>NC_083589.1:49253691-49567619 GCF_027579695.1 Neoarius graeffei
TGGAGCCGGTGGTCGCCATCTTATTACAGCTAAGGTTTGTTCACATTTTCATTTACTTTCGGTCCTCAGGATAAACAAAATGTTATTAAATGTCATTGAAATAACTTCTTAGTCTGTTGAGACATGGCCCGTTATAAATTTGCTGTTACCAGGCAATGACCAAGAACTGTATTATTAGGGTCGGTGTCTGTGTTGTAGCAGTGTACTAGCAGCTAGCTGTTAGCACTAGCTAATGTCAACAACATCATAGCTGGTATGTTACTGTAGCAATGTTTACGTTCAGTCATTTGGATGACTGTTAAAACCTTTCAGTCTCAAGTTTTTCCTTTACTGTATTTACTAGTTTACTGTAATTATGATCTGGCAGCTATTTACACCGGATCCAGTGTAAATAGCTGCCGGAGCGCGCTCCGGCTTGCTCCCCCTCAAATTAAGCAGCGCGCTCCGGCTTGCTCCCGGAGTGCTCCGGCCGAGGTTCCGGAGCGCGCTCCGGCTTGCTCCCCCTCAAATTAAGCAGCGCGCTCTGGCTTGCTCCCAGAGTGCTCCGGCCGAGGTTCCGGAGCGCGCTCCGGCTTGCTCCCCCTCAAATTAAGCAGCGCGCTCCGGCTTGCTGCCGGAGGAGCAAGCCGGAGCGCGCTCCGGAACCTCGGCCGGAGCACTCCGGGAGCAAGCCGGAGCGCGCTGCTTAATTTGAGGGGGAGCAAGCCGGATCATAATTACAGTAAACTAGTAAATACAGTAAAGGAAAAACTTGAGACTGAAAGGTTTTAACAGTCATCCAAATGACTGAACGTAAACATTGCTACAGTAACATACCAGCTACTATGTTGTTGACATTAGCTAGCTTGACCTTCAAAATGGCGTACACCGGGGCGTCACGTGACCCTGTGACATCAGGTGAAAAACCTCAATTTGACAATAATATATGAAATTATAGATTTATAAAATAACATTTTTCTATGTAAATGTGGGCATCAATCCGTGACGTCATGCATTCAGTGAACCTCCGTGCAGAAAGCGCATGCAGGCGGTTGACAGTGGGAGACAGTGCGAGGAACGGCATGGTAAGGTCACACTGAAAGTCTCCTTTCATTTCTTATCTGAACATGCAATATTGTGCAGCTTAGAACACAACAGTAAATGCATAGGGTTGTTTATCATTTAATGAAGCCGCCTAGGCTATATTTAAACCGTTTGCTCCATCCATTTCATTAACGTGGCAGATTCAGAAACTTTAGTTTGAACGACGGCGTTAATAACATATTCTAGCAGCTTCGAAAACTTAAGGCTGAATGACGACGTCCACAACATATTCTATCAAGACACACAGAATGTTCAGTTGCAATTGAAATTTAGTTTTGAATAAAGTTAACTTGTGTGAAAAATTTGTTCCAAGTACCCTTTTTTGAATGTTGAGCCCCTGCCCCTCCAAAGGTCTTTGCACGGCCCTGCCTAAACTTGCTCGGCAGCTGATCACATGGATAGTAAAGTAGAAGTGCCAGCCAAAAACAGACTTCAAATTCAGTTGCTTGCGCTTGAAAATTTTACCGGGGGGGCCCTAAATTGTAATCTTCCATAGGGCCCAAGATTTCTAGCGGCGCCCCTGCACGCGCACACACCTGTAGAGGAGGTAGTTACGTAGAAATCAAGGTTTTCGTTCTAATCAAAGAGTTTAGAGTACAAATCTCAAATGTAGCCAAATGTCATCTAAAGCCAATCAGCCTAATGGGATTATGGATGTCCCGAGTGGCGAGACACTTTGGCAGCTCTGAGAGAAATGCACTAGGGCTTTTATTGGAATTGCTATAGATCAACAGTGCCAAGCATCAGAAAAGGCAAATCAAACACTCCATGCTTATGAAAGACCTATGGACTTTCTTTAAAAAGAAAATAAAAATAGATATGAAAAGCAGTATTAACCAGGGAAATATGTCTAGAGTGGATATAAATATTTAATTCTAAAAACATTATGCTGCATCAAGTACGCAATAACAAATCCACCACCGAGGGTCTGTTAAATTCTAAGGGCTAAAGAGAAATAACAGTAAACTGAAAAACAATTCAGAAATCATTATATGTATAAAAAAAGAAACACAAGTACAATATGGTTTGCTTAAAAGACAAATCAGACGATAAGATTTGAGACTCTCAGTGTCTGACTCATTCAAAGCAGTTTCGCTGATGTAAGTGTTGGACAGAAGCTTCAAGTTTCAAGGCCACAACTTTTTCAAAAAAAGAAAAAAAAATCAATCAAACACTGTAATCTAAATCCTTTCAGAAAGTTTTCCCAACCTTTTTGGCTCGGTGAGCAAAACTAAAGTGCAATAGACAGGCATTTTTGAAGGACTGAGAGAAAGTGCAGAAAGGGAGATGTGAAGATTATCAGCAATATAATAAGGATACTTTTTAAAAAACGCTTTTCAATGACTTCAATCATCAAGTGACCAAAAGGAATCATTCATCACTAAATGACTCCCTGATAAAGTGGAGCAAGTGTTGGTGTTGAGCAAAACGATTCACGAATGACTCATACAATGATTTCCTGAAACAGAAGAAGGAATCTCGTTCATGACTGGAAGGATTCAATATCACACAACGGACTCACTGAAAGAGAAGAGAAAAAGTGTAGTCATGACCAAAAGGATTCACTATGAACTCAAACTTCAACTCACTGAACGAGAGGAGAGAATCTTAGGTCATGAGCAAAACGATTCAATAATGATTCGAATACTGATTCGCTGAAAGAGAGAGGAAAATTTCAGTCATGAACCAAAGGATTCACAATTTACTCAAACACTGACTCGCTGAAAGAGAGGAGTGACTCTTACTCATGAACAAAAGGATTCAGTAATGATTCAAACACTGACTCACTGAAAGAGAGGAGTGAATCTCAGTCATTAAAAAGGGAATTCATTAATGATTCAAACACTGACTCACTGAAAGAGAGGAGTGAATCTTAGTCATGAACAAAAGGCTTCAGTAATGATTCAAACACTGACTCGCTGAAAGAAAGGAGTAAACCTTACTCATGATTCAGTAATGATTCAAATACTGACTTGCTGAAAGCAAGGAGTGAATCTTACTCATGAAAAAGATTCAATAATGATTCAAATACTGACTCGCTGAAAGAGAGGAGTGACTCTTACTCATGAACAAAAGGATTCAGTAATGATTCAAACACTGACTCACTGAAAGAGAGGAGTGAATCTCAGTCATTAAAAAGGGAATTCATTAATGATTCAAACACTGACTCACTGAAAGAGAGGAGTGAATCTTAGTCATGAACAAAAGGCTTCAGTAATGATTCAAACACTGACTCGCTGAAAGAAAGGAGTAAACCTTACTCATGATTCAGTAATGATTCAAATACTGACTTGCTGAAAGCGAGGAGTGAATCTTACTCATGAAAAAGATTCAATAATGATTCAAATACTGACTCGCTGAAAGAGAGGAGTGACTCTTACTCATGAACAAAAGGATTCAGTAACGATTCAAACACTGACTCACTGAAAGAGAGGAGTGAATCTCAGTCATTAAAAAGGGAATTCATTAATGATTCAAACACTGACTCACTGAAAGAGAGGAGTGAATCTTAGTCATGAACAAAAGGCTTCAGTAATGATTCAAACACTGACTCGCTGAAAGAAAGGAGTAAACCTTACTCATGATTCAGTAATGATTCAAATACTGACTTGCTGAAAGCAAGGAGTGAATCTTACTCATGAAAAAGATTCAATAATGATTCAAATACTGACTCGCTGAAAGAGAGGAGTGACTCTTACTCATGAACAAAAGGATTCAGTAATGATTCAAACACTGACTCACTGAAAGAGAGGAGTGAATCTCAGTCATTAAAAAGGGAATTCATTAATGATTCAAACACTGACTCACTGAAAGAGAGGAGTGAATCTTAGTCATGAACAAAAGGCTTCAGTAATGATTCAAACACTGACTCGCTGAAAGAAAGGAGTAAACCTTACTCATGATTCAGTAATGATTCAAATACTGACTTGCTGAAAGCGAGGAGTGAATCTTACTCATGAAAAAGATTCAATAATGATTCAAATACTGACTCGCTGAAAGAGAGGAGTGACTCTTACTCATGAACAAAAGGATTCAGTAACGATTCAAACACTGACTCACTGAAAGAGAGGAGTGAATCTCAGTCATTAAAAAGGGAATTCATTAATGATTCAAACACTGACTCACTGAAAGAGAGGAGTGAATCTTAGTCATGAACAAAAGGCTTCAGTAATGATTCAAACACTGACTCGCTGAAAGAAAGGAGTAAACCTTACTCATGATTCAGTAATGATTCAAATACTGACTTGCTGAAAGCAAGGAGTGAATCTTACTCATGAAAAAGATTCAATAATGATTCAAATACTGACTCGCTGAAAGAGAGGAGTGACTCTTACTCATGAACAAAAGGATTCAGTAATGATTCAAACACTGACTCACTGAAAGAGAGGAGTGAATCTCAGTCATTAAAAAGGGAATTCATTAATGATTCAAACACTGACTCACTGAAAGAGAGGAGTGAATCTTAGTCATGAACAAAAGGCTTCAGTAATGATTCAAACACTGACTCGCTGAAAGAAAGGAGTAAACCTTACTTATGATTCAGTAATGATTCAAATACTGACTTGCTGAAAGCAAGGAGTGAATCTTACTCATGAAAAAAACATGATTCAGTAATTATTCAAACACTGACTCGCTAAAAGCAAGGAGTGAATCTTACTCATGAAAAAAATATGATTCAGTAATTATTCAAATACTGACTTGCTGAAAGACAGGAGTGAATCTGAGTCATTAAAAAAGATTCACTAATGATTCAAATACTGACTTGCTGAAAGCGAGGAGTGAATCTTACTCATGAAAAAAGATTCAATAATGATTCAAATACTGACTCGCTGAAAGACAGAAGTGAATCTTAGTCATGAACAAAAGGATTCACTAATGATTCAAACACTGACTCGCTGAAAGACAGGAGTGAATCTCAGTCATTAAAAAAAGGATTCATTAATGATTCAAACACTGACTCGCTGAAAGAGAGGAGTGAATCTTGGTTGGCACAGAAAGGATTCATTCATGATTTAAGCAATGACTCCTGAAAAGAAATACACAAATCTTGGTCTTAACTGAGAGGATTCAATAATGACTAACGCTGATTCACTGAAAAACAGGAGCGAATCTTACTCATCACTGAAAGGATATCTATACTACTAAAGGAAGACTCTCTGTCTCTCTCTCTCTCGGTCCGTTCACCTATGCAAATCGACATGGCTGGACGCACATACTCCATACTTTGCATATGGATTGGTGACACCCCAGAAGGGCCCAAGACAACATTTTCAATTTTTGAAAATATTGGATTAGTGCTAATCCAACACACTATCTTTTCCCATATGCTACATGCTCATGCTAACACACTGCGTGCAGCCTCGGTCAGGAATCCCTTCCTTGACTCGCCTGAGGGTTTTGATTGTACGGGACCTCACAATCGGCGCTCCTCGCCGGAGACTTCAGCTAGGGCCGAGTCTACGTCACTGAGGACACGCGGGGAGCGAGTTATGTCATTTTGACGGCACCCAATGAAAGCATATATATCACGTGTCCACTCAACTCTCCACTGGGCCTTCGAGACCTGTGTTATACAAAGGTACCATTCAGAGGAAATCAGGTTCACGGGCAAGAACTACTACCGTAATACTGACTAAAAGGAAGAGGATAAGATTGAGCATACATACAACTGCAAATACAAATTTCACGATTCACATATATTTGGACAGATATATCGAACAAACCAATGTAAAAGCCTGTTTGATAATCCTGAAATCTGTCATGTTTGACTTTTCAAATCAAACATACCATGACCCCACGGTGTTTGTCTCTCAACGTGCATTCAACAGCACCACCATCGATTCAACCTCTTCTTCCTGAACACTAATCCACCGTTCACTCTCCCCTTTTTTCTCTCTCTTAGTGATACGCCTCCTCTTTACCTCTTACTTTCTCTCCCATTCCCCTCCCTTCTTCTGCACTCTCTGTGAAACAGTTATCTGCAGCTCAGTGAGCCCTGAGGAGAACAAGAGCAGCTGTTCTCTGAAGTATCTGGAAACTCATTCCTGTGCCTTTACTCTCAGGCAGTAGATGGGCCCCTCAAAAGGATTTTTTAATCAAAGAAACCCATCAATCCAGAAATGTCCCAGAGGGTGTGTCAAACTGTAAAGCATTCTTTGAACAGTGAACACCTCACCAAACTTTCCATTAACAGTCCCATCTCCATTAGCCACTTACGATCAGGCCTGAAGCTCATTCACTGGATAATATAACAATTAGAAACCTTAATGATCTGTCTCTCTCTTTCTCTGCCTCTGATGAAGTTTCACAACTGCCTTCAAATTGGGACACATTTAGTTATGTGATCAGGGCACCTTTCATTTGGACTGACATGATATGCTTATGCAATATATATATATATATATATATATATATATATATATATATATATATTCTATCCACATTCACTGGATATGAGCAATCGCACGGTCTGATTGACTACTACTAGGCTATCAGCTCATATACCCTGAGTAGAGAAAAACAAAATGGCGGAGCGCATCAAGTCAGATATATCACTTTGCTATCAAGTATTTAAAATAAATAAATTAGCTATAAGAATATAGTTTCCCCCCAATATCTCCTGTTCCACACTCCAGCCCAGTCGGTGGCAGTAATGTACCTTTAAAGTGCCATTCCACCATTGGATGTATTCTTTGGCATAAAATACAATATATTTTGACAACATATATAAATGGTATCACTAGACAGAGAAATCTTTTAGCTTCAAAATGATATATCAAACATAATTTTTTTGACAACGACAAGTATATTCATTTTGCGACCAAAGTCACCTACCCTTTTAATTTCCGCGCGTGATGTCATCGGCAGGTTCCCCTTCTTGTGTACCACGTGACGTGTGACGTGGCACATATTATCAGCAATGGCGGATAGAACGCGATAAAAATAATACCAATCAATCTAGCTAATACCAATAAATCTAGCTAACTGAAAGATTAACTCCAAATTTTTCGCAATTTTTTTGGCCCCCATATACGAGGAGAAATGACTCTCTCACTTTGGGGGTTTCCTGGTCTAAAAATAGACCGACACGTGGTACACAAGAAGGGGAACCTGCCGATGACATCACGTTTCACTACCGCGCGGAAATTAAAAGGGTAGGTGACTTTGGTCGCAAAATTAATATACTTGTCGTTGTCAAAAAATGATGTTTGATATATCATTTTGAAGCTAAAAGATTTCTCTGTTTAGTCATGTTGTCATAAAATATATTGTATTTTATGCCAAAGAATACATCCAATGGTGGAATGGCACTTTAAGTTGGTTTGCCATCCACCAAAAAAAAACTTTAAAGGAGAAAAAGAAGAAGAAAATGGCAGAGCGTGTTGCTGAACCAAGCGAGGATGAAATAAAAACTCTACTCGAAAACAAAACCCCCAAAAATACAAAAAAAAGGCAAAATATGGAATGAAAGTAGTTGATGGTAAGAATGTATCTTTTTTATTTTTCAAGAATTATTATTACAGCATTTTTCACAAATTTGTATAAAGTTTTGATTTATCGAATTTGCAAAAAAATAAAAATGCTCTGTTTCTCAAAATCCAGTGAATGTGGATAGAATAAAACAGCTATTCCACTCAATCTTGTCGTACATGGATTATAGCCAACTTGGTGCTACGCGCCTCGTCGGCTATCAGCTCATGTACGACTTGATTTCATGGAATAACTGTTTTTATCTGTTTATATACAGAATTTTTTTTAAGATCATCTGCTGTGTAGTTGCTCCCACCTTTCTGTATGCAGGGTGACCTTGGAGGGCTCCACATTGGGGTTCTCCCACTCTATCTGGGGACAGTGCATGAAGTAGCAGAGGGTGTACAGAGCCTCCGGTTCCCAGTGGATGGGTCCTCCGCGGTTCTGGTGCACCGGCGTGCCGTTGCTTGGGCTCTTGATGTGGAGGGGCTGGAGGTGGTGCATGGCGCGAGACACCAGATCACCTGCAGGGGGTGACATGCTAAGTCAGACAAAATACCCTGCAGCTTGCAGTTTGTAATCAACTTTATTGAGCGCGGAGAGGAAATTGAAATAATCTCTTTGGGAAATAGTCTAAAGCCAATGAGCTGTGGAAATAAAAACAGGCGTTTTCAGCGTGGTGCCTGGAAAACCACATAAACAATTTTTCGGCTTAAGGAGACTCGAGAGAGCAGCTAGAGAGCAGTGTTCTTTATATTCACTTACATGGACATACATCATTTTATTCTTAACTAATAAACACTATCTTTGGTGAATATTTCCTTTGACGTGTAGTTGTGTTAGCATTGCTAAGTCATACCCACATCATCTTAATTACCCTGACTTTTTTTTTTTTTTTCCAAGAAATCATGTCCTCATGGCAGGGGTGGGCAATTATTTTTTCCATGGGGCCACATGAGAAACAGAAAATTTTGTGGAGGGCCAGACCAAAAGGCTGAACTAAATTCTGCATAATATTAATTGTATTTCTTTATATAAAACAATAAATAACATTGTTTTTACAAGCTGCTAAGACTGGTAAGAGTATGGAAAAAAACAAGGTTGCCTTACAAAAAATTTCATTTATTCAATCAAATTTCCCAAAACAATGGTTAACAAAATGTGAACGTTTGTAGCATATTTTTTTTCAGTCACATTCACCCCAAAACACAATAAAGACATCACAATATTGTCTTTCTACTCCAAATATCAAGCAAGATACATCATATTATAATAATGATGCCCACATTTGTAGTCTAATCACCTCATTTGGTGTTTTTCAGTTTTTTATTTGTTCAGTGAGAGAAAGCTAGTCTCTGTTGGTCTTTAACGAGTGCATCAAAGTCAGATTAAATGTCTGAGGTGGAGATGCGACGCACAGCTGACAGATGATCATCAGTCGATTCGGTGTAGGTACCAGATTGGCTCAGGCGCCTGCTGGTGAAGTCACACTATGTGATTGGCTGGACCGTTTGAAGGATGACGTACAAGTTTGTGGTTGGTCTGGACAAATTACGGAAGTAGTTATCACGGGATTAGGTTTCGTGGGATTTCATGTCATGTTCATGTCGCGCGCATTGCGTTTTTGTTGAACACAACTTCAAAATAAAAGCAATGCACATTCAGTCCATGCATGAGGTAAAATTAGAAAATACATTTATTTTGGAATTTCTAATTAACCTTACGCGGGCCGGTCAGAATGAACTAAAGGGCCGCATGCGGCCTGCGGGCCGTAAAATGCCCAGGTCTGCCTCATGGGGTTCAGGCAAACATTCATCAAATGTCAAATATGAGACGTGTATCAACATTTGGTCCCTGTAGATATATATTCATCCTACACACACACACACACACACACACATCCAGACACAAACTCATATCTGCAAACTATGATCTTGCCACTGTGTCAGTATGAAGAGAATTGAAATGACTTTCGCAGTAAAAGAGAAAAATGCTGCTGTGCTACTAGTCAGTACACAGTCATGTGAAAAAATAAGTGCATCCCATGGAAACTGTAGACTTTTCTCAACAAGCAAATATTTCACCTTTTTGATCCAATGCCTGCAGATAAAGGTGATATCCTTGAACAAAACAGCAAAGAAAATGAGCTCTTTCAATCATTTATTGAACAAAAAAAAATAGATGTAATATTCTTCTGTGTAGAAAGTAAGTACACCCTCAGCTTCAGAAGCTCCTATTGCCCCCTTTCTCATCTCATCTCATTATCTCTAGCCGCTTTATCCTGTTCTACAGGGTCGCAGGCAAGCTGGAGCCTATCCCAGCTGACTACGGGCGAAAGGCGGGGTACACCCTGGACAAGTCGCCAGGTCATCACAGGGCTGACACATAGACACAGACAACCATTCACACTCACATTCACACCTACGGTCAATTTAGAGTCACCAGTTAACCTAACCTGCATGTCTTTGGACTGTGGGGGAAACCGGAGCACCCGGAGGAAACCCACGCGGACACGGGGAGAACATGCAAACTCCGCACAGAAAGGCCCTCGCCGGACACGGGGCTCGAACCCGGACCTTCTTGCTGTGAGGCGACAGCGCTAACCACTACACCACCGTGCCGCCCCCTCTGACACCAGCTTGCTGAAATTTTTGACCCTCTTCCATGCAAAATTCCTTCAGTTGAAAATGTCTGAGAGTTTTCTTGGATGTCCTGTCCTTTTCAAATCTTCACACAACATTTCAATGTGCTGCAAGTCTGAGTTTTGACTAGACCATTCCATAACCCTCTATTTCTTCTTTCTGAGCCATTTGCTAGCGTGCTTGGGATTATTATCTTGTTGAAAAGTTCACCTCTGGTTCAACTTCAACTTTTGAACAAATGGCTTCACGTTATCTTCAAGCACTCTTTGATATGATTCAGACTTCATAGTTGAATCAATGATTGCAAGCTTTCCAGTCCCTGAGGCAGCGAAACAACCCCATAACATTTCCACCACCACGATTCACAGCTGGTATGAGGTTCTTCTCCTGAAAAGCCGTCTTTGGTCTGCACCACATGTGTACTGTTACTGTGGCCAAAGAACTCTACATTTGATTCATCTGTCCAGAGCACATTATTCCAAAAGGCCTGGTCTTTGCCTATTTGTTTATTGGCAAACTGTAGTCTTGCTTTAAAGCTAGACTGCCTTTCAGATTTTTCAAGTTTAGGTCATAGAAATAATTTTCCCTGACATCTAGTTATTTTTGTTTAGTGGACCGAAAGCTGCTGAACTTGAATCACAGACTTCCATTTTTATGCCTCCGCCACCGTAAGGTGCAGGAGGCATTATGTTTTCGGGTTGTCCGTCTGTCCGTGCGTGCGTCCGTCCCGAAACCTTGTGAACGCAATATCTCAAAGGCTAATGAAAGGAATTTCACCAAACTTTCACCATTTGTGTGCTTTGGGACAAACATGAACTGATTAGATTTTGAGATCAAAAGGTCTAAGGTCAAGGTCACTGTGAGGTCAAATGTCTGTCCGCATGCTTCCGTCCCGAAACCTTGTGAACGCGATATCTCAAAGGCTGATGACAGGAATTTCACCAAACTTTCACCATTTGTGCGCTTTGGGACAACCATGAACTGATTAGATTTTGAGATCAAAAGGTCTAAGTTCAAGGTCACTGTGAGGTCAAATGTCTGTCCGAAAACCTTGTGAACACAATATCTCCAAGGCAAATCAAAGGAATTTCACCAAACTTACATCATTTGTGCATTTGGGGACAAAGATAAACTGATTAGATTTTGAGATCAAAAGGTCTAAGGTCAAGGTCACTGTGAGGTCAAATGTCTGTCCAAAAACCTTGTGAACACAATATCTCCGAGGCTAATACAAGTAATTTCACCAGGTCAAGATTACTGTGAGGTCAAATGTCCATCCCCAAATCACAACTTAATAAGGCGTGTAGTCTACCAGGCGGAGGCATCCCCATCGACGCCGTTGGTGTCGAGTTCTATCTAGTTTTAAATAGAATAATTAAATTCTCCACAATTTTTTCCTGCTTCACCATGACCCAATTCAAGATACTACGTCATGCATCACGTGGTGGGCCTTCCCCATTCGCACAAGGCATTATAGGATACAAATTTAAAACAGGAGAGAAAAATGGAGGACGTGAGCGTGCGAATAAACCGTGAAAGACCGACTACAATAACAGAAAGCGAGAAGAAAAGACGTTATGTTGTGAAGGAAAGGAAACTCACAACCAAACTAATAAATATCGGCAGTCAGCGAGCACCGCGGTGTGATCAGCTGTTCGTTTAGTGACAGAATGATGGAACTGTCAGTGCACGGCCAAGGTAAACCTGTAGTTGGCAGTAATGCAACACTGTGGACGCCAGCTGCCATAAAACCCAAAAGAAGAAGAAGAAAAAGAAGGTAAACCTGCTCATGTGCACACGGACTTCCTCTGTCTTCCTGACTGTGCATTTCATGCACATTATTTGTGAGGGAATCCCTTCAAATTAAATAACTTCCCAGCCACAGAATGGCCTGTTGTTGTTGTTTTTTATATATATATTACAGAAATAAACACATATCACAATTACCAAATTTCAGAGGGAACTAGATGTATGCACTTTCACACCAACAGTTGCAAGAGTTACCTGCAGATCCAGTGATGAAATGTTTGGGGTTCTTGGAGACTTCTTTTAGCATCAAACGGTCTGCTCTCAGGCTGAATGTACTGGGGATGAATTTATAGTCTTGGACAAACTGGCAGTTGTTTGAAATCTACACCACTTGTAGATTATTTTCCTTACAGTGGAATGATTTATCTCATCTCATTATCTGTAGCCGCTTTATCTTGTTCTACAGGGTCGCAGGCAAGCTGGAGCCTATCCCAGCTGACTACGGGCGAAAGGCGGGGTACACCCTGGACAAGTCGCCAGGTCATCACAGGGCCGACACATAGACACAGACAACCATTCACATTCACACCTACGGTCAATTTAGAGTCACCAGTTAACCTAACCTGCATGTCTTTGGACTGTGGGGGAAACCGGAGCACCCGGAGGAAACCCACGCGGACAACATGCAAAGTCCGCACAGAAAGGCCCTCACCGGCCACGGGGCTCGAACCCGGACCTTCTTGCTGTGAGGCGACAGCGCTAACCACTACACCACCGTGCCGCCCCGGAATGATTTATTTCTAATAATTTAGAGATCTTTTTAAATTCCTTGCCAAATTCATAGGACAACCTTTTTTCTGAGGTCCTCAGATAGCTCATTAGATCTTGGCATGATGACACTACACACTTCAGTAGCAAAGAGGACTCCAAACCCTAGCTGTCAGGTTTAAATAAGACCAGTTCCACCTGGGGGCAGTGTAGTGATTAGCACTGTCGCCTCACAGCAAGGAGGTTCTGGGTTCGAGCCCAGTGGCCGGCGAGGGCCTTTCTGTGTGGAGTTTCCATGTTCTCCCCGTAAGTAAATTTTATTTATATAGCACTTTTCACAGATAAAAATCACAAAGTGCTTCACAGATAAAACACAATAAAACACGGTGATTCACAGATAAAACACAATAAAATAAAATAAAACACAATACATTGTGAAACACCAATTTAATTAATTAAAAGCTTTTCTGTATAAAAATGTTTTCAGCTGCTTTTTAAAAGAGTCAATGGAGTCAGTACAGCGGAAAGTGTGTCCGAGTTGGTTTCCTCTGGGTGCTCCGGTTTCCCCCACAGTCCAAAGACATGCAGGTTAGGTTAACTGGTGACTCTAAATTGAGCGTAGGTGTGAATGTGAGTGTGAATGGTTGTCTGTGTCTATGTGTCAGCCCTGTGATGACCTGGCGACTTGTCCAGGGTGTACCCCACCTCTCGCCAATAGTCAGTTGGGATAGGCTCCAGCTTGCCTGCGACCTTGTAGAACAGGATAAGCGGCTACAGATAATAGATGGATGAATGGACGGATGGACAGTTCCACCTGCAGGAGGTTCGAATCAATGGCACCTAATCTGGAACACTAGAGTCTAATTTTACGGACTTGAAAGTGTGATAAATGTAAGGGTGTACTTACTTTTTCCAGGGTGTCCTTACTTTTTTGACCAGTTTGCGTTATTTAAATGATAAAAATCATTAGAAAATGTCAGTTTTATGTCGTTTGTTGGATTATATCACTTTTATCTGTAGGCACTGTATCAGAAAGAGTTTGCTTGAAATGTTTGCTTGTTTAAATATGTTGAGAAAAGTCTACGATTTCCATGGGATGCACTTATTTTTTCACATAACAGTACACATTTATGAAAATCATCTTTAGCTACCTTGAATGCCATAATTTAAGTTAAAAGTTAAAGTCCTTCCCGCGCCTACAGTACCTGGTATTCCTAGGCAGTCTCCCACTCAAGTACTAACCAGGCCCAACTCTGATGGTGGCGCATCGGGCGGCGCCAATCTCCGTTTCCGTAGCCCTCGGCCTCTCGCCTATTACATAGCTAGGGTTACAGTGGGGGGCTAGTCCTCTGGTAACCACGAGAGTTTAACTCCCCATGCACATCTGTATTGCAGTGTGCCTTGCCAGATGGTAGTAGGTACCATTTTTATAATGGTCTTTGGTATGACCCGACCGTGAATAGAACTCACGATCTCCCGATCGAGAGGCGGACACGCTACCACTAGGCCACTAGTCGGTGAATGCCATAACTAATAGATGCTAAACAACCCCTCGCCAAACGTACTTGGGTTTCCAAGAAAAAAAAACAAAAAAACAATGAAAACTCACAAGTAATGAAGATCTCTACACATCTCATCTGGACTTATTTTCCAGCTGTTTCCTAACCACATCCACCACGAGCTAACTGGTAACTGTTTTCACGAGCGTGTAACAGAACCAGAAACAGACCCTGCAGTCCTGTAAATAATAGAAACAACATTCTCGGTGAACTGGAGGAAAGATTCACACTCATCTGATCCTGGTGGTTTCTGAGGGCTGGATCTGTCACTGTTTTTGCTCCACTGCATTAGGGTGAAATATTATCGACTGAGCTACAGGAAGGAGGTGAGGAGAGGGAATGAAAAGTGTGAGCAGTGGCAGGCAGCCTTGAGTCTGACACCTGCTTCTGATTAATTGAACAGCCACAAATCTACACACTTTCACAGCACAATAGTGCGCAGTGAAAGACTACACACATACACATACAACCGCAGTCTTTTTACAGTCATAAAGGACATAGTTCAAGCTATTTTCCACCAAACATTCCAGCACTGCATAGTACAGTAGCTAATCTGAATCTGGAATTATCCGCACCCTAGTTGATAAGTGCCAGTATCTGGTCAAACCCCCTACATATGAGAGTTCTCTGGAGGTTGATTGGCAGTAAGATGGAAAATTGCAAATTGATATTCTCTGACTTGAAATAAAAAACGGGCATATAAAAGGCATAAAAAAGTATATAGCTTATATTATGGTAATATATATGTGTATTATGTGTCATTTGTCTTTCTTATAAGGTGAAGTATTGGACATAAGATGCATTATTACCGGTATATCCACATTCACTGGATATGAGCAATTGCACTCTGATTGGCTACTCTACTACTAGGATATCAGCTCATACAGTATATTGTGAGTAGAGAAAAACAAAATGGTAGAGCACATCTAGTCAGATACATCACTTTATCAAGTATTTCAAAGAAACAGAAATACCTAAATAAAAGAAAAAATATATATTTTTTTCTCCCTCAATATCTCCTGTTCCACACTCCAGCCCAGTTGGTGGCAGTAATGCACCTTTAAGTTGGTTCACCAACCGCCAAAAAAAGAAGAAAAGAAAAAGGCGGCGCATGTTGCTGAACCAACCGAGGATGAAATAAAAACTCTACTTGAAAACAAAATCTCAAAACATACAAAAAATATGGAATGAAAGTATTTCATGGTCAGAACGTATCTTTTTTTATTTTTCAAGAATCTCATCTCATCTCATTATCTCTAGCCGCTTTATCCTGTTCTACAGGGTCGCAGGCAAGCTGGAGCCTATCCCAGCTGACTACGGGCGAAAGGCGGGGTACACCCTGGACAAGTCGCCAGGTCATCACAGGGCTGACACATAGACACAGACAACCATTCACACTCACATTCACACCTACGGTCAATTTAGAGTCACCAGTTAACCTAACCTGCATGTCTTTGGACTGTGGGGGAAACCGGAGCACCCGGAGGAAACCCACACGGACACGGGGAGAACATGCAAACTCCGCACAGAAAGGCCCTCGGCGGCCACGGGGCTCGAACCCGGACCTTCTTGCTGTGAGGCGACAGCACTAACCACTACACCACCGTGCCGCCCCTTTTTCAAGAATTATTATTATTATTATTATAGCATTTTTCACAAATTGCTCCTGTCGTTTTGCCGGTTTGTTTACACTCTAAGCAGAAATTATTTTGTCAGATGTTTTGTAGAAAGTTTTTATTTATCGAATTTGTAAAACATAAAAAAGGCTCTGTTTCTCAAAATCCAGTGACTGTGGATAGAATTAAACAGTTATTCCACTCAATCTCGTCGTATACGGCTTATAGCAGACTCGGTGCTATGTGCCTCGTCAGGTATCAGCTCATGTATGACTCAATTTCATGGAATAATTGTTAATTATTATACATACAGGACACCATTTCAATGGAATAAAAACATGTACGTACAGGTATTCTATTCCATTCTAGCGGGTTTCATCCATTCATTTGGTTTGATAGCATGCAGTACTGTTGTCATATCACTTATCCTAGGTATATTACGTTACTCGACCCAATGGAGAATCAGCATTGAATATGGTTCACGATATTGCATGGAGGGGCGGCACGGTGGTGTAGTGGTTAGCGCTGTCGCCTCACAGCAAGAAGGTCCTGGGTTCGAGCCCCGGGGCCGGCGAGGGCCTTTCTGTGTGGAGTTTGCATGTTCTCCCCGTGTCCGTGTGGGTTTCCTCCGGGTGCTCCGGTTTCCCCCACAGTCCAAAGACATGCAGGTTAGGTTAACTGGTGACTCTAAATTGACCGTAGGTGTGAGTGTGAATGGTTGTCTGTATCTATGTGTCAGCCCTGTGATGACCTGGCGACTTGTCCAGGGTGTACCCCGCCTTTCGCCTGTAGTCAGCTGGGATAGGCTCCAGCTTGCCTGCGACCCTGTAGAAGGATAAAGCGGCTTGAGATAATGAGATGAGATGAGATGAGATATTGCATGGTTGTCAAGACAACACGATGTCACTCAGCACTACATGCCTTGTCAACTATTTCATGGAATAACTGGTAAATATTTGTGGGAAGTGTTCATATACCAGCAAGGCTACCAATACTTTTACTTGAATCATCTCATCTCATCTCATCTCATTATCTCTAGCCGCTTTATCCTGTTCTACAGGGTCGCAGGCAAGCTGGAGCCTATCCCAGCTGACTACAGGCGAAAGGCGGGGTACACCCTGGACAAGTCGCCAGGTCATCACAGGGCTGACAGATAGACACAGACAACCATTCACACTCACATTCACACCTACGGTCAATTTAGAGTCACCAGTTAACCTAACCTGCATGTCTTTGGACTGTGGGGGAAACCGGAGCACCCGGAGGAAACCCATGCGGACACGGGAAGAACATGCAAACTCCGCACAGAAAGGCCCTCGCCGGCCACGGGGCCCGAACCCGGACCTTCTTGCTGTGAGGCGACAGCGCTAACTACTACACCACCATGCCGCCTACTTGAATCATTTAAAATAAATACTTTCTTTCACCTTATTCTGGATACATTCGGCATGAGATGGGAATACATCCTGAATGGGATGCTCCTCCGTCACATGGGACCATACACACACTCATTCACACAATGAACGATTTAGCATAGTCAGTTTTGGTAGCATGCCTTTGGGAGGAAACTGTAGAACACAGAAGATTTCTTCATTCGTTTATTCTTTCTTATAAATCTGATCAACCTCGTTGTGAAACTGTAAAGTTGCTTCCTAAATCTGTCAGAACAAGAAAGCTTGAGAAATGAAAGACAGTCACTGCTTACGCTACTATTGAATGCTTTCCAGCCGAAAGGCCATTTTAGCCAGAGACATTAATCAGGGAACATCTGTAATGCGTTCGTCCAATATTTTTACCTCCACTTATACGCTAATATTGGCCAACATGAAATACAGATAAGAAAGATAACGAAATTCAGTACAGGTGTTTAAATACCGTATGATGAAGCTAGTGATGGGGAAACAATGATAAAAACCCAGCTTGCGTGTAATTTGCTGAGCCAAGCTGAGCTGCAAATCAGGAGGAAAAGTCCTATTAATGACTCGTTTTAAACCCTGGCCTGACAACGGCGTGCTTGTAAATCTTAACCCAGTATATTACTCAAACACCACACAACACACAGGGCTTGGGTAATGAAGTTCATAGCCCCTGAGCTGCTGTTACACCGTATTTGACTGAAATGTAGTTGCAGTGTAGCAGAACAGCTTGCATACAGGTGGGTGACAAGAAATTCAGGCGCAGTAGAGAAGAAAACCCTGATCTCATTACTCCAGCAGGGCTCAGCTGAAAAAAAAACAAAAAAAAACAGTGACCTTCCACTGGGAACCAAAGTGTAACCTTGGAAACAAGTCACTGAATCTGTCAAACGAGCCAAAAATATCTATTACTATTACAGCCATTACAGCAAGGGAGGAGAAATATTACTTATTGATTTGTACGCGGGGTAACAGAAGGGTACTAATCTAATCGCTCAGCTTGGTCCATAATATAACCATAAGATCTAGTTCACTGACTAAAAATGACCTATAAAAATAAATAAATAGACTAAATATAAGTTTTTATTTTTTGCTGTCCACATTGTCTTATTTGCTGTGACCCACAAATAGTTTGAAATGGAATTATTTTTACTTTCATGGAACCGAAAACAACAGCACCAACATCAGTCTCATCTCATCTCATTATCTCTAGCCGCTTTATCCTTCTACAGGGTCGCAGGCAAGCTGGAGCCTATCCCAGCTGACTACAGGCGAAAGGCGGGGTACACCCTGGACAAGTCGCCAGGTCATCACAGGACTGACACATAGACACAGACAACCATTCACACTCACGGTCAATTTAGAGTCACCAGTTAACCTAACCTGCATGTCTTTGGACTGTGGGGGAAACCAGAGCACCCGGAGGAAACCCACGCGGACAACATGCAAACTCCACACAGAAAGGCCCTCGCCGGCCCCGGGGCTCGAACCCAGGACCTTCTTGCTGTGAGGCGACAGCGCTAACCACTACACCACCGTGCCACCCCCCAACATCAGTCATAAATTAAAAAAAAAAAAAAGAAAGAAAGAAACTCACCATACTGTACATATGCAGTAAAGGCTGGGCCTGATTTCTTTCTAGCCCAGACTGTACATTCATACAGCTTATCACTGACTGCTGTTTGAAGTAATTACAGAGTGTGAATGAGTACCATGTGTACTGGGGCTAAATTATTAAATCCTATGTCCTGTTACATCCATATCATTTTATTATTACCATTTTCTCCCAAAGTGCCTTTGGATTAGATAGAAGTAAATAGACCAAGCACATATTGTTCAATAACCTGACTCAGTGTTGTAGTCGAGTCACTAAACCTCAAGTCCAAGTCCAGTCTTGAGTCCCCAGTGTTCAAGTCCGAGTCATTAAAAAAATTTCAAGTTGAGTCTGAGAACAAGACTCCAACTGCACCATTTGACGGTGGCGGTTTCAGCACCATTAACATTAGTTTGTTCCTGAACATGATGTATGAACAGGTGAATGTGCTTCTCTTTATCAGGGAGTGCGAAGTATTCTGTCAGAAATGGTTGGGAGATGGATGGAAGTGCAGAAGGTGTGTTTATTAATACAAGTGAAGACAGATAAACAATCCAGAACGGCAGGCAAAATCGTAAAACAGTGAAACGGGCAATAGGTCGAGCGAGGCACAAACAGGCTATCGTAGACTCCGCAGAATCAAAGACGAGAAACAGGAAATCAGGAAACCAAACAAGGAAATAAGGCTCGGTAATGTGTCAGCAATGCAACTCAATACTTCGCAAAGTAAGTGTGTTTTCACAGTCTTTATATAGGCGCGTTGATTGTGCCTTGATCCTTATGAAGCGCGCGAGAGTCCGCTTGGCACGCGCTGTCCGGAGCGCATCCGAGAGTCTATCTGATGCATGCGCCAAGGCGCGCAGGTGTGACACTCTTGCACGAAATTAGTACCAAAATTAATGTAGATACGTATAAATATCTTATGCCAAATTATTATGGCATGTTATAAAAATAAAGAAAAAATCTGAGTCCTCGGCTCGAATTTACGAGTCCGAATGCAGTTAATGCATGAGTTCGAGTCATCAGTGTTCAAGTCCAAGTCAAGTCATGAGTCCTTAAAATTAGGGCACGAGTTGGACTTGAGTAGCCTGACCTGGCTGTTATCACTTTTTGAGATCATAGAATTTTTTTTCTCCTATTAAACGCTATTGTACCTGCGCTAGCAATGTCCTCCTGTTATGTCAGAGCGACCCAACCACTAGTTTCTCACACAAATATCAAAAAGAAAATTCACACCACAACCCCAATCAGAAAAAGTTGGGATGGTATGGAAAATACAAAAAAAAAAGAAAGCAGTGATTTTCTAAATTTACTTTGACTTGTATTTCAGACAGTATGACCCCAAGATATTTAATGTTTTGTTATGTCAGCTTAATTTGCTTTGTTAATATACATCCATTCCTGTGTTTCCGGCCTATAACACACTCCAAAAAAAAAGTCAATGTGGGCAATTTAGGGCTAGTAATGAGGTAAAACAATTAAATAAAGTTGTGATTTGAAACAGGTGATGTCAGCAGGTGATTATAATCATGATTTCGTACAAAATCAGTATCCAGGAAAGGCCTAGTCTTTGAGGAGCAAAGATGGGCCGAGGATCTCCAGTTTGTCAACAAATGCATGAGAAAATTATTGAAATGCTGAAAAACAACGTTCCTCAAAGAAAGATATGAAGGGATTTGGATATTTCACCCTCTGTCGTGCATTAAATAATTAAAAGATTCAGGGAATATGGAGGAATTTCGGTGCGTAAAGGGCAAGGGCGCAAGCCTAAGCTGAACACCCGTGATCGCCGATCCCTCAGACAGCACTGCATCAAGAACCATCATTCATCTATAGCTGATATAACCACATGGGCTCAGATTACTTTGGCAAACCTTTGTCAAGCACTAGATACAGAGTTACATCCACAAATGCCAGTAAAAACTTTATTGAGCAAAAAAAGAAGCCTTATGTTAACTGTGTCCACAAGTGCCGTCGACTTCTCTGGGCTCAGAGGCATCGAGGATGGACCATCACACAGTGGAAACGTGTATTGTGGTTAGACAAATCAGTATTCCAGATCTTTTTTGCTCTGGACCAAAGACAAAAAGAACCATCAACAAGCAAGTTACCAGCAACAAGTCCAAAAGCCAGGGTCTGTCATGGTATGGGATTGTGTGTCAGTGCCCTTGGCAAAGGTAACTTACACTTCGGTGATGGCAGCATTAATGCAGAAAAGTACATTGAGATTTTGGAGCAACATATGTTGCCTTCAAGACGACATCTTTTCCAGGAATATTTCAGCAAGACAATGCAAAACCACATTCTTCACACATTACAAAGGCATGGCTGTGGAAGAAGAGGGTGCCTGTCCCCTCTGTCCCCAATAGAGAATGTGTGGAGAATTTTGAAACGAAAAATAATGACAATGATGACCCGATACTGTACTACTGCACATCTTAAGATCTGTTTGCAGGAAGAATGGAAGAAAATAACACCTGAAACACTTCATCACTTGGTGTCTTCAGTCCTTAAACATCTAATTGTTGTGAAAAGGAATGGCAACATTATAAAGTGGTAAATTCTTTACTGTTTCATCTTTTTTCAAATACGTTGCAAAAATCAGAACTGAAATGTGTTTATTTTGAAAAAAAAAACAAAACAAAAAGGTAAAACATCAAATTATGTGCTGTTGTATTGTTTTGAGTGCAGTACAGATCAAAGATTATTTACAAATCATCGTTTTCAGTTTTGGTGGCACGGTGGTGTAGTGGTTAGCGCTGTCGCCTCACAGCAAGAAGGTTCTGGGTTTGAGCCCCGTGGCCGGCGAGGGCCTTTCTGTGTGGAGTTTGCATGTTCTCCCCGTGTCCACGTGGGTTTCCTCCGGGTGCTCCGGTTTCCCCCACAGTCCAAAGACATGCAGGTTTGGTTAACTGGTGACTCTAAATTGACCGTAGGTGTGAATGTGAGTGTGAATGGTTGTCTGTCTCTATGTATCAGCCCTGTGATGACCTGGCGACTTGTCCAGGGTGTACCCCGCCTTTCGCCCGTAGTCAGCTGGGATAGGCTCCAGCTTGCCTGCGACCCTGTACAGGATAAGCAGTTATGGAAGGATGTTTTCAGTTTTAATTTCAATTTCAACATACCATCCTAACTTTTTCTGATTTGGGGTTGTAGGTCACAAATATTTCAATATAAACATGTTTAATGTGCTTCATGGTGGAGGTTTTAGAGGTAAGATATTGAAATATCTGTATTAAATTAGAAACAAATCACTTATATGTCAGCATAGTAATAATGACTGCTGGTGATAAAAGGCTTAAAGGATGTGGGAAAAGCACATTTTAACATGGGTACATTTATAGTAATTTACATTACATTTAATATATTTATAGAACGGCGGCACGGTGGTGTAGTGGTTAGCGCTGTCGCCTCACAGCAAGAAGGTCCTGGGTTCAAGCCCCGGGGCCGGCGAGGGCTTTTCTGTGCGGAGTTTGCATGTTGTCCACGTGGGTTTCCTCCAGGTGCTCCGGTTTCCCCCACAGTCCAAAGACATGCAGGTTAGGTTAACTGGTGACTCTAAATTGACCGTAGGTGTGAATGTGAGTGTGAATGGTTGTCTGTGTCTATGTGTCAGCCCTGTGATGACCTGGCGACTTGTCCAGGGTGTACCCCGCCTTTCGCCCGTAGTCAGCTGGGATAGGCTCCAGCTCGCCTGCGACCCTGTAGAAGGATAAAGCGGCTAGAGATAATGAGATGAGATATTTAATACATTTATAGAGATTTTGCCTATTGGAATTTGTCCAGCACCCTCATATCATCCATCCATCCATTCCATAACCGCTTATCCTGTGCAGGGTCGCAGGCAAGCTGGAGCCTATCCCAGCTACCGATGGGCAAGAGGCGGGGTACACCCTGGACAAGTTGCCAGAAAATCACAGGGCTGACACATATGCCGCTTTTCCACTACCAACGCGGCTGAGTTGGGCTGAGCCGTGCCGTGCTGAGTTGGGCTGAGTCGAGCTGAGTGGGGCTGTTGGAGTTGCATTTCGACTACAACCGCGCTGAACCGTGCTGGCTGGAAGTGGGTGGACACATTGGGTGGAGTTAGCGAAAGTGGGTGGACGTCACGTGATGTCGTTAGGCGGCGCAAACAGTGACATCAGTGATCTTTTAAGCGGAAGTCTCACAACCCGGATAGTAAACAATAAACATGGAGTCGTTAGTGTTGCTGGTCTTGGTGCTGTGGCTTGTTGTCACCGACAACGCCAACAGATACTGGCAAGAGCGTATAGATGAGGCAAGGCGCATAAGGCTTCAGAAATTCTCATAATTCGTAATTCTTCTTCTTCCGGGTTTACGGTGTTTACAGATCCCAGCATGCTCGCGGGGCGTGTGTGGGCATGTGAGGACACTCCTCCTCACCAATCAGTGCACAGGGGAGTGTCTGCTCACGCCCCTAGCCCCACTCGGCTCGGTTTGGCTCGCTTCAGCCCTACTCCAAAACCGTGTGAGTTTTGGGTGCTAAGCAGGGCTGAAGCGAGCTGAGTCGTGCTGCTCTGAGATAGTCGAAACGCGAGCCGTGTCGGGCTGAAGTGAGCTGAAGCGAGCTGAAGTGAGCTGAAAAAGGGTACTGGAAAAGGGCCAATAGAGACAAACAACCATTCACACCTACGGTCAATTTAGAGTCACCAGTTAACCTAACCTGCATGTCTTTGGACTGTGGGGGAAACCGGAGCACCCGGAGGAAACCCACGCAGACACAGGGACAACATGCAAACTCCACACAGAAAGGCCCTCGTCGGCCACTGAGCTCGAACCCAGAACCTTCTTGTTGTGAGGCAACAGTGCTAACTGCTACACCATCATGCCATCACTCTTCCATCCATCCATTATCTGTAGCCGTTTATCCTGTTCTACAGGGTCGCAGGCAAGCTGGAGCCTATCCCAGCTGACTATGGGCGAGAGGCGGGGTACACCCTGGACAAGTCGCCAGGTCATCACAGGGCTGATACATAGAGACACACAACCATTCACACTCACATTCACACCTACGGTCAATTTAGAGCCACTAATTAGCCTAACCTGCATGTCTTTGGACTGTGGGGGAAACCGGAGCACCCGGAGGACACTCACACTGACATGGGGAGAACATGCAAACTACACACAGAAAGGCCCCCGTCGGCCACTGGGCTCGAACCCAGAACCTTCTTGCTGTGAGGCAACAGTGCTAACTACTACACCACCATGCCGTCACTCTCATATCATCTCATCTCATTATCTCTAGCCGCTTTATCCTGTTCTACAGGGTCGCAGGCAAGCTGGAGCCTATCCCAGCTGACTACGGGCGAAAGGCGGGGTACACCCTGGACAAGTCGCCAGGTCATCACAGGGCTGACACATAGACACAGACAACCATTCACACTCACATTCACACCTACGGTCAATTTAGAGTCACCAGTTAACCTAACCTGCATGTCTTTGGACTGTGGGGGAAACCGGAGCACCCGGAGGAAACCCACGCGAACACGGGGAAAACATGCAAACTCCGCACAGAAAGGCCCTCGCCGGCCACTGGGCTCGAACCCAGAACCTTCTTGCTGTGAGGCAACAGTGCTAACTACTACACCACCGTGCCGTCACTCTCATATCAGTGAAATTATAATTCCTGGAGCGATTTAGCACATGGGATTGAAGATATCCACAGGTAAAAGGTACTTGTGGAGTAGAGGGTCGTATCCAAGGAACCAACAGTAGCAGAACAGAATGATGATATCAATTAGAAAAATATTTGATTGTGCTAAAAGATTTTGCTTCAGATTTCTGAGCTACCATTACACTACTTCAAAGCAAGCAGCACATGTACAGTACTTTCTGCATTAGGAGTGACTATATATATCACAAAACCACATCATTTTATTATAAAAAAAAAAACCCAAAATGGGAGTTTGTCCTCTTTTGATGGAAAATTCAAAGCTCTTTTCTCCAAGCACACGAGCTACGCTTCATCATTTACAAATATCCCTCCCTCCTGCTATCTTTCCTCACAGCAGCTGCACCGCATGATAGATTCACAATATGACCTTTTCTTCGTTGAATCGTAATTTTTTTTGTTTTGAATCATTTTTCTGGTTTGTGTTGTTTTGCAAAGAGCTGGGGGGAAGGGGGGAAAGGGGGTAGCGATTTGGGTGGTAGAGCACATTGGCGCTGCTTGACACTATGCAATAATTATGCAGCAGACGTTCCCCAGTGCCCTCTCACTGCATACCTACATTAATCACCAGGAACAGCTCGGTGGATCTCCCTCCCTCTTCCCTCTTGTGCAAGATGCAATAATAGTTGGTGTAATTATGGGGAACGGATCACACCCCCGTCGAATATGACACCAGAAGGGCGATCCCCACGAGCCAAATTTGTTGAGCCGTGTGTGAGCCAGGAGCCCTGATATTCACTTCGCACTGTACATCTCTACATAATACACAGAAAGTTTAGAATATGCATCATATGAGAAGACATATGAGAAAGATTTTTTCTTGTCTTAAAGCCAGTATATACAGTGCCTTGTTTATTCATCCCCCTTAGTGTTTGTCCTGTTTGGTTGCATTACAAGTTGGAATTAAAATGGATTTTTGGAGGGTTAGTACTATTTGATTTACACAACATGCCTACAACTTTAAAGGTACACATTGTTTTTTTTTATTGTGACACAAACAATAATTAAGATGAAAAAAAAAAACAGAAATCTGGAGTGTGCATAGGTATTCACCCCCCAAAGTCAATACTTTGTAGAGCCACTTTTTGCTACAATTACAGCTGCAAGTCTCTTGGGGTATGTCTCTATTAGCTTAGCACATCTAGCCACTGGGATTTTTGCCCATACCTCAAGACACAACTGCTCTAACTCCTTCAAGTTAGATGGGTTGCGTTGGTGTACAGCAATCTTCAAGTTATGCCACAGATTCTCAGTTGGATTGAGGTCTGGGCTTTGATTAGGCCATTCCAAGACATTTAAATGTTTCCCTTTAAACCACTCCAGTGGTGCTTTAGCACCAGTTCACGACAGTCCCGCTCACTGCCGATAGTGCACCACCAGCCAAAGAGAATTGGAAACACAGATTGGTTTGTGGATTTTTATTCTAAGCTGGCCTCAAAATATAGAGAAAACATTTACAATGTACAGTGGTACTTGAAAGTTTGTGAACCCTTTAGAATTTTCTATTTTTCTGTATAAATATGACCTAAAACATCATCAGATTTTCACACAAGTCCTAAAAGGAGATAAAGAGAACCCAGTTAAACAAATGAGACAAAAAATATTATACTTGGTCATTTATTTATTGAGGAAAATGATCCAATATTACATATCTGTGAGTGGCAAAAGTATGTGAACCTCTAGGATTATCAGTTAATTTGAAGGTGAAATTAGAGTCCGGTGTTTTCAGTCAATGGGATGACAATCAGGTGTGAGTGGGCACCCTGTTTTATTTAAAGAACAGGGCTCTATCAAAGTGATACCATTGTTTAAAACCGGAGATAGACACCATTTCACAAACTACAGGCCTGTTTCTTTACTCCCCCAATTCTCCAAAATACTCGAAAAACTTTTTTTCAGATAGACTGGACAAATTCATTGAAAAACACAACCTCCTTACAGACAGTCAATATGGATTCAGAACGGATAGATCAACATCGATGGCACTAATGGAACTAATAGAGGAAATCACAAAATGTACAGACAATAACAAATAGCAATTGGAGTATTTGTGGACCTAAAAAAAAGCATTCGATACTATTGATCATAGTATATTATTAAGTAAACTAGAAAAGTGTGGTGTTAGGGGAGTTGGGTGGAGCTGGCTGTCGAGCTATCTAAGAAACAGGCAACAGTTTGTGCAGATAGGTGACCATAAATATGATTTCATGAACATTACATGCGGGGTACCACAGGGGTCAATATTAGGTCCAAAATTATTCATAATATATATCAATGACATATGTACAATTTCGCAAGTACTGAAATTTGTTTTGTTTGCAGATGACACCAATATTTTTTGTTCCGGTGAGAATTTGCAGCAGACTTTGGAGACAATCACAACTGAAATAGATAAACTAAAACTATGGTTTGACAAAAATAAATTATCATTAAATCTAAGCAAAACAAAGATCATGTTGTTTGGGAGACACAAAATAGATTGTAATGTAGAATTGATAATAGACAATACTAAGATAGAAATGGTACAGGAAATTAAATTTCTTGGTGTGATTTTGGATCATAAAGTCTGGAAACCTCATGTAGGATACATACGAGCAAAACTGGCAAAGTGCTCGGCAATTCTGTGGAAAACAAAAGATATTCTTGATTGCAAATCTTTGTATACTCTATATTACTCATTATTTTTGCCATATCTGAATTATTGTGTCGAAGTCTGGGGAAACACCTACAAAACCACTCTGCAGCCGATATGTACAATAAAGAAAAGAGCAATAAGGACAATAAACAAAACAGGATACAGAGATCACACAAACCCACTATTCATAAAATCAAACATGTTGAAATTTATGGATCTGGTCAAATTCAGAACAGCACAAATAATGTACAAAGCAAGAAATAATCTATTGCCGAAAAATATACAAGGAATGTTTAGTGAGAGAGAGGGGGGATATAATCTAAGGGGAGACCTAAATTTTAAAAAATCAAAGGTTCGAACAAATATGAAAAGCATGTGTGTATCGAGCTGTGGGGTGACTTTATGGAACAGACTGGAGACAGAAATAAAACAAAGTGCAAATATAAATCTGTTTAAAAAAAGGTACAAAAAATATTTTTAAACAAGTATATAGAAGAAGAAGCATGTTAACGGAGGATGATGAGGGATAAATAGAATAGGGTTGATTGTTATATTAGAACTAACTTAGTATATGGTATATATTTATTTATGGGGATAGATATCTTCATATTTACAGGGATAGGTATGTAGTAGATATTTATTTTTGTAATTATATATTTATATAGATATTTATGAAGTGTATATATGATATATATATATATATATATATATATATATATATATATATATATATATTTGTAATTATATATTTATATAGATATTTATGAAGTGTATATATGGAATGTAGTATATATTTAATTTTGTAATTATATATTTATATAGATATTCATGAAGTGTATATATGGTATATATTTTTATAGGTGTATTAATGTAGTTTGGATTTCAGGATAGTTAAAAAGGGGTGGGAAATTTAAAAAAGTATTGTACTTCTTCCCACTCCTTTTTCGAACAATGTGCGGTGTATTGTAATGTCTTAGCTCTTTATGTTATTTTATTTATTCTTTTTTTTGTCACTTTCTCATTTTCTTTCTTTTGTATGTACAAATAGTTACATACATTTTTATACATGTTCGAAATAAATAAATTCATTCATTCATTCATTCATTCATTCATTCAAAGTCTGATCTTCCCAACACACGTTTGTGGAAGTGTATCATGGCACGGACAAAGGAGATTTCTGAGGACCTCAGAAAAAGTGTTGTTGATGCTCATCAGGCTGGAAAAGGTTACAAAACCATCTCTAAAGAGTTTGGACTCCACCAATCCACAGTCAGACAGATTGTGTACAAACGGAGGAAATTCAAGACCATTGTTACCCTCCCCAAGAGTGGTCGACCAACAAAGATCACTCCAAGAGCAAGGTGTGTAATAGTCTGCGAGGTCACAAAGGACCCCAGGGTAACTTCTAAGCAACTGAAGGCCTCTCTCACATTGGCTAATGTTAATGTTCATGAGTCCACCATCAGGAGAACACTGAACAACAATGGTGTGCACGGCAGGGTTGCAAGGAGAAAGCCACTACTCTCCAAAAAGAACATTGCTGCTCGTCTGCAGTTTGCTACAGATCACGTGGACAAGCCAGAAGGCTATTGGAAAAATGTTTTGTGGACAGATGAGACCAAAATAGAACTTTTTGGTTTAAATGAGAAGTGTTATGTTTGGAGAAAGGAAAACACTGCATTCCAGCATAAGAACCTTATCCCATCTGTGAAACATGGTGGTGGTAGTATCATGGTTTAGGCCTGTTTTGCTGCATCGGGGCCAGGACGGCTTGCCATCATTGATGGAACAATGAATTCTGAATTATACCAGCAAATTCTAAAGGAAAATGTCAGGACATCTGTCCACGAACTGAATCTCAAGAGAAGGTGGGTCATGCAGCAAGACAACGACCCTAAGCACACAAGTCGTTCTACCAAAGAATGGTTAAAGAAGAATAAAGTTAAGGTTTTGGAATGGCCAAGTCAAAGTCCTGACCTTAATCCAATCGAAATGTTGTGGAAGGACCTGAAGCGAGCAGTTCATGTGAGGAAACCCACCAACATCCCAGAGTTGAAGCTGTTCTGTACGGAGGAATGGGCTAAAATTCCTCCAAGCCGGTGTGCAGGACTGATCAACAGTTACGGGAAACGTTTAGTTGCAGTTATTGCTGCACAAGGGGGTCACACCAGATACTGAAAGCAAAGGTTCATATACTTTTGCCATTCACAGATCTGTAATATTGGATCATTTTCCTCAATAAATAAATGACCAAGTATAATATTTTTGTCTCATTTGTTTAACTGGGTTCTCTTTATCTACTTTTAGGACTTGTGTGAAAATCTGATGATGTTTTAGGTCATATTTATGCAGAAATATAGAAAATTCTAAAGGATTCACAAACTTTCAAGCACCACTGTACCTCAGTAAATGCAGAAATACTGTATAATCTTTAAAACGTACACTTATTCAGTGTAATTATTGAAAGAAAATATGAAGTGGGTGCAGCCCTGTGATGACCTGGCAACTTGTCCAGGGTGTACCCCGCCTTTCGCCCGTAGTCAGCTGGGATAGGCTCCAGCTTGCCTGCGACCCTGTAGAACAGGATAAAGCGGCTAGAGATAATGAGATGAGATGAGATGAAGTGGGCGATAATAGGGGAATCGATGAACTGTCCAAATGTCAGCTCAAATGTCATTTATTAAATCAATGGATTTCTTTTTTGCTCCAGTAATTCCCATGTGGTCGTTCTGGTGGTGATGATCACTTGATGAATCAGGTTTATTATCAGTAGGCGACACGAAATCTGCCTGCTTCGTTTGCACAAACCTCACCCACTGTCGCTTTAGATTAGTGTCATTTCTCAGAAATTTGTGAACTGAATGTCCTGTTATATATGAGTTTAAACATCCAAACACAACACAGCACTTTCACATCGCTATTTTTGTAAGATTCCAACAACAATATCCAATTTCAGCGAGTAAACAAGCTCAGAGTCAGATGGACTGAAATGACTCAGATAACCAGGATTCCATGTGTGACATCATGCGAAATTAGCCCTGGGGCAAGACTGCCTTTTTCCAGGATCCGGAAGCCACGATTTATCAATAGTTCTGTGCTTGATAATAAAATAACAAATAATTACCTCGCCCGGGACGGAGTCCACCAGGGGGCGAGGTGTTGTTTTCAGTTGGGTTTCTCTGTTTCTTTGTTTTTTTTATTAACAATATTACAGGAAAACGGCTGGATCAATCTTCATGAAACTTTCAGGATAGATGGGCATTGGTCTCAAATAGAACCTCCAACATTTTGAGGGTCATCCGGTCAAGGTCACCAAAAAGGTCAAAATTGTTTTTGTTATGTCTACTGCCTCATATAGAGGCACTAGCCACAAGGATGTAAGTGTAACGATCGCGCACTGCACATGCGCATACACGTGTTCCGATTAAAATGGCTGATGAGTGGATACAATTCGGTTAACCATTCGAAATAAATGGACTAGACTAAAAAAAAATCACTTTCAGACATGTTTATGCTTATTACAGACGGAAAGTGCATTCCACTGAGCTCTAGCGCCGGGCCATTTCCTGGAAATAAGAGTTTGGGTCATGGCGGCAGCGTGTGTATGTCAGCCTCGGTTCGGAGGTTTCAGTTTTGAAAACTGTAAGAGGTAAGAGTAGAATAATATAAAGTACAGACACTTGGTATATTTTACGTCTGTGATTTTTAAATTGTTCATTTTTGGATTACGCTTCATTTTTGTGCCTACTGTCTCATAGAGTAAATATATATGCTATATTTACTGTATGGACATGGGATCAGAAAACAATTTTATTTATAAGCAGTAGCCACATGTACTCATGGGGTACCTATTTTTTTTTTCGCGATATCTTCCTTCATATTCATCATAAGTGCTACCGGGCGAGGTTTATTTTGCCTGGCAACACTTGTTACTATTATTTTTCCCCCTGCTTTATTAATTGATTTTGGTCGTTACTAATGACGTATATTAATTTTAAAGCATTACAGTAAGGCATTACATACACTTTAATGTGTAATGATGAATCAGTCAGGTCTAGAAATATCAAGCTCTAACAGTAGAAGGCTGTATACTTTCTCTGAGTAATTTTATTTGCTGCATCGAGCGCAATCAACTAAAGTCTGCAGTGTGAGAGAGACAGAACACTGCAGTGGGTTAATTAGAAGAAGAAGAAGAAGAAGAAGAAGAAGAAGAAGAAGAAGAAGAAGAAAAAAACTAATTTAGAGCATACATAATACACGGCCCACAATATTCCCCTGAAAATAATGACATCTGGGCAACTGATTCAGTGCTCCATACATGTATGACAGTTTTACCATGAAAATGAGTGTCTGTGTGTCGGTCTATTTAACCACTCAGTGATCACTTTATTAGGAATACCTATGAAGGCTATGCCTACTGGAGATGGGCAACAAGAGCAGAAGACCACATTGGGTTCCAATCCCGTCAGGCTTTAATGGGCATAGATTCGCTGAAACTAGACAGATTAAGATTGGAAAAAAGACCAGAAGAGGTGTGACAGTTTGAGCTAAAGTTTATTGAAATGCAGAAAATGTTTTCGGGGCAGCATGGTGGTGTAGTGGTTAGCGCTGTCGCCTCACAGTAAGAAGGTCTGGGTTCGAGCCCCGTGGCTGGCGAGGGCCTTTCTGTGTGGAGTTTGCATGTTGTCCGCGTGGGTTTCCTCTGGGTGCTCCGGTTTCCCCCACAGTCCAAAGACATGCAGGTTAGGTTAACTGGTGAGTCTAAATTGACCGTAGGTGTGAGTGTGAATGGTTGTCTGTGTCTATGTGTCAGCCCTGTGATGACCTGGCGACTTGTCCAGGGTGTACCCCGCCTTTCGCCTGTAGTCAGCTGGGATAGGCTCCAGCTTGCCTGCGACCCTGTAGAAGGATAAAGCGGCTAGAGATAACGAGATGAGATGAGAAAATGTTTTCTTAAAGTATTTAAGTAGATGTTTTTGCAAAATGCTGGCTTCAAAGTAGTTGGTGTCACAGACACAGCAGGACAGACAGACAGACAGACAGACAGACGCAGGTGCGGTTCAGCAGTGGGCTTCCCAAAAGCCTCTTAATGCTTAAGTCTTAAAGGTAGACTGCCTTTCAGATTTTTCAAGTATAGGTCATAAAAAGAATTTCCCCCAGCACACAATTATTTTTGTTTAGTGGACCGAAAGCTACTGAATTCGAATTACAGACTTCCAATTTTTAGATTTTTTAAAAATAGAACAATTAATGAATTTAGGGCCACATGGCCCGAAATTCTCCGGTATTTTTTTCCTGCTTCACCATGACCCAATTCAAGATGTTACATCATGCATCATATGGTGGGCTTTCCCATTTTGCGCAAGGCATTGTGGGATACCAATTTGAAACAGGAGAGAAAAATGGAGGACGTGAGTGTGCGAATGAAACGTGAAAGACCGACTACAGTAACAGAAAGTGAGAAGAAAAGACGTTATGTTATATACGAAGGAACGGAAATGCAGGACCAAGCTAATAAATATCGGTGGTCAGCGGAGACGGTGGGATGATCAAAGGTAAACTTACGCATGCGTACATGTGCTTCCTCCGTTTGCTTGACAGCATGAACCGGGCGATCTCACACACATTATTTGCTATGGAATCCCCTCAAATTAGATATGTTCCTAGTCACAGAATGGCCTGATATTTTGTGAGATATTAGAGAAATAAACATACATAATTATGACCAAGTTTCACAGAGAACTTTTTATTAAATTGAGAGACAGTCTTCCTTTAACTAGGAGAGAGAGAGAGAGAGAGAGAGAGAGAGAGAGAGAGAGAGTGTTCATTGTGCTGCTCGCTCTACCATTTAATGATGATCTTTGTGTTTCGATGCTTTTCGGAAACTTGGCATAGTTCTCTTACTGTGAAACAAACAGATAGACAAATCTGAAACGATAATGAAACTTCAATGGCAAACAGGCACAGGGTCAATCGATCAGCAAACAGGTCAGAGCAGGCAAGACAATAATCAGAGAGTGGGAGAAGCAGCTAGAGATTTTAAAAAAATCTACTAAATAATGGAAAAGAGTGACTGGTAATCACAGACTAAATAGCAGGACTGAGCCTTACGTATTTCATAAAGTGTGTGTGTGTAATCCATTTTAAATCTCTGGTGTGAGATGAGATGCAGGTAAGAGTGTTTAGCATGAGGAGAGCTTGAGCGTGTGAGAGTTTGTGATGACTGCTGAGAACTGGAGTTTGTGTCGGCCATGTTTGTATGCAGACCGCTAGTTGGCCTAGTGGTTAGTGTGTCTGCCTCTCAACCGGGAGATCACAAGTTCTACTTGCGGTCGGATCATACCAAAGACCAAGGATACCTACTGCTGTCTGGCAAGGCATGCTGCAATACAGGTGTAAGTGGGGAAGTCAAACTCTCATGGTTACCAGAGGACCAGCCCCCCACTGCAACCCTAGCTGAGAGGCCAAGGGCTATAGAAGCAGAGATTGGTGCCATCTTAAGAGCTGGTTAGTACTGGGACAGGAGACTGCCTGGGAAGAACAGATTCTGGCGTGAGAAGGACTTTGACTTGACCTAATGTTTGTATGCTGTGAGTGCTCAGGGGAATTGGAGTCTGGGGCAGACTTCAGTGCAGACGTGACAATTGGCCCAACAATGAATTAAATCTGGCTAAGTCTTTACTACAGAAAACGAGACCATAAATGACAGCGTAGCTCACTCCGGCCCCATCTAGTCCAGAAGGAACGATCTAAAGTGGGCCACCTTGTGCAATAAATATTGCAAGCTATCTCATCTCATCTCGTTATCTCTAGCCGCTTTATCCTTCTACAGGGTCGCAGGCAAGCTGGAGCCTATCCCAGCTGACTACGGGCGAAAGGCGGGGTACACCCTGGACAAGTCGCCAGGTCATCACAGGGCTGACACATAGACACAGACAACCATTCACACTCACATTCACACCTACGGTCAATTTAGAGTCACCAGTTAACCTAACTTGCATGTCTTTGGACTGTGGGGGAAACCGGAGCACCCAGAGGAAACCCACGCGGACAACATGCAAACTCCACACAGAAAGGCCCTCGCCGGCCACGGGGCTCGAACCCAGGACCTTCTTGCTGTGAGGCGACAGCGCTAACCACTACACCACCGTGCCGCCCATATTGCAAGCTATATACAAGCTAAATAATAATAATAATAATTTATTTCTATGTGCATTCCATAAGAATCTCAATGCCCTTACAATAATATATGTAAAATAACAATAACAAATAATTAAATATCTAATGTCCATGAAAACTCATTTACATAAAAACATTATCAAAGAGAAAAAAAAAATCAAGACTTAAAAGTTCAAAAATCAAAACTAAAAGGATGAGATATATAAATCGAAAAGATAAGTCTTAATGACTTTAAAAAAGGACTTAATGTAAGTTGATTCTTTTAAGGCCTCTGGAAGTTGATTTCACAATCTTGGTGCACATGAAGCGAACGCATGCTTTCCATAAGTATCGGTTCTGTAACGTGGCGTAGAAAGAACGATGATGTTATTACTGTTAGAGCGTAGTGACCGTAGTGGCTTCTTCACCACCAGTAGATCACTGAGATATAATGGCGCCAATCCATTGAGTACTTTGAAGGTCATCAACAAGGTCTTGAATATTATTCTCTCTTCACTGTCAGCCAATGAAGTGAGCGTAAGACAGGTGTGATGTGGTCATATTTCTTCTTCAATGTGACCATCCTTGCAGCTGCATTTTGGATGCACTGCAATTTCGACAAGTCCTTGTCGGGGAGACCATACAACAAACTGTTGCAATAGTCCAACTTGGATGTTATGAATGCATGTACAAGCTTTTCCGTAGCAGCAGTGTCAAGATATTTTCTAATCTGACTAATACGTCTGAGAGAATGTGAAGCGGATTTACATATATTACTGACCTGGGAAGACATCTTAAGATGGTGATCAAAGATGACCCCAAGATCACACGCTTCAGATATTGGCTCCTTCACAGATTCACCAATGGTGACATACTGAATGGCATCAACTGCAAGATACCGTGACTGAAAATGCAGAACCTCTGTTTTTGTTGTATTGCACAGCAGCTTATTGCACTTCATCCATTGAACAATGTCGCTAGCACAGTATTCAAGAGCTTCGATGCTGGTAGATCTTTCAGAGCTCTGTGTGACCAAGTACAGCTTTGTGTCATCAGCATAAATCATGGTCTGTAAATTATGTGCATTTACAATATCCTCCAATGGAGAGACATATAAGGAAAACAATAAAGGGCCAAGCACAGACCCCTGCGGGACACCATACATCAAAAAAAGATGGTGCCGATGGAGTTCCATTGATGACAACAGATTGACTTCGGTTAAACAAGTAAGAACAGAACCATTTAAGTACAGTACCATTCAAACCAAAGTGAAATTTCAATCTTTCAATCAAAATAATGTGATCGATGGTGTCAAAAGCGGATGAGAGATTGAGTAAGACCAGAATTACCTCCTTATGCTGATCAAGTGCCAAGTTGATGTCATTATATACACGAAGTAAAGCAGTTTCAGTACTATGGTGAGGACGGTAGGCAGACTGCATCTTTGAGAGGAGATTGTTCACAAGCAAATGATCATTAAGTTGTGTCGCCACAACACACTCAATAGTCTTAGACAGAAACGACAAGTTGGAGATTGGTCGATAATTCTTGAGATCCTCAGGATCGAGAGAGGCTTTCTTAAGTAGTGGAGTAACTAGAGCATGTTTAAGGCTTGATGGAAATTCTCCTTGCTGTAATGACATATTGATGATTTTAGTAATGGGTGATAACAACTTACTGATAAATTCCTTTAGCAGTGTGAATGGAAGTGGATCCAAACAGCAAGACTTAGATAACAATCCCATAGCTATTCTGTTAACGACATCAATGGATACTGAAGTAAACTCAGAGAAACTGCACAGTGATTGCTCTTCCACGATAGCACAATTGATAGATTTTGATGGCATATCATTAATGTCATTTTGAAAAGCAACAATTTTTCCAGAAAAATATTCACTGAACCTCTGGGCAAGCTCAAGTGATGACGTATGAGTAGGAAGTGGCACAGAAGACTTTACTTTGAACAACTCATCGATAAATTTGAACAATTGCTTCTGATTAAAACCTGATATAGTAGAGTGGGGTAATACGCCCCCGTGGGGTAATACGCCCCCGGCCTGTTTTACCCAAAATAACCACCAGATGTCGCAAAGTTACATTTCTATTGTTGCTATGGCCTGTCTTGACAACAGGGATATACAAATATCCACTGTGGATCGCATATCAGCAACGCAGCGGAGAGAAATCAAATTTCATGGTAAGTGATATAATTTTCAGATATCAGTAAAACTGTATTTAGATAGCTGCTATTTTGTCAGATATCACAGCTGTGTATGTGGTATGAGTAGACAAGTCAGTACGTTAAAAAAAATACATTAGGCATAAAAAGTTGAATCACATTTTGAAAGTAAGACCCTTTTTTGTAAAAGTGTAGTCTGTGGGGTAAAACACCCCCTTAATGGCAGGGTAAATGGCCCCCAGGGGGCATCGTTTCCTTTTATCATAATTACTGTATTTCATACATTTCTGAATAGCAGATAGCTAATGAATTCATTGATTCAATTAGCATTATTTATTGATGCACTTGTTCTTTGTTAATTCATGTTCAATCCACACAAAATTATATTGAAATTAAAATGCGAAATATAATAAAATAATGCATCTATTCATTAATTCAGGGATATTTTCTTGTTTCTTTCACATTATAGGCTTAAGTAAACACTTTTGCTATCCAAACAGCTTTTTTTGAGTGAGGGGGCCTATTGCCCCACCTCAGGGGGCCTTTTACCCCACTGGGGGGGGGGGGGGGGGGGGGTAAAAGGCCCCCTTGGCACAATGTTTGTTTTTGTTTAAAAAAAAAATTAAGTATTAACTTTAGGCAAACTTTAGGTGGCATTATTGTTCATGTCACTGTTGTCAAAAACTATGATTAAAACTAAACACATGGTTCATTTCAACTTGGAGAAAACTTTAAGGGGGGCTTTTTCCCCCACTGTACTGTACTTTGTCACGGTAATAATTACTCTTGTGCTTCTCAACAGCTGAATAATACTGGCCAGCAACATCATTATAGATCTGCCTGTGAATTTCTAGGCCTGAATTCTGCCATTTCCTTTCCCAGCGACGCTTCTCAACTTTAAGATTACGTAGTTCTTCAGAGAACCAAGGTGAATGTGGTCTTACTGTAATAATACGTTCACATATTGGAGCATGTCTATCAAGAAGATTGCTCAAATTGGTGTTGTACTCAGTAACAAGCGAAGCGACATCAGATGGGTTGAAGTTAAATAATGACAATGTAGACAACTCTTTACCAAAGCAGTCCAGGTCGATCTGTTTAATTCTCCTATGCACACTCTGGACTTTAAATGATGCAGGTCTCGGAAAATCAAGACTACAAGTCAGTGTGGCATGATCAGATGGTAGTTCTATGCAAGCACGAAGATTCGATATCAGATCAGAGCCAGACTGGGCAATAACCAAATCCAAAATATGGCCTTTATTGTGAGTGACAAAGTCAACGTGTTGTACCAAAGCAGCAGACTCAATCAGATCATTAAGATGCTTGACGTCAGCATTATCAGTCATGTCCATATGAAAGTTAAAATCACCACAGATGAGATAATTGCAATGAAAAGAAGACATTCTCCAACAGATAAGAAAAATCGTCAAAGAACATGGTTGATGTAAGACCATTCTTTTTAGAAGGAGGAGGTCTATAGATGGATATAAGGCAAAGAGATTTATTTCCAGCACTAACATTGATGTCTAGACACTCCATAGCAGTAAATTTACACAATGGCTCGTTCTCAGTAATACTGAGGCCTTTCCGTGTTATCACTGCAATTCCACCGCCAGTTCTATTTAATCTAGGTAGATGAGTGATTACATGAGTAGGTAATGCATTCATAAAATCAGCGATAGTCCGGTCGTCTCGACCATCACCATTCAGCCAGGTCTCAATTATAACCATAACATCAATTTGGCGGGAAATTATAAAATCACACAAACTGGTTGATTTGTTCTTCATGGAACGAGCATTCCAAAAAGCGAAACGAACTTTAGGACTATACGAAGTTGGAATCGTTTTAAACATCTGTTCTTTCTGTGATTCTTGAATTAGTTGGAATGTGTATCAAGTTTTGAGAACCAAAACAACGCTGATAATTATGCAAAATCGCGATGAGGCCGTTGAGCCGTGACACGTGAAGCAATATTATAAATCTTCAAAGCTTCTCTTTCTTTTACTCTCCTCCCCGCTCTCTTGCCACGATAACGCCAATGAAATGAGCATATTCCTGCGAAGAAACGATTGCAATGAGAGTTAAAGGAGCCAGGCATTGAGACCACTAGAACTAGAGGCAGAAATTGTTGCCTGGGCCAAGGCGGAAGATAAACAGCTGAATTAAGTCCGATGGCAAAATCAGGATAAATACTCCAAGGTCGAGGCCAAAAACAACCAAGATAGATAGATAGATATAAAAAAAACAGATATCTAATAGTAAATTCAAATTAATAATGATAAACATGAATGCATAAAATCCAAAATAATAAATGACTAAAAACCAGTGCAGCCTTGCTCATCGGCGCATAACAATGACCCCTAGGGTGTATACATAGAAGCTATATACACCCTAAGGACGGCATGGTGGTGTAGTGATTAGCACTATCACCTAACAGCAAGAGGGTTCTGGGTTCGAGCCCAGCAGCCAACGTGGGTCTTTCTGTGTGGAGTTTGCATGTTCTCCCCGTGTCTGCGTGGGTTTCCTCCAGGTGCTCCGGTTTCCCCCACAGTCCAAAGACATGCGGTTAGGCTAACTGGTGGCTCTAAATTGACCGTAGGTGTGAATGTGAGTGTGAATGGTTGTTTGTCTCTATGTGTCAGCCCTACGATTATTTGGTGATTTGTCCAGGGTGTACCCCGCCTCTCGCCCATAGCCAGCTAGGATAGGCTCCAGCTTGCCCGCGACCCTGCACAGGATAAGCAGTTATGGATAATGGATGATGGATACACCCAAGGAATACTGACCTATTTGCCAGAAAGAATCCAAAACGGCGAGAAGAAGAGATTTTTGTTGAACTGCTCATTAAGGCTTAATTAGTCCATAACTTCATTAATAATTGTAATTAAGCAAACCTGGGTAGAAGTTATATGCACCCTAGGTACCCCTACCTTCATGCCAGAAAGAATCTAAATCGGTGAAGAACTGAAAGAGAAGAAGCGATTTGTGTGGAAACTGCTCGTTAGGGCTTAATTACTCCATATCTTCATTATTAATTGCAATTATGCAAAGTTGGGTAGAAGCTATATCTACCCCGGGCAGACCTACCTTCCTGCCAAAAAGGATACAAATTGGTGAAGAATTGAGAGAGAAGAAGCGATTTTCGTGAAATGTGGACGACGCCGGATGGATGACAGACGATGGACAGACGACGGACAACCCAGGATGGGATAAGCTCATCACCTGTTGGCCGGCTGAGCTAGTAAAAGCACTGAATCCTTTACTGTCATGTCTAACAAAGTGAAAGAAACGTGTTGAGGGCCTCGGACATTTGTACATTTTAAGCTTATTTATGTTCCTCGATTTGTGCATGTGGACTTTCCTCTTTATTTCAGAGTACATGTTTTTGGATGGGCGGCACGGTGGTGTAGTGGTTAGCGCTGTCGCCTCACAGCAAGAAGGTCCTGGGTTCGAGCCCCGGGGCCGGCGAGGGCCTTTCTGTGCAGAGTTTGCATGTTCTCCCCGTGTCCGCGTGGGTTTCCTCCGGGTGCTCCGGTTTCTCCCACAGTCCAAAGACATGCAGGTTAGGTTAACTGGTGACTCTAAATTGACCGTAGGTGTGAATGTAAGTGTGAATGGTTGTCTGTGTCTATGTGTCAGCCCTGTGATGACCTGGCGACTTGTCCAGGGTGTACCCCGCCTTTCGCCCGTAGTCAGCTGGGATAGGCTCCAGCTTGCCTGCGACCCTGTAGAAGGATAAAGCGGCTAGAGATAATGAGATGAGATGAGATGAGATGTTTTTGGATGGGCGGCACGGTGGTGTAGTGGTTAGCGCTGTCGCCTCACGACAAGAAGGTCCTGGATTCGAGCCCCGTGGCCGGCGAGGGCCTTTCTGTGTGGAGTTTGCATGTTCTCCCCGTGTCTGCGTGGGTTTCCTCCGGGTGCTCTGGTTTCCCCCACAGTCCAAAGACATGCAGGTTAGGTTAACTGGTGACTCTAAATTGACCGTAGGTGTGAATGTGAGTGTGAATGGTTGTCTGTGTCTATGTGTCAGCCCTGTGATGACCTGGCGACTTGTCCAGGGTGTACCCCCCCTTTCGCCCGTAGTCAGCTGGGATAGGCTCCAGCTTGCCTGTGACCCTGTAGAAGGATAAAGCGGCTACAGATAATGAGATGAGATGTTTTTGGATGTATGTTTGGCTCATCATGTTAAAAATGAACCTCCTAGCAGATGCAATCACATTTTTTTGGCTAAAACTTTGTTACTTTGTAGAATTCAGAGTGCCATCAATTCTCCAACCTCGACCACCTACAGGGGCGGATCCAGGAAAATAGAAAGCAGGGGGCATCAACCCAGTAAGGCCAGGGGCCCCTGGAAGCTCTGCAGTTTTTATATGCCTGGAGATGCATTTTGAGTTGTCAGAGACATGCTGTAAATGAAATCTCTTAAAGATAATTACCATATCAAAAATATATTTTAAAAGTAGGAACTTTCAAAACCATTTTATTAGTCACTGAAAATGATATTGTCAGAGTTGCAGGTATATGCATAGAACATAATTATGTCTGATATTTGGTCATATAATGCATCACCATGACACACTACAGTGTAGTACACTGACCACAAAACATCTTATATCAATAAATGATTACTATTTTAGCAACTGCAATCTGAGCTCCTGCTCAGGACATTCAATGTACGTATAAGACAGTGAATATACCGTACCTGGGGAACAGAGGGAATGCAAGTGGCCACTTAAGACAGAGCTTAATACCGATAACTATAAACAAAAGACTGCAAGAGTCGCATGTCTATAATACAAAGTCAGTAACTGCAATCTGAGCTCCTGAGTCTAACAGAACGATACAACGATTGTGTGAGTTGCATGTGACCAAGTCCTATAATAAGTCTTAGGGTGTATTCAGACCAGGATAGTTCGATAGTTCACTTGCTTTGGTCCGAACCAAATGTTTTTTTTATTTTTTCATTTTGGTGCGGTTCGCTTTCATACTGTACATTTTAGTAAGCCGACCAAAATCTGTCAACAAAGCCACGCGCCCTGAGGTTGTTCAGCTATTGGTCAGAGACGACACGCGCACAAAGCGTTAAGTTCAAAAGTAGTCATGGAGGCTTTCCGTGCTGTTATTCTTTTTAATGTCATCAAAGCTATATGTTTTTTCCAGTTTTTACTGTTTTCACAATTGTGCGATTACTATGCTGTTGTACAAGTAATTTATCAACGACGACGACAAAGGGCAAGGCGGCTACGGAGGATAGCGCTGATGAGCGCACATCATTTTGTGACAGTTCTGGCTCTTCACGCAATAGATGAATTTCTTTTTTGCGTCGCTAGTACCGCCACTTTTTGAAAGAATGTCCCTGATTTTAATGTAGGTCTGACGGAGTTTCTTCACTTTTAGCCGACATTGTTCTGGGGAGCGCGTGAACCCCTTCTCCTTCATTTTCTCACTGAATACAGCAAACACGTCGGCATTTTTGTGTGTTCTCTCCAAAAGCTCAGATATGTGGACATCTGCCCATATATCCACAAGGGTACGCGTTTCTTCCTCGGCCCACGTTTGCCCCCCTACTCATTTTTTGTACTCTGTAGTCTAGCCTACCACTGGTCTGAATGACTGAACGACTGTTGTAAGGTTCCCTTGACAACCGAAACAGTGTTTGCACTTTGCGGTGGAGTGTCAAGACTCTGTTTTCCATAATGCTCGACAAACGACGGAAGCTCCTGAGGTACAAAAAAGCAAAACTGTCAGATTAGGTCCGGTCTGCTTTCACACCTCCAAAAGATCCGCACCAGGGTTCCTTTGGTCCGGACCGAGTCCGACCTTGCAGCTCGGTCCGCTTGTTTGGTCCGGACCAGAGTTCGGTGGTTTGTATTCAGACCAACCCAAAAGGTCCAGACCAAGGGAAATTTGGTTCGTTTGGTCGTTTGGTCCGGACCAAACAACGAAGGTGTGAATATGCCAATAGTTCCCAAGACTCAGGAGATTCAAGCAGATTTTCTTCAGAGCCACTGCAAGAATCAGCATCTCTCACAGACCTATCCAGCCGCTGTTGTAAAAATCAAAGTGAGGCTCACCCCCAAAACAGCACGTGTACTGTGTACATACACAGGGTATAGTGAGTACAGGGATACCCTATTAATGAATACGAGCAGTAGCGGGACAACCGACATGTGTGTGTACGCAGTAAACCTGCTGCAGCATCTTATCATTTTGGCTTGCGAATATGCGTGTTAACGATACCATAAACACAAAAAGATGGCACACACCCTTTACATGTAGTCTACAGTACAGTCCGGGAATACAGTATGTTATTACGTAGATATACGAAGTTCCCACACCCTGTTAAACTCCAGCAGGACTCACCCAGCTTGCTTTCCTCTGCATTCGTGTCACGAGTGAAAAAACCTAAACTAGGACCTACTATTAAATACAAATTTATACCATAAACTCCAGCTCAGTCTCACATAATGATTTATTTTGTTTATTTTTTAAACCTTGTTAATTAAATAAAAAACGGCGGGTATATCTCCGTATCTGCAATACTAAAACTTTTTTTTTTTGGACAGGGGGCGGCACCGGGTGCGCCCCCCAAATGCACACCAGACCTACCACCAAGCAGCCCCAAAACATTAATGAGTCACCACCATTTTCACAGTGTGTATCGTGTGCTTTTCCTTGTACGCAGTGTACTTGTGTTGCCAAACAGGCTGATGTTGTTCATGGCCAAAAATCGACTTTATTCTCATCTGGCCACAACATACAGCTCTAAACTGTAATTCCTTTGATTCCTTGGTGGAGATCAGGAACTTCATTTTGTGGCTTGCTCTCAGGAAAGGCTTCTCAACATCAAACAGTGATGAAGGTGGTGCTGAGTAGCTGGAACTTGAAAATCCAAGATTCAAGCAGATTTTCTTCAGAGCCGTTGCAAAAATCAACATCTCTCACAGACCTATCCAGCCGCTGTCGTAAAAAATCAAAGTGAGGCTCACCCCCAAAGCAGCACGTGTACCATGTACATACACAGGGTATTGAGGTATTTCACCTGACGTCACAGGGTCACGTGACGCCCCGGTGTCCGCCATTTTGAACGTCAAGCTACATACTAACGCTGCAGACAGAGAGGGAGAACCAGCTTGAAAAAAAAACGTGTTACAGACACCTAGAATAGATTAATTTGTCAGTAAGCACTCTATAAATAACCATGGTGTTTGCTTGTTGTGCTGTGGGCTGCCACAACAGACAGGGACAGCGTGCAGGACGCTCCTTTTACCGGTTTCTAGTGATGGGAATTTCGGCTCTTTTTCGCGAGCCGGCTCTTTTGGCTCTTCTTACTATAAGGAAACGGCTCTTTCGGCTCCCAAACGGCTCCTGAGATTTTATTTTTCATTTAATTGCTGCAATTAACTAGTTAATTAATTACATTATTATTTATATTTTATCAATAGGATGTTTTCCATTTTATTTTTTAGTTTTTGTAGCCATTGTAAAGCTTTGTAAAGTATAGCAGTGTAACAATGTTCTAGCTATAGAAATAAAACTTACTTACCAATTAATAAATTATTTTCTCACTAACATAATGCGAAACTGTGTTATATTACCAATATAAAATACACAGCTGATTTTCCGCTCCTCAGGCGCCTCACAGACTCCTCTCCCCTGCGCTCCACAGCTTTAAGCATTACACCAATTTTCGTATTTTCGCAGCTGTGAATGACATCAACCCCCCCAACCAAAAAAAGTAGGCGTACACCATGCTACTTTTTTTCCTTTGAATGGTAATAGACAACACAAAGACGCAATCGGACAGCAACTTTTTTTGTGAAAGTCTCTCTCTCTGAGGCACCTAAGGACAAAAAACTAATTCGGCTCCCCAACTCGGCTCCCACCGAAGAGCCGGCTCCCGTCGTTCACTTCAAAGAGCTGGCTCTTTGAACCGGATCGTTCGCGACCGACACATCACTACCGGTTTCCTACTGACCCAGACAAGAGGGCCAAATGGATTGCAGCTGTGAAGAGACAGGATTGGGAGCCAACAGAGTACTCCAGACTTTGCAGTGATCATTTCATTTCAGGTTAGTTTATCAGTTAACGCAATTTTGATAAAATATATAGCAAAAAGTAAATGGGTCAGTGTTTGTTAACCCATCTGAGCAGTGAAACAAGGCAGTGTTAATTTGTCTAGGGTTGCATGTAGCAGACATCAGACATAAAACGCAATAACAGAGGCTAGAAAGAAACGGGACACAGAAATAAATAAACAGGGCTCCATACCAAGGCTGGGTACAGTGATTGTGATAAAAGACAGATCCAATTTAAAACGAATCACAGCTTACTTTCTTGTTAAAATGTGCAAAGGTCTCCACCATCTCATACCGCCTTGCACTGAAGGACTTAAGCGTGCCGTCCAAAATGGCTGCGTCACGTGACTTGGTCACGTGGGTGAAATACCTCAATAGTAAGTACAGGGATACCCTATTAATGAATACGAGCAGTAGCGGGACAACTGACATGTGTGTGTACGCAGTAAACCTGCTGCAGCATCTTATCATTTTGGCTTGCGAATATGCATGTTAACGATACCATAAACACAAAAGGATGGCACACACCCTTTACATGTAGTCTACAGTACAGTCCGGGAATACAGTATGTTATTATGTAGATATACGAAGTTCCCGCACCCTGTTAAACTCCAGCAGGACTCGCCCAGCTTGCTTTCCTCTGGATTCGTGTCACGAGTGAAAAAACCTAAACTAGGGCCTACTATTAAATACAAATTTATACCATTTTTTTTTTTTTTTGGACGGGGGGCGGCACCGGGTGCCCCCCGCCAAATGCACACCAGACCTACCACCAAGCAGCCCCAAAACATTAATGAGTCACCACCATTTTCACAGTGTGTATTGTGTGCTTTTCCTTGTACGCAGTGTACTTGTGTTGCCAAACAGGCTGATGTTGTTCATGGCCAAAAATCGACTTTATTCTCATCTGGCCACAACATACAACTCTAAACTGTAATTCCTTTGATTCCTTGGTGGAGATCAGGAACTTCATTTTGTGGCTTGCTCTCAGGAAAGGCTTCTCAACATCAAACAGTGATGAAGGTGGTGCTGAGTAGCTGGAACTTGAAAATCCAAGAATAAACCAAACTGTGCCATTTTGAAATTGATCTCGAAGGCATGTTTTGCTTCCTGCACCATTTTCCTTACTGATCATTAGCATAGAACTATTCCTAACTGCCAAAGTGTCCTTTTCCAAACACATTTTCAGCTGTTTCAGATTTAAACTTTTTTTTCTTTTTTTTTATTATGCCCTTTAGTGCTTAATGATATTTTAACTGCTTATGTCTTTTTATATCCATTACTTGGCTTGTGCATGTCAACAACCATTGGTCTGTGTTTTTCAACAAAGTTGATTTTTTTTTTTCCAGCTCCGGAGCATGGATGATGTTGGATCTGTTTGGTGGTAGGTCCTTGGGAATGTGTTAATATATATTTTTTTATAAATTCATCATGTCTGTCCATCATTCATTTTTATTACATATTGGGACTGCTTTTACTACATTGCTTCTTCTTGGGGAAAAAAGCAAGATAAATGCCGAGTTCTCGGTCGAAAAATAAGTCTGTCAACCCTGGCCGCAGTCGGCTGTCACGTCAATCCCTGGTGAAGCCAGACGCTAACGAGGATATACTACGCTGCATTAAGGTCATGATAGATGATTTACGGGCCAAAATCATTACGCAGTTTGAGACCATAATATCAGAGACTGTAAAGAAGGAAATGACAATTGCCCTGAGACCGCTGGAGGAAAAAGTTGCTGCACAAAGTGGGACTATCTCAGACCTGGAGCGCTCAACCAACGAGCTTGACGACCTGCATGCTAACATTGCTGTGCTTTCTGTTACAGTGGAGTCTTTGAACAAGAAATGTGAAGATTTGGAGGCACGCTCCAGGTGGAATAACGTTCGACTGGTGGGTTTGGCTGAGGGCTCTGAGGGCCCCTGACTGAGATAATTTGTGGCCCAACTTTTGCAGGACTTGTTGGAACTTCAGGCTGAGCCCAGGCTGGACAGGGCTCATTGTACGCTGTGTGCTAAAGTTGATTTTTCTTCCATTCCATGGTGCAACTTACTGTATCTGTGTGCAACCTCATATTTACACCCCAGGGAAACAGCTACAGGCAACAACAGAGTTCCTACAGGGAGGAATTTAAAAATCAACAACAACAAAACATCTGCATAAACACTAAAAAAAACCCCTAATATACAGTATATTGCTCATTTTCATGAATGCTCCCAATAATTCTTTTGGACACTTTATATAGTGAATGAATGAATAAGCATTGGGTTTGGAAGTGGAAAATCATTTTACATTTCTTTTGGTACCAAGCTGCATTATCAATAAGGGACTGCCGCAAAGCTGAAAGCAGACCAGTCTTATCATGTGAGCCTTCACAGTCTGGCGCTTCAAAGAAGCCCAGAAAGACAAAGTCAAAGCAGCCTTTCTTTCCTTACTGGCCTTTCATCGGCTCACTGGTGTGACAGGAGGCATAGACTCTTTGAAGGTGATATCTGAGGTCTCCTGTGATGAACATTACGATACTGCAGAATCCTCTAACTCAGTTAGAGCTCAGTATATCAGCCAATACCTGATATTGATCTGTACAGTTATTAAAAAGTTGCTACGCTTACCCTTTTAATAACTGTACCAACTCTCAGAAAGCTTCTGTTGCAAAATTCCGAGAAACCTCAGGAGAGGGTGATGCACTTTAACCCTCTGGGGTTGAAAGCTTCGCCCGCAAAGCTTGGCAGGTTTAGAATGAGTAGGTCATGTACTTAGATACAAGCCCGATTCCAAAAAAGTTGGGACAAAGTACAAATTGTAAATAAAAACGGAATACAATAATTTACAAATCTCAAAAACTGATATTGTATTCACAATAGAACATAGACAGCATATCAAATGTCGAAAGTGAGGCATTTTGAAATTTCATGCCAAATATTGGCTCATTTGAAATTTCATGACAGCAACACATCTCAAAAAAGTTGGGACAGGGGCAATAAGAGGCTGGAAAAGTTAAAGGTACAAAAAAGGAACAGCTGGAGGACCAAATTGCAACTCATCAGGTCAATTGGCAATAGGTCATTAACATGACTGGGTATAAAAAGAGCATCTTGGAGTGGCAGCGGCTCTCAGAAGTAAAGATGGGAAGAGGATCACCAATCCCCCTCATTCTGCGCCGACAAATAGTGGAGCAATATCAGAAAGGAGTTCGACAGTGTAAAATTGCAAAGAGTTTGAACATATCATCTACAGTGCATAATATCATCAAAAGATTCAGAGAATCAGGAAGAATCTCTGTGCGTAAGGGTCAAGGCCGGAAAACCATACTGGGTGCCCGTGATCTTCAGGCCCTTAGACGGCACTGCATCACATACAGGCATGCTTCTGTATTGGAAATCACAAAATGGGCTCAGGAATATTTCCAGAGAACATAATCTGTGAACACAATTCACCGTGCCATCCGCTGTTGCCAGCTAAAACTCTATAGTTCAAAGAAGAAGCCATATCTAAACATGATCCAGAAGCGCAGACGTCTTCTCTGGGCCAAGGCTCATTTAAAATGGACTGTGGCAAAGTGGAAAACTGTTCTGTGGTCAGACGAATCAAAATTTGAAGTTCTTTATGGACATCAGGGACGCCGTGTCATTCGGACTAAAGAGGAGAAGGACAACCCAAGTTGTTATCAGCGCTCAGTTCAGAAACCTGCATCTCTGATGGTATGGGGTTGCATTAGTGCGTGTGGCATGGGCAGCTTACACATCTGGAAAGACACCATCAATGCTGAAAGGTATATCCAGGTTCTAGAGCAACATATGCTCCCATCCAGACGACGTCTCTTTCAGGGAAGACCTTGCATTTTCCAACATGACAATGCCAAACCACATACTGAATCAATTACAGCATCATGGCTGCGTAGAAGAAGGGTCCGGGTACTGAACTGGCCAGCCTGCAGTCCAGATCTTTCACCCATAGAAAACATTTGGCGCATCATAAAACGGAAGATACGACAAAAAAGACCTAAGACAGTTGAGCAACTAGAATCCTACATTAGACAAGAATGGGTTAACATTCCTATCCCTAAACTTGAGCAGCTTGTCTCCTCAGTCCTCAGACGTTTACAGACTGTTGTAAAGAGAAAAGGGGATGTCTCACAGTGGCAAACATGGCCTTGTCCCAACTTTTTTGAGATGTGTTGTTGTCATGAAATTTAAAATCACCTAATTTTTCTCTTTAAATGATACATTTTCTCAGTTTAAACATTTGATATGTCATCTATGTTCTATTCTGAATAAAATATGGAATTTTGAAACTTCCACATCATTGCATTCCGTTTTTATTTACAATTTGTACTTTGTCCCAACTTTTTTGGAATCGGGGTTGTACCGGTAAATATCTTCACGAGTTTTTATCGTACAAGCATGATAAACACATTGACAGAAACTTCATACTTTACACTTTCCTATGTGCCTACTGACAAATAATATTAGTTTTAAAATTAATTAAATTAGATGAAACATAAAACTTGTTTACTCAGTTACACTGGAGCACCCACTTACGCATTCATAATAGACTATTCACATGGTAACACCACGATAATCACTTTCACTCTTTCGGTTTCAACTGGTTTCTCTTTCACGGTGGGAATGCCCACCGTAAACAGGATAAAATATGTCAGCCATAGTTTAGGCTACCTGTTTGAGGTTAAAACTTGTTGTGAGATGGCGCGTGGATTTTATGTTCAGGAGGTGTTCGGATGATGCAGGACAGCGATTCAATTTCAGGACAGCGATTCAATTCATGATCCAGGACAGCGAATCGATTCAATCCTGAGAATTGTGACACTGATGATGAGCAGTGCCTTGATGAGTTGTGGTCCCAAGGGCTGCTTCACAGTATCCAATCTTTGGCTGATAGATTTACTGTCTGGCTAGTTTATACATATTTGTCTGGCATTTTTTAATGCAAAGTTATTGCATGATGTATTAGTACTACACTTAAAAGGCCCAACACTGGTGTTCTGTAATAAGCTTTTTTGTTAATTAGTGTAGCTTTATACCAGACATAATAAACTTGTTGGTCTAATAAACTTTATTGATTACACTATCAAAATAAGGTCATATCTATAATGAACTAACATGAGATTCATGGTATCATACGTTTATAAATCATTATAAGCATTTTTATAATTAAGTATGGAAATATTTACTGTGCATTATTGTGAATTATTGTACATACAGGACACTTTTTCGATGGAATAAAAACATGGATTTTATTCCTTTCTAGCGGGTTTCATTAATTTGGTTTGATAGCATGCGATATTGTTATCATATCGCTTATCCTGCATGGATAATGTCCCTCTACCCAATGGAGAATAAGCGTTGGATATGGTTTATGATATTGCATGGTTGTCAAGACAACATGGCATCACACATCAGAGACATAACACTTTCACGCTAGCGAGCGACTGTGGCAAATTGTAAACAAACATGGCCACCAGGTTTGCTTCGTTAAATACGTCTCATCTCATCTCATTATCTCTAGCCGCTTTATCCTGTTCTACAGGGTCACAGGCAAGCTGGAGCCTATCCCAGCTGACTACGGGCGAAAGGCGGGGTACACCCTGGACAAGTCGCCAGGTCATCACAGGGCTGACACATAGGCCCAATCCCAATTCTAATTTCTACCCTTCCCCCTCCCCCTACCCCTCCCCCTTCCCCTTGGCCCTTCCCCTTGAAACTGAGCTACAAGGGATAGGGCTTGAAATTCAACCCCTATGTATTGGGATAGCCCTTCAACGATCGCATACGTCATCGCATACCTCCGTCAGCGTTTACGTTAGCAAAACGCGACCAAATGCGTCATTGGCTGCGACCAGCCGCTACAGTCAGAGCCAGAAATCTCTGCTGGCAGGGTGTGATTTGTTAACTAACACCACTGAATGGGATATCTTTGGCGCTTCGTGCACCACATCCGACAGAATGAGGTGTCAGAACACTCATGTAAACAATAAAAGCGAGAATAACAGAACAAAACGTACGCAGTCAAGCAACCGAAAACAATACTCACTCCCAAAGCTTTTTAGCAGCAGCTTGGATTTCAGAAATCGCTGCTCATTCTCAGCTCGAAAGCGAATCAAGCGGCGTGTTTCCTCTGGATAACAACTTAAAACACGTAAATAATGGAGAAAATACATTTATGACAATCTTTCGCCGCGGGAACCGCCATCTTTCTGAAATCCGCATGAAATCTCGCTGAAATCCGCATGGCATTGTGGGAAATCACTCAAACCCCTTCGTTCGGAGTCAGCTCCAGGAAAATCTCCGTTTGGAGGGGTACAGAAGCCCTACCCCTTCCCCTACCCCTCCGCGTTAACTGGGATTGGGATACCCCTACCCCTTCACGCGCAAAATGGAGGGGAAGGGCCAAGGGGTGAAATGGGATTCGGCCATAGACACAGACAACCATTCACACTCACATTCACACCTACGGTCAATTTAGAGTCACCAGTTAACCTAACCTGCATGTCTTTGGACTGAGGGGGAAACCGGAGCACCCGGAGGAAACCCACGCGGACACGGGGAGAACATGCAAACTCTGCACAGAAAGGCCCTCGCCGGCCACAGGGCTCGAACCCGGACCTTCTTGCTGTGAGGCGACAGCACTAACCACTACACCACCGTGCCGCCCTCGTTAAATACGTAAGATTTTAAAACAATTTTGAAAGAGGAAGATGCATTGAACACCTGAAAGGAATGTATAATAATAATAACAATAATAATAATAATAATATTGGTTGACTTTTTTCATGGTATATCAGATATATTCCATTCAGCTATTTGTCTTCGACTCGTTCAATATCATGCTCGCCGAATGGAATATATCTGATATACCATGAAAAAAAAAGCCAATATTATTTAAGCATACAACAGCACTGTTCAATAAACATGTGAAGCATTGCTCTGGTGTAACATAAATGAGAGGTTAATATTTTTATATTCATACACTCGTTCTAATACATTATCAAGACTTTGAATGGTGTTCACTTTACTTAATCTAAGGCGAATAATTAACTCCATCCATCTATCCATCCATTATCCGTAACTGCTCATCCTGTGCAAGCTGGAGCCTGTCCCAGCTGACTATGGGCGAGAGGCGGGGTATACCCTGGACAAATTTCCAGGTCATCGCAGGGCTGACACATATGGCCCTTTTCCACTACCCTTTTTCAGCTCACTTCAGCCCGACACGGCTCGCGTTTCGACTATCTCAGAGCAGCACGACTCAGCTCGCTTCAGCCCTGCTTAGCACCCAAAACTCACACGGTTTTGGAGTAGGGCTGAAGTGAGCCAAACCGAGCCGAATGGGGCTAGGGGCGTGAGCAGACACTCCCCTGTGCACTGATAGGTGAGGAGGAGTGTCCTCACATGCCCACACACGCCCCGCGAGCACGCTGGGATCTGTAAACACCATAAACCCGGAAGAAGAAGAATTACGAATTACGAGAATTTCTGAAGCCTTATGCGCCTCGCCTCATCTATACGCTCTTGCCAGTATCTGTTGGTGTTGTCGGTGACAACAAGCCACAGCACCAAGACCAGCAACACTAACGACTCCATGTTTATTGTTTACTATCCGGGTCGTGAGACTACCGCTTAAAAGATCACTGATGTCACTGTTTGCACTGCCTAACGACATCACGTGACGTCCACCCACTTTCGCTAACTCCACCCAATGTGTCCACCCACTTCCAGCCAGCAAGGTTCAGCGCGGTTGTAGTCGAAATGCAACTCCAACAGTCCCGCTCAGCTCGACTCAGCCCAACTCAGCACCGCACGGCTCAGCCCTACTCAGCCGCATTGGTAGTGGAAAAGCGGCAATAGAGACAAACAACCATTCACACTCACATTCACACCTACTGGCGGGGGATAGAGAAACGGGTTCCGTCCATCCGGCTGTCCGTCCAGTCACATTTTTGTTTCCAGGCCATATCTTTAAAACTACTGAAGATACCTTCATGAAACTTTGTATACATATCAAGCAACATGTGACCTGGTGCCATTTGCTATTTTGGATTTTTTTTTGGAAAAAAAGTATTTTTCAAATATTTACATAAAAAATAGATTTTGACTTAGTTTCTAAGAGCAATATTTGTTTCCGGAGCATATATCCAAACCTATTCATGATACGGATTTGAAACTTGGTGTACATGTTAACAAGGTGATGTAGATGTGCCTTTTCATGCTAAGAAATTTGAGAAATTTAAATTTTTCATGTTTCCATGGAAACAATTTCAGACTTAGTCTCTCAGGTTAGTCTTAGGGGTAGGTTTTGTTTCCGGAGCAGAACTTGAAAACTATGAGTGGTATGGTCTTGAAAGTTGGTATATGTTTTGATTAAGTAATGTATCTGTGCCTTTTGATACTAAGAAATGTGAGGAATTTTAATTTTTAGCTCAACTGGACCAAAAGTCTGGTGGGCTTATGCCATGGGCTGCTGAGGTCAGTGTAAAGAGGTCGGGTTGGTTTCCTGCAGCAGAACTTGAAAAATGTGACAAATTATATCTTGAAACTTGGTATATAGTTGGTATATAGGGCGCGGGATATAGATGACTCTGTCTTCTTGTTTTCCTTTACCTTGTCTAGTTCATACTGTTTGTTCATTGCATGATCAGTGCCTGTTTTTTGTTTTTTTTTGCACACTCTTGCCTCACATTTTGGGTTTTCCTCAAAGTTTGTTGAACAAAGCCATTGTTTACCTGAATCTGCATCCATATCTGCTGCCTGACATCAAATACAACTGCAGAGTAGTTTTGATTAGATCTAAATTTAGTCTGGGAGCTTAGATACACCGAACAGTGTAGACAGTGATTTCCTCTGAGTGTGTTATGCAGCCATAATGCATGGCTAATGCATAATGCATGCACAACATGCACGTTCACAATATAACATCCATCCATCCATCCATTATCTGTAGCTGCTTATCCTGTCCTACAGGGTCGCAGGCAAGCTGGAGCCTATCCCAGCTGTCTATGGGCGAGAGGTGGGGTACACCCTGGACAAGTTGCCAGGTCATCGCAGGGCTGACTCACAGATACAGACAACTTCACACTCACACCTACGGTCAATTTAGAGCCACCAATTAGCCTAACCTGCATGCCTTTGGGGGAAACCGGAGCAAACCCACGTGGACATGGGAAGAGCATGCAAACTCCACGTAGAAAGGCCCCTGTCGGCCGCTGGGCTCGAACCCGGACCTTCTTGCTGTGAGGCGACAGTGCTAACCACTACACCACCGTGCTGCCCTACAATAACATACTAACTATTTATGAACTGAGCGTGAGGTCTTTAAAGGAAACCATCAGACTGAGGTCTTGACAGTACAGACCGAGCTATGGAGCACTTGCATGTGACGTCACAGCCGATCCAGATTGTGACAGACGCCATCTTGTCGGTCAAACGCCATATTTCCGCCTTGTACTTCTACTTCTACCTTTTCTTCTGGAAAAACCTACTATATACAATTCTACTACAACGGCTGTGGCTACAAGCTCTCCCTACCTGTGCACGTTTTTTATGTTTTTTGCGTGTATTTTTGCGTGTTGTTCATCTGTACCGGACTTCAATATCCACTACAACCGTATGGACTTACTGGACATTGGTTTCCAGCAGAAAATGATGGTTTGTAGCGATTTCCATCGCATGCACAACATTCCGGACGAGAAAAAAAAAAAACATTCCGGACGAGATAGCGAGACCAGCGGGGTCTCCATGGATTGTTATTGGAAGCAAAGCTAAGGAGGCGGCGCTTAATACTTAATACTTAAGTGACTTACCCATCCAGTGAGGATCATTTTCTTGTTTACAAGATGCCACATCTGAGTCGCTGACAAATCCTGAATTTCTGTAAAGATAACTGTGCAGAGATTTATAAGCACGCAGTGCTTCACCACTGAACAGTGAGGGAAAGTTAATGAGGTAATTATACACGTCCGGGTATTCCGCTGGCAGTTCCATATCCACTGACACGGTCGTGAAAACTCCGTCCGGAAAGCCATAAGGGTCATTAATCTGTAGATCGTTTATTTTAGACATATATCTAGTTATCTGTTCATTAGAAAAATGAGCCGTGTAGTCCGTCGGTTGAAATTGATCCATTCTGTACACGAGTGCAGCAGTATTCAGCTGTGCTGTTGACCGACAAGATGGTGGCTGTGTACTTTCTGGTCACGTGACTGCAAGATCTCTATAGGTGAGGGCTGTACAAAAAGACAGAGGTCTGATATTTTCTTGTAAAGACAAGTAAGTGAGGTTAAGAAGGAGTTTATTGTATGTTTTTTAATTATTTCTAAGATTAAAATAGATGGCCATTATAATGAGGCGTGACGCTGCGTTCAGTTACATCATATTTGTAACGTAGTTGAGTCACACATGCAGAATAAACGGCCAGTGGTTTCAAAACTGAATTTCTGTTAGCGGTTTCTGAATGCTCTTCACTGCTCATTTCTTGAACAACTCAGTGACTCGTTTGTCTTTTGTGTTTCGGCCATTTTTGATTCCCAATTAATATATTTTTGTTTTTGTTTGCTTTTTGCAACATTGAAAGCCAGCACTTTGCAAAGAAAGTCCATAATTGCTCACAGGCATTACAGGAAAATACTGCCCCCCAAAGAACTAATCAGAGTGCACGATTTTACCGGAAATAACTCGTGCCAAATAATAATTCAATGGAATGGATCAGAAATTATGTTAAATTTGATCTGATACTGATATGGCATTTCAGAACAATCTTTTTTTCTCCAAATTGTCTCCAAAATAATCCATTAAATTTTATTTGTACAGTGCATTTAACACGAAACATTGTCACAAGATACTTTTACAGAAATACAGTTGTAGATGCTTTCTGTTGCCAGAAGCAAGAGAAAACAAGAGTGCTCTGAGAGCACAATATCCCCTGCTACAATATATTGCAAACAAAATTGCAATATGCATACCCAGATAGCAAATGATGTTATTTCAATGTTGATATTTGGTCAAGATGGTTGATTTACAGTTATAGTTGAACACTGATGGTGGATCAACCATTAATCAACCACTGATAAAATAAAAAGTTTAAAAAATGTGTTCGAATCAATGTAATGGTTGAAGGAAACATTTGATCAATGTTGAATATATGTTGATTTTGTCATCATCATACATTGCACCACTGGACGGGAGCCTGGGGTGCACTCTGGGTGAGACCATTTTGTGGGAGGGGGGTTTCCTATATTTCATTGAATTTCATTTATTTAATTTAGAATTTTAATAGAGCACAAGGAACTATGAAGAATAGATTATTATTTATGGTTATGTGCAAATCTTGTGTGTGCAACATGTAAGGAAAAAACGAACAGAAAAACTTCTCCGTTTTCTACCGTACCGGCCGCTATTTGGAATGGTCCAAGTAACCGTCTCTCAGAAGAACTTTCAGAAGAGCTCGAGCTCCGTTGACGACGAGACTTGCGACCATAGACTGTCCGTGCTTGCGACTGAAGAAATTTGCTTCAACAACACTGGCCAGTTCTCCTCTTTGTGGTAAGTGTGGTTAAAAATAGTGGTTAAGTGTATACGCTTTGTAGTAGTGAAATGGTAGCTATAAAAGCCCTCTGTGACAATTAACCTGACCTGTATTATCATGATTTTCATAAGGTGAGGCAGGTCTGCTATGCTAGAAATGGCTAGGACCGGCGGCTTACCCAGCAGGCCTTCAGCGAATTGGTGAAAAATTGGCGTCGGTACGCCCCTTAGCGTGTCGGGGGAAAGAAAAGGAACTAGATGTAAGTGAACTTGATATTCCTAAATTGCTGTTTTGTAAAAGTAAGAGGTGATTTGTAGTATTTGTTGTCTGCAAAACGTTCTATCATGAGCACTGACATAAATGTTGCCTCTGCTTCTCCCACAGCCTCCACTTCAGGATTGAAGTCTTTTTTTTTTCTGTTGTTACTGACACAATAAAACAACAATAACAAACAATCCCTCTTCTGTTATTTCATTCAGTAATTGACAAATATGTATGTATGAATGTATGTGGTTGTATGCAGTGTTTGATCTGTCTGTGTAGGCTGATAGACACCCATGAAGTAACTCTGAATGAATAATAAAAGTAATTATACTCTATTAGCATATGTACCTTTTAGATAATGGTCAAACAGAGATCGATTCAGTGTCATGACATGTCGATTTCCATTTAGATGATGGTTGAATCACCATTGATTCAGTATATTATTTCAACATGAAATCAACAGAAATTTAAATGTAAGTTTCTATTTAGATGATGGTTGAATCACTATTGATTCAATGCTGATAGGGTTGAAAATTCAACGTTGATTCAACCCAAATTCAAGGGGACACTTTCAATATCATTTCAACATTATTTCAATGTTTTCTGCCAAACGCTATTTCAATGTTGATTCAACTGATTTTTGCTATCTGGGTATTATTGTCCTATAACAAAGCCTTTTGCCAAGTTTCATGAAATTCCTCCCAGAATTGTGAGAGGATTTGATTTCAGAAGGTGAGAACCCTTTCCGGGGCGGCACGGTGGTGTAGTGGTTAGCGCTGTCGCCTCACAGCAAGAAGGTCCTGGGTTCGAGTCCCGGGGCCGGCGAGGGCCTTTCTGTGCGGAGTTTGCATGTTCTCCCCGTGTCCGCGTGGGTTTCCTCCGGGTGCTCCGGTTTCCCCCACAGTCCAAAGACATGCAGGTTAGGTGAACTGGTGACTCTAAATTGACCGTAGGTGTGAATGTGAGTGTGAATGGTTGTCTGTGTCTATGTGTCAGCCCTGTGATGACCTGGCGACTTGTCCAGGGTGTACCCCGCCTTTCGCCCGTAGTCAGCTGGGATAGGCTCCAGCTTGCCTGCGACCCTGTGGAAGGATAAAGCGGCTAGAGATAATGAGATGAGAGATGAGAACCCTTTCCGGACAGACAGACGGACGGACTTCGCCACGATATAATCCCCCTTTGGGCCTTTCGTCCAGAGGGGGATAAAAAACCCTCCCTGAGCCCATATGAGGAAGAAACCCTGAGAGGAACCAAACTCAAAAGAGAACCCATCTTCTTTTGGATGGCACAATGTGTATGTGTATTCATTTAGTATCTACAGTACAATATTAAATTATAACTGGAGGACAGCAGGCATGATTACTAACTGCTCTGGGACTTCAACCGGAATCCACGGAAGGTGAATCACTGGTTATGCCTCACTAGCCGGTAAATGAGTCGCTAAAATAGGTGAGTGATTTTATTTATGTGGGTGTGTAATGTAGGGCCAGACATATTGAGGCCGCTCAAGTATTCTGTCACTACATATGCAGCTCTGTGCTCACTGACCAGCATCTGATACCATCTCAAATAATTTACCTATAGACAGCTGGCAATTTGTTCTTAATTCCACTCTTCGTTCCATTTCCACTCAATCTGTTCAAGAGGACACTTGAACGGATTGTGTGCAAGACCTTGGACATGATCTCTCATCAGTGCAATCCCTGTAGATCCAGAAAAGAGATTTCCTCTTCTCTCTGGCAAAATATACAGACTCCTGATAACTAAAACATGCTGCTCCAGAAACAGTTTCATTCCTGCTACGGTATAAACTCTTGGTTCTTTCAGTTTAAACTGCTTTGTATAGTCTATACTTTATGTACTTTTTGAACCTGCACCCCTAATTCACTATCTTTTCTATCTGTACTTTTTCAACATTTTCACATATTCTTCTGCTAAATTTACTCTATGACTCAGTATGTCTGTGAAGGTTCTCAGACATCCAGGTCACAGTAAACTACTTGTACTGACTACTTTACTTACTTGTACTTGGTAAGGTCTTGACGTTTAGTCTGCCTGCTCGCAATCTAGTTTTAATGAACTTAGGAGGCGTCTCCAAGAACTCCTGTCCATAGCAGAACGAATGGCTGTGGAGATGTCTCAGTAGTCGCCGAACAGTTGCTTGACGTCAGCAGCAATAGTTTGCAGAATGCTAAGATGTGGGCAGCCAACGCTGCAGTGACCATGGGAGGGAGTCCACCCCAGTAGATATTTAGGGAGTCGGGCAATCTCCATTCAAGCAAAGTGCCCAAAGTAGCGCAATCTGTTCACCTGGATAAGCGTACCAAGCTTACAACAGGCAGTCCAAGCACGAAGTTCCCGATTGGTGACACGATCTTGCCAACCTACTTTAAGGAGTCTCCGCAAACAGGAATTCTGGAAGCTTTCAAGGAGACGTACGGTACATGCCGGTTTTTCAGAGCCCAAGTGGGGGAGCTGTACAACAGCAGCGAGAGCACACAACTCTCAAAGATCCTTACCTTTGTGGTAAGGGTAATCCCGCGGTTTCTCCAGATGTTATTTAGAAACATCTAAATAACAAATCCGCGGTTTATCCAGATGTTATTTAGAAACATCAGCATCCGATGCTTTGCCGATCCTAACATTAAACCGTAGGTGCGAAAGAAGGCAACTACAGTAAACTGTAGGTGCTAAAGAAGGCAACTACAGTAAACCGTAGGTGCGAAAGAAGGCAACTACAGTAAACTGTCAGTGCTAAAGAAGGCAACTTCAGTAAACCGTAGGTGCGAAAGAAGGCAACTACAGTAAACTGTAGGTGCTAAAGAAGGCAACTGGACTTGCTTGACATCCTTGAAGACGTTTCACCCCTCATCCGAAAGGCTTCTTCACCTACAGGATGACTGAGAGGATCAATGACCCATGTGACCTCAACGACTCTCCTTAGGGTTGCTTTTGGTCCACTAGATAAGAGATACCTGGAACTCCCCACTAGTCAGACAGAACTGGATGAGAGGTGAAATGTCTTCAAGAATTTCAAACAAATCCAGTTAGCACCTACGGTTCACTGACTCGGTATTGATACACATTTTTGCTGTCTTCCACTTATAACCCTTCACGTCATTGCAGTATTACACATGTTGTTAAGAACACTTGTTGTGTCTCTAGTGTCAACACATCTGGTTCCACTGCACATCTCGAACAACACTCACACTCCCCTGAACACGAACATGTCTTTTTTTTCCTGTTTATCTTCAGTTCACCCTGAGTATTTAAACAACTCAATAATTTCTCGTTGTTGGTTTTGTTTTTCCATCTTGTCAGTTATCAAGCCTAAGTATTATTTCCTAATTGCTTATCTGGCGTTGACCTTTCTGCTTTCTCCATGTTTCTGATCCTTTTTTCCTGTCTTGCTCGGGCAATTTGACCTTTGCCTGTTTTGACCAAGATTGTGCTTGCTGAATGGACTATTTTCCCCTTGTTATCTCCCCAATTTGGTCGCTTGCCAATTTCCCCCCACCAGTCAACTCTCCCTTCTCATACAACAGCTAACAGCTGGTGAAGGTGAAGGCTAACGCATGCTTTCTGAGACACATGAAGCCAGCCAAACACATCTTCACCAATTGTTACCTGCTTCTGTTACATCACAGGGCAACATGACATAATCAGAGGAAAACACTATCCTCCCTCTTCCACATAGCATACATGAGCTCAAAGGCAGTGGTGAATGGCCCCCATGCATAACTACGTCATCACTTGTTTACCCCAATGCATTGTGGGGGATAGCCGAGGTCGGTAGTTGAGAGATATGACGGATGTCAGATTAATTTTACATGAGAGCGACGTGAGAGGAGCGATTTTGCCGTGCTCTGTCGTTGAAGACAATGAAATTAGTGATTTAAAGAGGTGGATAACATGTCGAGGGTTTACAGCAGGAAAATCGGAATCCAACTCAAGCTTGGTGAGAAGGTAAGAGTCTAGACCGAGTCTACCACACTGTACAACAACAACATCAAATCTCAGAATGTCTTATTTCTCAGGACGTATATTGGATTACGAAGCAATCTTAGACTAAAGTCTGAATTTGTTTCTTTTACTCTTCAGTTATTTCTTTCCATTTTCTAAGAAGCTTTGTTCTAATGAAATATTTGCCTTGTACGTAACCTTGATCCAGCACAATGAAAGTTACAGATGCAGTAAGGGAAACGATTATGAAAAATCAACTGGTGACTTAAGTCTAAGATTGCTTTGTGATCCTGGGCCCAGAAGAACAGCATCAAAACATTTATAATGAGTGATTAGTTAAATAAAACTTGATATCAGGAAAAATTATTTTTTTAAAAAAACTTTGGAAACCCACTGATCTGCCGCGTCATGTTCAATATAAATACATTTTCTTCAATAAATGCCACTAGTGAGGTATACTGAGCATTATACACACCCGAAAGCGAACCCTTGCTGGTTTGGGAGTTTTATCGGTCCGACAGGCTCGTTCGGCGGCTGAGTGCTTCGGCACGTTGAGAGGCAAAGGCTGAAGAATGCTTCTTTGTTTTACAGGCTTTGGAATATCGCTAGTTTCAGACGATGAACAGTGTCGATTGTTATAATCTTCTATAACCAAAGGCCGTTCCGGAGACTGTGGAAATATTGCTGGGTCACAGTTTAAGTACGTCTTTTTCCCACCAGAGAAATGGAAGCTACAAACACTTGTCCATTTCGATTCAGTTCGAAGGTTTTCTTTGCAGATTAAACTTATCCATTTCTTCTCTTCTTCTCGACTGGCAGCTGATAAAAGCTCAAATTAGGTGTTGTCTTTGTTGTGGAGACACAGTAAGGCATACAGCAATTCACTTTAGGCGGCATGGTTAAAACTGCTTAGACAGAGCAATGCAGTGTTTAACAAAGACGAGAGTAAACAATACGGCGGAGCTGACCCTGGGTATCACCCATAATTCATGGCGGTAAACAAGCGATGATGTAGTTATGGGTTAGGGTCATTGCTAATGTTGCTGTGATCGACAGGAGAGAGAGTATACCATCCTTCCCACCCAGACAGCATGATTACTTTCGTTCTTTCAACTCCTGGTTATGGATGGCTGTAGCATTGTCAGGAGTGTCTTGCACATGTTGTCTTGTCCTGCACTTTCTTGTTGTTTAATATTGAGTGTTGACCTTTACCAAATTCAATCACCACCCACACTGTTATATGGTAATAACAATTCTTGACTTAAATCTTGATTTCTACAAAGCATAAGCCAAGAACACATTGACTGTGTCATCCTGACGTACATTTCTGCCTGGGAATCCATAACACTACACAGTGTACTGTTACAGGAACATAATCGATGACAGGGTCTGATTCTTTTCCAATAACAGCATCGGGGAAGTCATGGCCTAAAGGTTAGAGAAGCTGCTTTGGGACCAAAAGATTCCTGATTTGATTCTGTGGATTAGCAGGAATGGCTGAAGTGCCCTTAAGCAAGGCAACTAACCCACAACTGCTCCCCAGGCTGTTCTGGGTATGTTGTACGTCGCTGTGGATAAGAGCGTCTGCTAAATGCCATTAATGTAATGTCCTAAGTGATCTATTCCCCTTATACCACATTGATTTGCCAAATATTGTAATTTATTAATGAAAGACTAATGTTTTTTATTCATTTATAGTTAAATTTAATGGTGTAGAAAGTAGACGGCACGGTGGTGCAGTGGTTATCATCACTGTCACCTCACAGCAAGAAGGTTCTGCATTCAAACCTCACAGCCGACTGGGGCTAGCCTGGGCCGGCCCATCCTAAGTGTGACGCAACACGAGGGCCTGTTGCGAGCTTAGTCTGGCAAGGCAAGCTATCTACAGCTCTTCCAAGCTCCCGAAAAATCGGGAGCCAATCAACTTTGAGCATCTCCAACGGCCCTGGGTAGAGGCGTGTTCAAGGCACTGACGTAGTAGAACTGCGACCGGAAGCCATAGATTGTTTACAGAATCTATGCCGGAAGCGCTTCATTCACTAGAAACATTACGAACATGGAGCAGCGGCAAGCCTTTGACACAGCGGTAGATGCTGTATTGAAAGCATTCAACGGGAAGTTCTCATTGAAAACGGAGCAAAGAGCAGCCCTGGAGGTATTTATCTTCTTCCTGTTACTCAAGCAGTTTCCGTCGCGTCACATACGTCAGAGGAAAGAGTGATGTGATTGGTATAAGCTTCGTCACAGCCTTTTCTGGCTTCAACCAGTAGCAAACTGAGGCATTTCAGGGAGGCGGGTCAACCACGCCTTTGGGAAATGGTTGGGCTTAATATCTTTGCCAGACCAAATGCTCGCAGAGCTTTGAAGTCGCGTTAGCCAGACTAGACTGGGGCCTTTCTGTGTGGAGTTTGCATGTTCTCCTCGTTCCTGTGTGGGTTTCCTCCTGGTGCTCTGGTTTCCTCCAACAGTCCAAAGACATGTGGATTCGGTCGACTGGCTGGTCTAAATTGCCCATAGGTGTGAATGTGAGTGTTAATGACTGTTCATCTCTGTGTTGGGGATCTGCCCAGGATGTACCCCATCTCTCACCTGAAGTCAGCTGGGATTGGCTCAAGCCTCGACATGTGACTCTGATGGATGGATGGTGTGTAAGTAATAAAAGGGATCAGCTTTCATATTTTACAACAGCTATAAACAATCATTCCCTCACCAGCTGCTAGATTTTTTCTCTCTTGAAGTTAATAAAAAAAACAACACTTGTCATGTTACCAATAGGCGGCACGGTGGTGTAGTGGTTAACACTGTTGCCTTGCCTCACAACAAGAAGGTTCTGGGTTCGAGCCCAGTGGCCGATGGGGGCCTTTCTGTGTGGAGTTTGCATGTTCTCCCCGTGTTTGCATGGGTTTCCTCCGGGTGCTCCGGTTTCCCCCACAGTCCAAAGACATGCAGTTAGGTTAACTGATGGCTCTAAACTGACCGTAGGTGTGAGTGTGAATGGTTGTGTGTCTCTATGTGTCAGCCCTGTGATAATCTGGTGATTTGTACAGGGTGTATCCCGCCTTTCACCCATAGTCAGCTGGGATAGGCTCCAGCTTGCCCGCGACGCTGTACAGGATAAGCAGTTATGGATAATGGATGGATGGATGGATGGATGGATGGATGGATGGATGGATGGATGTTACCGGTAACCCACAAAGCACAAAGTCCTCTGTTCTGAAGATTCTATGATTATGTGGCGTATCTGTCATGCATGGTCCATTGCAAGTTGTTGCTAGAGCAATGATGATGTATTAGAAGGAACAAATTAATATAAACCTGTGATTTAGCTTGCAGAGTGGCTGCTAATCAACACCTTCTGACCAATCAGATTTAAGAATTCAATGGCACTATGGTATTAAAATAAAATATTTTTAGCAATTCGTTTAGTTTATTTGTCACATGGTTACAAAAGTCAAGTTAAGGCAATATAACAAAATAAAGGAAAACAAATTGGAAAAAAAACACCATACATACACATATATATTCTATTCACATTCCCTGGATATGAGCAATTGTGCTCTCTAATTGGCTACTCTACTACAAGGATATCAGTTCATATACCACGAGTAGAGAAAAACAAAATGGCGGCGCATGTTGCTGAACCAACTGAGGATGAAATAAAAACTACTCAAAAACAACCCCCCCCCCCAAAAAAAAGCAACAAAATATGGAATGAAAATATTTCATGGTAAGAATTTATCTTTTTTATTTTTCAAGAATAATTATTGGAGCATTTTTCACAAATTGCTCCTGTCATTTCGCTGGTTTGTTTCCATTCTCAGTGGAAATGATTTCGTCAGACGTTTTGTATAAAGTTTTTAATTTATCGAATTTGCAAAAAATAAAAATAAAAATGCTCTGTTTCTCAAAATCCAGTGAATGTGGATAGAATAAAACCGTTATTCCACTCAATCGGCTCGGCACTATGCACCTCATCGGCTATCAGCTCATGTACGACTCAATTTCATGAAATAACTGTTAATTAAATAATTTTTTTTTTCATGGTCCAGTTTCCATCAAATCCTGCGCTCTGATTGCCTGGCGAGCGGGTCCATATCCTACGATACGGACCCCAGTTATGGACCCCGGTTACGGACCTCTGGCGACTCGCTCGTTCACAACAACAACAACAAACATAGTAGCATTTTTTGTCAACATTTATCTTTTTTTAATAAGATTTATTTATAAAATTATCAAAAATCTTACAAATTTTTGTCAGCATTTCTCAGGAGAATAGCATTAATTTTACAGCATGGATAGTGATAACAACAGTCTTCACAGCAAAAGCGAATTTTACTACCCTGAGGAAGAAGAAATAAAAGAAAACATTTCGGGAGAAAGCTAAAAACCTGTAACTTACTAACGCCTAGCAAAAACATGGCTGAATCCTGAATGACTCAATTTTGTATAAATAGGGAACTACATAGGCGGCAAAATGTAGTTTTTTTCCTGCCATGGAAGTGCACTTGTATACCGAGGACGAAGCCATTTGCATTTCAGCCGTGAATGAGGATTCAAAATGGCAGCTCGCCTTGGTTTTCCCTTTCGGGCGCTCTTGTTTTCTGTTAGAATTTGGTAAAGAAAAAAATAAATATATTATTTACCAGCTTAAGGTCGGTCCGTATGGTGAAATACCGTGATCTCGGTCTTGAATACTAACCTCGGCCCAGAGGGCCTCGCTCAGTACTTTCAAGACCTCGGTCACGGTATTTCATGATACAGACCTCCCAGCTGGTAAATAACATATATACTGTGTGTATATATATATATATATATATATATATATATATATATATATATATATATATATAAACAATTTTGATATTACTATTCCTTATACTACTAAGAACTACTAAAATATTGGCTAATTATAACTGAAAATAATAATAATAATAATAATAATAATAATAATGCCTGCTACAAAATCTTTCATTTCTCTCCACTACACGTCGTGAAACACATACACCAAGGTGCACATTCTCACATCAATTAGTGTGAAAATACACACATTGCCACAGTTTTGCTTCCCACTGTTTAGTCATGATTAGGAAACAGAGGATAGGGACCAGATGGCTGTATCAGATTACAAATAGAAACATTTAAACGAGCGTGTCAATACCATAACCCTGACTGGAGCAGCCAGGGGTGCTGGTGTCTGAGCTTGACTCATGTTTTATTCATCCCAGTCTGTGACATCTCCTACAGTGAAGGCCTGTACAGCCGCACCAGTGGGGCCAGACAGTGATTAGTGCTCTGCTGCTCTGTTTACATTAGAGTCTCTAAATCTCCCTTTCTGATGAAATACTGCACACTATTGTTTACTCCTCAAGGTGGAACAGGATATATGGTGTTATGCGAACATCCATCAGTAATCACAAGAGGACACAGACAGAGCTTTCATGATGAAAGAAAATGACCGTAGCTTTTACTGCAGAAATCCTGATGGGCTGTGCATTATTGCAATTTCCACAATAAGCCTGAATTTGCCATTCAAGATTGTTTGTCATGCCGTAATTACTTTCTGTTGACTTCAAATGCAAATGCTTTTCAGAGAAGAAAATATAGTAGAAAATCTCAGAAATGTATCCATGTGAAGGGTTTTTCCAGGCCGCCACACATACAGTATACACCAATCAGCCATGACATTAAAACCATCCGCCTCATACTGTGCTGCCAAAACAGCTCTGACCTCTGAAAACCTGGACTCCACAAGATCTCTGAAGGTGTACTGTGGTATCTGGCATCAAGATGTCAGCAGCAGATCCTTTAAGTCCTCTAAATTGTGAGGTGGGGCCTCCATGGATCGGATTTGTTTATCCAGCAAATCCTACAGATTGGATTGCTTTGTGAGGAGGCCAAGTCAACACCTCTGATAATGAGTTAATTATTATGTTACCATTAATTAACACTTAATAATTGTATTCCTATTTAATATTTATTCATTTTGTTTTATGCAGCATAGTCCATCCGTCCATCCATCCATCCATTATCCGTAACAGCTTTCCCTATGCAGGGTCGCGGGCAAGCTGGAGCCTATCCCAGCTGACTATGGGTGAGAGGCGGGGTACACCCTGGACAAGTCACCAGATCATCGCAGGGCTGACACATAGAGACAAACAACCATTCACACTTACATTCACACCTACGGTCAATGACCCTAACCCATAACTACGTCATCGCTTGTTTACCACAATGCATTATGGGCGAAACCCAGGGTCAGCTCTGCCGTATTGTTTACTCTTATCTTTGTTAAACACTGCATTGTTCTGTCTAAGCGGTTTTAACCATGTTGCCTAAAGTGAATTGCTGTTTGCCTTATTGTGTCTCCACAACAAAGACAACACCTAATTTGAGCTTTTATCAGCTGCCAGTCAAGAAGAAGAGAAGAAAGAAATGGATAAGTTTAATCTGCAAAGAAAACCTTTGAATCGAATCAAAATGGACAAGTGTTTGTAGCGTACATTTCTCTGGTGGGGAAAAGACGTACTTAAACTGTGACCCAGCAGTATTTCCATGGTCTGTGGAACGGCCTTTGGTTATAGAAGATTATAACAATCGACACTGTTCATCATCTGAAACTAGTGATATTCCAAAGCCTGTAAAACAAAGAAGCATTCTTCAGCCTTTGCCTCTCAACTTGCCGACGCACTCGGCAGCCGAGCGAGCCTGTCGGACCGATAAAACTCCCAAACCAGCAATTCGCTTTTGGGTGTGTATAATGCTCAGTGTACCTCACTAGTGGTATTTATTGAAGAAAATGTATTTATACTGAACATGACATGGCAGATCAGCGGGTTTCCAAGGTTTGTTTTTTGTAATGTTTCCTGATATCAAGTTTTATTTAACTAATCACTCATTTATAAATGTTTTGATGCTGTTTATCTGGGCCCAGGATCACGAAGCAATCTTAGACTTAAGTCACCAGTTGATTTTCCATAATAGTTTCCCTAATGTATTTTTCATTGTGCTGGATCAAGATTAAGTACAAGGCGAAGATTTCATTAGAACAAAGCTGCTTAGAAAATGGTAAGGAATAACTGAAGATTAAAAGAAACAAATTCAGACTTTAGTCTAAGATTGCTTCGTGATCCAATATACGTCCTGAGAAATAAGACATTCTGAGATTTGATGTTGTTGTTGTACAGTGTGGTAGACTCGATCTAGACTCTTACCTTCTCACCAAACTTGATTTGGATTCAAATTTTCCTGCTGTAAACCCTCGACATGTTATCCACCTCTTTAAATCACTAATTTCATTGTCTTCAATGACGGAGCATGGCAAAATCACTCCTCTCATGTAAAATTAACCTAGCATCCGCTATATTGCACAGCTACCGGCCCCAGCTATCCCACATAATGCATTGCGATAAACAAGTGATGACATAGTTATGCCTGGGAGCTATTAGCCTAACCTGCATGTCTTTGGGGGAAACCAGAGCACCCAGAGAAAACCCACACAGACACGGGGAGAACGTGCAAACTCCACACAGAAAGGCCCCTGTTCCATCGGCCACTGGGCTTGAACCCAGAAGCTTCTTGCTGTGAGGTGACACTGCTAACCACTACACCATTGCGCCACCCTGTAGCATAGTTATTTATGTATTTTTATTTATCCATTTATTCCCTCTACCACGTTGGAGGAGGTGATGGTCTTGCCTCCGTTTGTTTGTTCCCAACATAACTCAAAAAGTAGTGAAGGGATTTTGATGGAATTTGGAGGAAAGATGGGACATGGGCCAAGGAACAATTGATTAGATTTTGATGCAAATCTGGATACGTTTGCAGATCCAGGATTTTTTTTGTCTGTTCCCAATGTAACTCAACAAGAGTGCTCTGAGAGTACAATATCCCCCGCTGGCAACCATGCCATAACTCTGGTAAAGTGCAACTGAATTGAACAAAATTGCAATATGCATATTACCGACATATTACAAAGAATCTTGTCAAGTTTCGTGAAATTCCTCCAGCAATTGTGAGAGGAGTTGATTTCAGAAGGTGAGTATCCTTCCTGGGACAGACGGACGGACATTGCCACAACATAATCCCCCTTCGGGCCTTTCGGCCAGTGGGGGATAAAAATTGCGAGGGAAGTTGATTTCAGAAAGCAAGCACACCTTCATGAAATTGCCAAAGTACAAGTTCGTTAATAATCAAGGGCATAACTCTGGTAAAAATTTGTCCAAATTAAACGAAATTATAATATGCGTATAACGGTCATATAACAAAGCCTTTTGCCAAGTTTGGTGAAATTCCTCCACAAATTGTGAGAGGAGTTGATTTCAGAAGAACGTACACCCTCATGAAACTGTCAAAGTACAAGTTATTTAATCAAGGGTCAAAACTCTGGTAAAATTTTCACGAATGAAATTAAATCACAATATGTGTATTACTGTCATACAACAAGGCCTTTTGCCAAGCTTCGAGAAATTCGTCCAAAAATTGAGAGAGGAGTTGATTCCAGAAGGAAAACACACTTTCATGAAACTGTCAAATTATAATTTTGTTAATCAAGGGCTGTAACTCTGGTAAAATGTGACCAAATTTAACAAAATTACAATAGGTGTATTATCGACATATAACAAAGAATCCTGCCAAGTTTGGTGAAATTCCTCCAAAAATTGAAAGGAGTCGATTTCAGAAAGTGAGCACCCTTCCCAGAACGGACGGACATCACCACGACATAAGCACCCTTAGGGCCTTTCAGCCAGCAGGAGATAAAGAGTACTGAACAGATTTTGATAAATTTTGGTGTACAGCTTTAGTATTATCCTAGGTTCAAGTAATTTGATTTTGATGTTGATATAGGGGCAGCACAGTGGTGTAGTGGTTAGCGCTATCGCCTCACAGCAAGAAGGTTCGGGTTCGAGCCCCGTGGCCGGCGAGGGTCTTTTCTGTGTGGAGTTTGCATGTTGTCCGTGTGGGTTTCCTCCGGGTGCTCCGGTTTCCCCCACAGTCCAAAGACATGCAGGTTAGGTTAACTGGTGACTCTAAATTGACCGTAGGTGTGAATGTGAGTGTGAATGGTTGTCTGTGTCTATGTGTCAGCCCTGCGATAACCTGGCGACTTGTCCAGGGTGTACCCCGCCTTTCGCCCGTAGTCAGCTGGGATAGGCTCCAGCTTGCCTGTGACCCTGTAGAACAGGATAAAGCGGCTACAGAAAATGAGATGAGATGTTGATATGTAACTTGGTGGAGGTATGGACTCTACCGCATGCCCTACTAGTTTATTTTTTGCATTCATTCATTCATGAATTCATGATTAGTAGTAGTGATGGGCGATGCGTACAAACAGCAGGGACTAAAGGCCTCTGCATGCTCTTGCGACAAGGCTTTCACAGATAGCTTTTCGCAGACAGTTGTAATTTATCGTTGAGCGGGGAGTAATAGGCGTGCGCGATGTTATTCACCGCCACAATGCAAGGGGGCGTGAAGTCGCGAAATCGCTAGGTGTAGTTGGTGGGTGTGGTTAGTGGAGTGTTTATCCTCCGGTTACTTATAATGACTAGAACTGGAGTCGTATAGATGTACGTACTTCCTCACTTCCTCGATCAACCGCTCTTCGTGCTGCTCCATCTTCGCTCGTGTTTTTAAAAATGGCGGTCGTGAAACCAAACCAAACCGGGAAAGTAGGGAAGCGGAAGTGCGTGTACAGCAGATGTAGAGTGGACCAATCAGAGCCCTCTTGTCTGCGACGCTGTCTGTGGTGGTCACAATTTTTGGGAGGTGCGTGCCGAGCGTCTGCGAAGGGGGGGGGACTTCACAGATGCCATCTGCGACGCCATCTGCGAGGACTGGGTTGTCAGCATAAATTGGCCTTTAATCAGCATGCGCTTACTGGGAATACCTCACTCATGAGCAATAATTGCAATCCCCAGTCCCAATCATGAACAGGGTTCAGCTGATTACCCGTTCCTCTTGGTGTAGGGCAGGTACACGGACATCCAACCATTGTGGCACACGTGTAGCCCTGGACATCTAAAGGCATCGCACATGATTTCACATTCATTCAGTCTGTCAATAATGAATGAATTAAAAAAATTAAAAAACAATTAAATAAAAATACATAAAACATCATGAATATATATTAAGTAAAGAATACAATTATTAAGAATTAGTTAATAATTCATAAATAATGCCATGAATAATTAACAAAACTCCATATCATGAGAAAATGCACTTTGTTATGTTGATATAACTCAATAATTTTCTCATTATCATGAGAAAACTGCATGAAAAGTTTCCATAGTTCTTGGCTTCCTAAGTAATGCAACGTCACGATCTGTATCTGTTTACTGCTCCAAATATTCATACCTGCATTCATTTTAATCAAGCAGTTGTTATTTTTCTTTGCCCCTGCCTGTGATTTTCTAATGAATTTAGCTGGTTTTATTTCCCAAAATAAAAACAAACGCGTAGCCGCAGGTTCGTGTTTCTGACTTTGATCTTTATTTCAGCTTCAACTCTGAACACTCGCTTGCACCCACATGAAAGTAAAAACCTTGTGTTTTGTTGTCTGTTGGATCCCAGACCCTATACACACTGGTCTCAGTCAGATGCCTTATAAATTATACCTTATTTCTGTCAAGCTTTCTTAAAAAAAACTAAAATAAAAAAGGATAGTGTGCATTCTTATTCATACTTATATTCACAGCGAGGTCCATAAGTGTGAGAGTGAAAATGTTCCTATTTTACATTCTTTTCTAATTTAATGCAACAATTTTCATTACAAATGATATTATTGACAGCAACTTGAGTGAAAAGTTGAATCTTTGAATCCCCCCCAACCCCCAATCTGTCCCTCTGAGTTACATGTCAATCCTGGGATCGAGATGCTGACCTCCTCGGACCTGCCTGATCCATCCTGATGCCCTGTGTCTGGTTGGAGTCTCATCACATCGCTCCTGTGGAGGATGGCCCCATATGGACAGTTGAAAGTCACACTTGGAAGACGCTCTGGACGCTTACAGTAACGCTTTTGTGGCTGAGGACTACAGGGAGTGCAGAATTATTAGGCAAGTTGTATTTTTGAAGATTAGTTTTATTATTGAAAAACAACTATGTTCTTGATGAACCCAAAAGACTCATAAATATCAAAGCTGAGTATTTTTGGAAGTTGGAGTAGGGCTTTCTTAGTTTTAGCTATCTTAGGAGGATATCTGTGTGTGCAGGTGACTATAACTGTGCATAATTATTAGGCAACTTAACAAAAAACAAACATATACCCATTTCACTCATTTATTTTCACCAGGGAAACCAATATAACAACTCAACATTCACTAATATACATTGCTGGCATTCAAAAAAAAAAAAAATCAGTGACTAATATAGCCGCCTTTCTTTACAAGGACACTCAAAAGCCTGCCATCCATGGATTCGGTCAGTGTTTTGATCTGTTTGCGATCAACATTGCGTGCAGCAGCAACCACAGCCTCCCAGACACTGTTCAGAGATGTGTACTGTTTCCCCTCCTTGTAGATCTCACATTTGATGAGGGACCACAGGTTTTCTATGGGGTTCAGATCAGGTGAACAAGGAGGCCACGTCATTAATCTTTCTTCCTTTAGACCCTTTCTGGCCAGCCATGCTGTGGAGTACTTGGATGCGTGTGATGGAGCATTGTCCTGCATGAAAATCATGTTTTTCTTGAAGGATGCTGACTTCTTCCTGTACCACTGCTTGAAGAAGGTGTCTTCCAAAAACTGACAATAGGACTGGGAGTTCAGCTTGACGCCATCCTCAACCCAAAAAGGTCCCACAAGCTCATCTTTGATGATACCAGCCCATACCAGTACCCCACCTCCACCTTGCTGGCGTCTGAGTCGGACTGGAGCTCTCTGCCCTTTGCTGATCCAGCCACGAGCCCATCCATCTGGCCCATCAAGACTCACTCTCATTTCATCTGTCCATAAGACCTTAGAAAAATCAGTCTTGTGATACTTCTTGGCCCAGTCTTGACGTTTCATCTTGTGTGTCTTGTTCAGTGGTGGTCGTTTTTCAGCCTTTGTTACCTTGGCCGTGTCCCTGAGTATTGCACACCTTGTGCTTTTTGACACTCCAGTGATGTTGCAGCTCTGAAATATGGCAAAACTGGTGGCGAGTGGCATCTTGGCAGCTTCACGCTTGACTTTCCTCAGTTCACGGGCAGTTAGTTTGCGCCTTTTTTTTTTTCAATGCGCTTCTTGCGACCCTGTTGACTATTTTGAATGAAGCGCTTGATTGTTCGATGGTCACGCTTCAAAAGCTGGGCAATTTTAAGAGTGCTCCATCCCTTTGCAATATATGTCACTATTTTTGACTTTTCTGAGTCCGTCAAATCCCTCTTCTGACCCATTTTGCCAAAGGAAAGGAAGTTGCCTAATAATTTTGCACACCTGATATAGGGTGTTGATGTCATTAGACCACACCCCTTTTCATTACAGAGATGCACATCACCTGGTATGCTTAATTGGTAGGAGGCTTTCAAGCCTATACAGCTTGGAGTAGGCCAACATGCATAGAGAGGGTAATGTGGTCAACATACTCATTTGCCTAATAATTCTGCACTCCCTGTACAGCTGACTTGCTAACTTTAGGACTGCAGTCGTCATGAACAGTTTTGCACTCAAATTTCCATTAATGAAGAGTTTATAACATCAACGAAACTGACTTCATGTTAAAACTGTTAATGTTATAGTCATGTTGTCTGTTGTTGTCCAGGTGAGGATGGGTTCCCTTTTGGGTCTGGTTCCTCTCGAGGTTTCTTCCTCGTGTCGTGTGGGGGAGTTTTTCCTTGCCACCGTCGCCACGGGCTTGCGCATTGGGGATAGATTAGGGATAAAATTAGCTCATGTCTTGGGTCATTCAGATTCTGTAAAGCTGCTTTGGGACAATGTCTATTGTTAAAAGCACTATACAAACAAACTTGATTTGACTTGATATTAATCTATGAATTTCAGATGTGTACTCGAGCTGGCATGGACTCTACAAGTTTATGCAAAACGGTATGATCCATTTTAGATCAAATCCATCAGAGTGTCATCCGAACACACGCTTCAATAGAAGAGATGAGGCATGAAGAAAATCTGACCTTTCGTACAAAACAGCTAATACGGTCAATATCACACATTTGTTTACATTTTAATAGGGGCCTAGAAATAGTGTAGAATCTTCCATCCATCCATCCATCCATCCATCCATCCATCCATCCATCCATTATCCGTAACCGCTTATCCTGTGCCGGGTCATGGGCAAGCTGGAGCCTATCCCAGCTGACTGTGGGCGAGAGGCGGGGTACACCCTGGACAAGTCACCAGATCATCACAGGGCTGACACAGAGACAAACAACCATTCACACTCACATTCACACCTACGCTCAATTTAGGCCCTGTCCACACGGCAACGGATTCAGGTGAATCCGATAAAATTGTTTATCGTTTCGGCCTGGCGTCCAAACGGCACCGGTGTTTTGGGTGCCCCAAAACGAAATCTTTTGTGAACGGGTTCCAGAGTGGAAAAATCTGGCAACGACGCCATTGCAAAGTCATCTGGATGAGTAGAACGGATTTGTTTACGATGATGTCACAACCACATGTGCTTCACGCCGGGTAGAAGTGTAACAAACTCGATGCGAGTTGTCAACAAATCCTATAATTTGGTTCATGAAACGCACTTACAAAATATTTTCACTGTGAATATTTATTGTGTAATGGTGCAAAGTGAGAGAGAGAGAGAGAGAGAGAGAGAGAGAGAATAGCCCTTAGGGCAGAGTCAATCCCGCCAGCAAAAATAGGGGAAAAAAATTTTTTTTTTACAAAATATTTTCACTGTGAATATTTATTGTGTAATGGTGCAAAGTGAGAGAGAGTGAGAGTCAATCCCGCCAGCAAAAATAGGGAAAAAAAGGAGCGATCTCACCTCTTCAGATGTTGGTTTAAGTCCTACAATACATTCCTCAAAAAGGGCGTAGAAGAACAAATTAATCCATCAACGTGTAGCATTCAATTTAGTCCGGACCATTAAAGACGCCGCCTTCCGCGTAGAATCATACGTCATCCTCGCCGCCATATTGGATGGGTCAAAGCGGAGAATAAAGATGCCTCATTCATGTGCTGCGTTTAACTGTACCAACAGGTTTACCGTCCAAACGAGATCACATGGGATTACCTTTCACAGGTGAGAAACAACAAATTAATCCATCAATGTGTAGCATTCAATTTATTCCGGACCATTAAAGACGCCGCCTTCCGCGTAGAATCATACGTCATCCTCGCCGCCATATTGGAGAGGTCAAAGCGGAGAATAAAGATTAGCTGCGTTTAACTGTACCAACAGGTTTACCGTCCAAACGAGATCACATGGGATTACCTTTCACAGGTGAGACTGGAAAAATACTTTTCATTGTATTTGGTCATTATAATGTAATTTTACGAACAGATTTTTCTGACTTTGTGGCTAATATGAAGTCTCGCGCATAATAGTTTATGCGCATGCGTCCTTACTACTTCTATTGTTCTGGTGTCTCCGAAGGGACCGTCTTACAGCGCCCCTAGAGGTGTGGCATGTGTATTGCATCGTTTTCAGCAAGCGTTGCGTTGCCATATGTACCTGATATTTTACTGATCCGTTGCCCATGTGGACGCGATATTTTTTTTATAACATCTCGTTGCCGTTGTCGTGTGGATGTAGCCTTAGAGTCACCAATTAGCCTAACCTGCATGTCTTTGGACTGTGGGGGAAACCAGAGCACCCGGAGGAAACCCACGGAGAGAACATGCAAACTCCACACAGAAAGGCCCTCACCAGCCACTGGGCTCAAACACAGAACCTTCTTGCTGTGAGGCGACAGTGCTAACCACTACACCACCGTGCCACCAGTGCAGAATCTTGAATAGTAAATATTCAGGATATTGAACATTTACTTTCTGTGTTTTCAAAATTCTCAAAATCCCAGATTTTCAATGTGGTCTCAGACATGTGGAGTCCACAGTATACATTTTAAGAAACATTATCTGTTCAACATAAATAATATATTCATATTTGCTCACATCCATTCGACACACACATAAGTTATGCAATGCTTCCTTTTGTCAGGGAGGACAGGTCGAAAAGACTCTCAAGCTTGACAATACATTTTTTTTTAATTAACACATTTTTTATTTAATTTTTATTGTATTTAATTTAAAAACATTTAAACATTATTTTAAAACATTTTAAATACATTTACATTTAATACATTTAAAATTTATTTTAAAACATTATTTCATTTAATAAATTTTTTGAATTAACTTTTTTTTTTTAAACAAATACTGTGATGAAGGAAAGTCAACGAAAAATTGAAAGGCTTCAGCTGAGTTCAGTTGTCCAGCTGCATCTTTCACCAGTGTACCATTACGACATTTAAATACCTAAACAGCAATAAAATGAAATAAAACTCAACTCTATTGTTACCTCGCCCACAGCAGAGTCAGCGGGGCGATGTATTGTAATCAGTGCGATTTGTTTGTGTGTCTGTCTTTTAACAATCTAGCGTCTAGACGGTTGCACCGATTGACTTCAAATTTTCAGGGTAGGTGGGCAATGGTCCGTAGATTACCTGATTAAATTTTGGGGGTAATTGGGTCAAGGTCAAGGTCACCAGAAAGGTCAAAATCGTCAACCCAAAACCAAAATGTGCATCTTTCAATTCTGCTTCCAACCGTATGCTGTATGACGGGGTAGCTTGGATAGTCTCCATAACGGTTGGGGGTTAAAGGTCAGGGGGGTCAAGGCCATCAGTCAAAATAACATTTTCCATTATAACTCAAAGATGGTTGCTGATAGACAGATGTTTACTATTATGAGCATATAGGAACTCCTATATGGCCTTTCATTTGGCACCATGATCTTTGACCTTGAGTGACCCTGAAAGGTCAAACTCAAGGTCACGGAGTTTCAGAGGGCTGTAACTTGAAAACGTTTGATGGTAGACATGTATTTACCATTATCAACTTATTGAGGTATTTCACCCACGTGACCAAATCACGTGACGCAGCCATTTTGGACGGCACGCTTAAGTCCTTCAGTGCAAGGCGGTATGAGATGGTGGAGACCTTTGCACATTTTAACAAGAAAGTAAGCTGTGATTCGTGTTAAATTGGATCTGTCTTTTATCACAATCACTGTACCCAGCCTTGGTATGGAGCCCTGTTTATTTATTTCTGTGTCCCGTTTCTTTCTAGCCCCTGTTATTGCGTTTTATGTCTGATGTCTGCTACATGCAACCCTAGACAAATTAACACTGCCTTGTTTCACTGCTCAGATGGGTTAACAAACACTGACCCATTTACTTTTTGCTATATATTTTATCAAAATTGCGTTAACTGATAAACTAACCTGAAATGAAATGATCACTGCAAAGTCTGGAGTACTCTGTTGGCTCCCAATCCTGTCTCTTCACAGCTGCAATCCATTTGGCCCTCTTGTCTGGGTCAGTGGGAAACCGGTAGTGATGTGTCGGTCGCGAACGATCCGGTTCAAAGAGCCAGCTCTTTGAAGTGAACGACGGGAGCCGGCTCTTCGGTGGGAGCCGAGTTGGGGAGCCGAATTAGTTTTTTGTCCTTAGGTGCCTCAGAGAGAGAGAGACTTTCACAAAAAAAAAGTTGCTGTCCGATTGCGTCTTTGTGTTGTCTATTACCATTCAAAGGAAAAAAAGTAGCATGGTGTACGCCTACTTTTTTTGGTTGGGGGGGTTGATGTCATTCACAGCTGCGAAAATACGAAAATTGGTGTAATGCTTAAAGCTGTGGAGCGCAGGGGAGAGGAGTCTGTGAGGCACCTGAGGAGCGGAAAATCAGCTGTGTATTTTATATTGGTAATATAACACAGTTTCGCATTATGTTTGTGAGAAAATAATTTATTAATTGGTAAGTAAGTTTTATTTCTATAGCTAGAACATTGTTACACTGCTATACTTTACAAAGCTTTACAATGGCTACAAAAACTAAAAAATAAAATGGAAAACATCCTATTGAAAAAATATAAATAATAATGTAATTAATTAACTAGTTAATTGCAGCAATTAAATCAAAAATAAAATCTCAGGAGCCGTTTGGGAGCCGAAAGAGCCGGCTCCTTATAGTAAGAAGAGCTAAAAGAGCCGGCTCGCGAAAAAGAGCCGGAATTCCCATCACGAGAAACCGGTAAAAGGAGCGTCCTGCACGCTGTCCCTGTCTGTTGTGGCAGCCCACAGCACAACAAGCAAACACCATGGTTATTTATAGAGTGCTTACTGACAAATTAATCTATTCTAGGTGTCTGTAACACGTTTTTTTTCAAGCTGGTTCTCCCTCTCTGTCTGCAGCGTTAGTATGTAGCTTGACGTTCAAAATGGCGGACACCGGGGCGTCACGTGACCCTGTGATGTCAGGTGAAATACCTCAATAGGAAGGGCAGCATGGTGGTGTAGTGGTTAGCGCTGTTGCCTCACAGCAAGAAGATCCGGGTTCGAGCCCCGTGGCCGGCGAGGGCCTTTCTGTGCGGAGTTTGCATGTTCTCCCCGTGTCCGCGTGGGTTTCCTCCGGGTGCTCCGGTTTCCCCCACAGTCCAAAGACATGCAGGTTAGGTTAACTGATGACTCTAAATTGACCGTAGGTGTGAATGTGAGTGTGAATGGTTGTCTGTGTCTATGTGTCAGCCCTGTGATGACCTGGCGACTTGTCCAGGGTGTACCCCGCCTTTTGCCCGTAGTCAGCTGGGATAGGCTCCAGCTTGCCTGCGACCCTGTAGAACAGGATAAAGCGGCTAGAGATAATGAGATGAGATGAACTTATAGGAAGTGCCATATGGGCTTTCATTTGGCACCATGATCTTTGACCTTGAGTGACCCTGAAAGGTCAAACTCAAGGTCAAGGGTTTTCAAAGGGCTATAATTTAAAAATGGTTAATGATAGCCAGATGTTTACCATTATCAACTTATAAGAAGTCCCATATGGGCTTTCAGTTGCTGCCATGACCTTTGACATTGAATGACTTTGAAATGTCAAACTCAAGGTCATGGATTTTTATAGGACTATAACCTGACAGCTGATGATTGAGAAATATTACCATTATCAACATATAGGTATAAAATAAGTGCTGCCGGGTGAAGTCTGTTTTGCTTGGCAACAAAGCTAAAAGGAATAGTCATGGGATCCTATACAATTCATGTCTATTCTCCTAGCATCTATTAGACTACAGTATTTCCCGGCTGTGCCTATATAAATTCACGGCATCACACTGTGTATCCTGCGTGTAAATGTTCTGCCGAGATAAACTGCATCCCGCGTTTTAGGATTCCAGAGATTGCCGAACCACCGTGGGGTGTGTTTGACCTACTTTTATCCAAAACAAGTCAGCGTAGGTAAACATGGCGGACTCGATCAACTAATTCGTTAATCTGTAACCATTCTTCCACTATGTTTTTTTTTTTAATGAAACTACCAAACCATTTCACTTTCAACCATGTGGATGTATTACTACAGCTACCTCAACAAAGCCCAAAACTTCATTTAAACGCCCATCTCAAAAAAGACTGCAGGATATTACAGCTTTCGGCTGATGGTTTACTATTTGGATTCTGCCTAGTACATTTGTCATGGTTGATTTGTGGGAAATTGTGGATGTAAGAAGAAGCTGTGAAGTAAAGAGGACAAAGCTGAAGACTCACTTGCCCGCAATGGTCAGAGACACCGCCAGAGAGGAAGGGAGAGGCTCTGTTTTTCATTCTTGGGAATTGGATTTGATCATTCCGTTTCCAAAGTGTTCCCACTAATCTTCAACGACTAATTAAGTATAACACGATTCCCCCAGTCGTCTGCGGATCTGTGCTATTTCAGGGTGTCTGAAAAGAGTTGGGCAAGTGCTTTAAAATAATCTATCTAGATGTAAATCAGGGCCAGGCTTTGAACAAAGAAGCTTTCATTCAACATGTGAATAGTGAAAGGAAAGAATCCAGGTGAAAACCAGAATTTTACTGCATTATGTAAGAGAACTTTTTATGAGATGTGGAAAATGAGAAAATGTTCTCCTCTTTTGCTTGCTACAAGCTGCTTCTTTTAAAGCCCTCTTATTTTTGAGCATTAAATCTCACAATTAAAGTCTTATCTTATTATTTAAAGGTGCTGAATGCAAAGTTGAATTCTGGACAAAATGTTCGATTTCTATTGCTGTCGGAGTTTCGAGATGTTGCGCTACTGTACACACTGTGTATCCTGTGTGTAAGGCCAAGTTTACATTAGACCGTATCTGTCTCATTTTCTTCGCGGATGCACTGTCCGTTTACATTAAAACGCCTGGAAACGCCGGGAAACGGGAATCCGTCAGGGTCCACGTATTCAATCCAGATCATGTCTGGTCCGGTGCTGTGTAAACATTGAGAATACGCGGATACGCTGTGCTGAGCTCTAGCTGGCGTCGTCATTGGACAACGTCACTGTGACATCCACCTTCCTGATTCGCTGGCGTTGGTCATGTGACGCGACTGCTGAAAAACGGTGCGGACTTCCGCCTTGTATCACCTTTCATTAAAGAGTATAAAAGTATGAAAATACTGCAAATACTGATGCAAATACTGCCCATTGTGTAGTTATGATTGTCTTTAGGCTTGCCATCCTTCCACTTGCAAGTGGTAAGTGACGCGCATGCCCGACATGCACTGAGATCACACACACAGCGGCTCAGTCCCGAATCATTGCTTGTGCACTACACTCGCGCACTCTGTGAGCTGCGCAGGGCAGGAGTGCGCACCCTCCAGAGGGCACTCGCTGTTCAGGGCGGAGTGATTTGGAGCGCAGGATGCCTGCGGAGCCGAGCGTATCCGTGTATTGGTGTTGCTGTGTGCACGCAAATCGTGTATTGGCGTTGCTGTGTGCACACTGATCGTTTTAAAAACGTTAATCTGATGATCCGCTGATACGGTCTAATCTAAACCCCACCTAAATGTTCTGCCGAGATAAAATGCATCCCGCGTTTTACGATTCTGGAGATTGCCGAACCACCATGGGGTGTGTTTGACCTACTTTTATCCAAAACAAGTCAGCATAGGTCAGTGTTTCTCAAACTTTTTCAGACCAAGGACCACTTTGTCCCAAAAAAAAAATTTCAGGGACCACCTGTCAACACCCCCCCCCCCCCCCCCCCCCCGCCCCACACAACACACACACACACACACACACACACACACACACACACACACACCATACAGAGATGTGTACTATTAGGTGTTTTTAATTGAAAAAATTATGGTTAACTAAATACATTAAAGGCCTATCCATTCCATATTCTCCGTAGTTTTTAAAGGCAAAAGTATGGAGGTTTAAAATTCAGCAAACAGTTAATCAGAGCATTTCATATCTGGCATAATCAGAGCATTTCATTGCTGGCTTCATTGCCTCGTTGGCTAAACTCTCATAGCACAGGACACAGTGGGGATTGGGATCTTCAGAATCCCCAGTCCAGAAAAATCCCAACTTTAGATATTCATTGTGGTATTTTCTTTTCACCTTTGCCGTTGGTTTAGTCTGCCAAGCTTGTTTTTCTTGTTCTTCCTGTGTTGGGGACTCAGTGCTAACTGAATCTTCTTTTCTTTGCATTTTCTCCTTATTGATGCTTGTGTCGGTAGTGTCAGGTTTTTTGAACCTGTCAGCCACTTCTCCATCCTTGTTGTTTCACTTTCAGTAAATTAAAAAAATCGCCACGAACACGAGCTAGTTAGGATTAGCCTATTATATAGGGTGACCAGATTTCCCTAGTCTGAATCCGGGACACTTTTGCGCGTGACCATGCTCGTGCACGCACACCTTTTTTTTACGTAAACGTGACACTCAGAGAGGTGCTCTTATCATTTTGCTGAAGCTCGCATTTATCAACATCTCACATGAAATAAAACAAACAGGCATTTTGTTATCTAGTAGCATAGTGGTATACAGATCAGTTAAATTATGGTCAGACAACAGATTTTGTAATGGCTGAGAATAGGCCAGGCTATGTCCATAGGCCAAATTTAAACTGATTTATTTCACCTGTTTGTGAGAACACCAAGAAGAATGCATATGCACATGTAGGCTATATCTCTAAAATTGTATGCACTATAGCATGAACTTAAAAAGTAGATATGTGACCTCAACATAGCCTCGGTCAGAATCAACCTTACTAACCATTCCCCACAACTGAATGAATAAAGCAAGAAGATGTGTACAAAAGTGAACACTTTAATGGAAGGTGCAACAAGCTGTTCAACACAGCAATATGGCCAAACTGTCAGAATGGTATGTTAAACAGAAACAAAAAAGAGACAAGTGATTTGAGAATATACACTCAAACAAAACAGCAATAAAGGAGGAGAGGGGAGACAGCCCGAGGAAAGCCCCCACAGGAGCGCACAGCATTTTCAACATCGGCTACCCAACTCAGTACAAGAACAAAGCACAGGAACAAAGCTAAGGCGACTGTCAATCCACCCACCCTAAACAAAATGCATTAGCCTATGTATATTTACAAGAAGAGTTTTAATGTGATGCTGTATATCGGCGTTACCACCGTGGGCTATGGAGAAGGAACACTTACAGTGTGTGCAGTCGGCTTCGTGCGCATTGTTCTGCACCTCTCGGAGGAAGGGGTAGGTGCCCTGTAAATCTTTGGAAAAGGTACATTTTCTTTTTGGCATAATTGCTGCGGCATTACTGCTGCTAGCTGCTAGACAAAGAACATTCGCACCAGTTAATGTTTATTTTATTGTTGCATGGCAACACGTTCTGTTGTCTGGAATAATGTGGCTAAATAAACACCCATGCCACAGGGCCAGGGGGCAGTAACCAGGAAAGTTTGCGATTCCTGTCAATTCATCAAAATAGTAAATGCAGACATTTCTCCGCTAATGATTCCCACGCTGCTCAGTCGCAAACGTCGCGAGTGGCGAAAACCGGGACATATCCGTGTCCCGACAGACTTTTGTCGGGACTCGGGACACACAACCCCAAATCGGGACTGTCCCGGTAAAACCGGGATGTCTGGTCACCCTACTATTATATGTTCAGAATTTTCGTTTGCTTGTTTTCAGGTCTGCCTGCCTGTTTGCCTGTGAGGCAGAGATTTGTGAGGTGACTGTTGCCTAGAGACGAGAGGCGGAATAAGAGCACGTGCACACTACAAGTTTTATGTGGTGCAAATTCAGATGCAGGACGCTTTTTAAATAATAATAATGATGATGAAATTACAGGCCCGTTTGATTGCCATTAAAAACAAGATTGGATAAATTTAACTTTCTAATAATGTTACAAAGCATACGCTAGCTTATCTTGAAAACGCTGACTACATTTGTAGATCACCTCGAGGATCACTTGAGGTCTCTCGCGGACCACCAATGGTCCGTGGACCACACTTTGCGAAACACTGGCATAGGTAAACATGGCAGAATCAGCTCTCCCGCCAGCTAAAAGCCAGCGGAAAAGAAAAGAAAAGAAAAGAAAAGAAAACCCTGCCTAGTGAGTGCAACTCCAAGACAGAGCAAGGTTAGATGACGTGTAATTTTTCTGGACAGATAACTAAATCATTCTAGCTAGCGCTTAGCTATCTTAGCCTTAGAATGCATGGGCTCGACTCCACAGTAGCGAGCATGGAGTTATACGCCTAATGTTTTGAATTTACAGAGAAAGAAACGATAACGCAAAAGCAGTAACAGAGAAAAGATAGATTCGGCTTTTTTTCATGGATCTATTCATGAATGTCAATCACAAATTACATCCCTGCGACTCAAAATTCCAAGGTCGATATAGAGTCACGATGTTTTCCGTGCGTCGCCATCTTGGTGTGACGCAGTTCCATAGTCATGCTAATTAGTTAAAGCTCCTCACGTTCGGCTGTTTCCATCTACAGGGCCATACTGTTTACCTCAAGAGGTAGGAAAACAGTCCCAAAATGGAGAAAAGCGACCCTCGGCACATCAAAATGATCACATCTCATCCGCATGATGATGTTCTTGCAGGACAAAGGAAAATACAATGCACAATTTAAAAAAAAAAGAAAATTTCAGATGACTTTGCAGTCAGTAACCTTAAGTAAGGAATAGAGCATAATGAGCCATGCTGCTATAGGAAAATAATCAACAACGCAATGGCGTGATGCCATATGACAAGGAGCAGACTTATTCTTGTGTTACCACTCATGTTGGTTATATATTTGCCAAAATTGTCATGCTTCAAATATATTATTCTTCTTATTCTCCATCCATTTAACAATGGTAACAATTTTATTTATTAAGTTACAGCATGTCATACTTTATATCTGTTTTATCTGTTTATTGTGTTCATTCATTCATTCATTTCATTATCTCTAGCCGCTTTATCCTGTTCTACAGGGTCGCAGGCAAGCTGGAGCCTATCCCAGCTGACTACGGGCAAAAGGCGGGGTACACCCTGGACAAGTCGCCAGGTCATCACAGGGCTGACACATAGACACAGACAACCATTCACACTCACATTCACACCTACGCTCAATTTAGAGTCACCAGTTAACCTAACCTGCATGTCTTTGGACTGTGGAGGAAACCGGAGCACCCGGAGGAAACCCACGCGGACAACATGCAAACTCCGCACAGAAAGGCGCTCGCCGGCCACGGGGCTCGAACTCGGACCTTCTTGCTGTGAGGCGACAGCGCTAACCACTACACCACCGTGCCGCCCCTGTTTATTGTGTGTAATGTTTAAAAATTTCACTTAAAGCTGTTGTCACTTGCATCATCGCAGCTATTCTTCCCTCACCAGCCTCTCTTTATTTTTGGTCTTGAAGTAATAAAATAGTGAAAAATAATGCAGCTTGTCATGTGACTGAAAAACCACCAAGCCGTCTGTCCTGCAAAGCTTTACCTTTGTGATGGTTGCAAATCTGACACACATCTAAAGACTCCTTAAATGACTCCTCACTGAAAACTTCAGCATATCAACATCACTGTAAGTTGTTACTATGGAAACGAGAATGTATTAGAATGAGCACTTTAAAGGTAGACTGCCTTTCAGGTTTTTCAAGTGTAGGTCATAAAAAGAATTTTCCCGACACCCAATTATTTTTGTTTAGTGGACTGAAAGCTACAGAATTCGAATCACAGACTTCCAATTTTATTAGTTTTATTTTAAATAGAACAATTAATGAATTTAAGGCCACGTGGCCCTAAATTCTCCGCTATTTCACCATGACCCAATTCAAGATGCTACGTCATGCATCACGTGGTGGGCTTTCCCCGTTCGCGCAAGGCATTGTGGGATACAAATTTGAAACAGGAGAGAAAAATGGAGGACGTGAGTGTGCGAATGAAACGTGAAAGACTTACTACAGTAACAGAAAGTGAGAAGAAAAGACATGTTATATATGAAGGAAAGGAAATGCAGGACCAAACTAATAAATATCTGACACACCTTGATGCGATCAGCTGTTTGTTTAGTGACAGAATGATAGAACTGTCAGTGCAGGGTCAAGCTAAACCTGCGAATGCGCACACACACGGACTTCCTCTGTCTGCTTGACTGCGCGAAGCGAGTGATTTCATGCACATTATTTGCTCAGGAATCCCCTCAAATTAAATAACTTCCCGGCCACAGAATGGCCTGATATTTTGTGAGATATTACAGAAATAAACATATATCACAATGACCAAATTTCAGAGGGAACTCAATTTCACTGATTTTATGTAATCGAAAGCCTGTCTAACTTTAAACCTTTCACCACTGCAAACTGCTATATCACTCTGGGAAATATGGACTCTTTCAACACAACAAACCGCAAAACCATTCTTGTGTATTGGTCACCATTATCACTGCAGACTGCTATCCCGGTCTCATTGTAGTAGGGAACCCCTGGTGTATTGTATATACCGATTGGTTGTGAAGTCAGATTCCCCAGGATTTTCTACAACGTAATTTATATAAGGGTTGTTTTACAATGAGGGTACAAAGTTTGTCATGGGGTCCAAAATTCAAATTGATTCAAACTGGTTCTTGTACCAGTTTTTAAGTGAAGGACAAGTTAAAGAACAGATTTCAGGTAATTTTTTGACGTGTGTGTATGGTAGTTTTGTGTAATCTGCTGTAAGATGGGAGAAACAAATGAAGTGATTCTCGGAGAGGACATTTTTTTTTTTGACAATTCAGAATCCACTACTTCCATAGAGCTTTTAAATATAAGGCTGTAAGCTTTGTGTTAGTTGTGTCTAATATTTATGTCCCAATATCTTGACCACATTTTAGGATGAAAATAATCATTTTAGATATGTTATTTTATATCGAAAAATTAGCTGTCTCGGAGAGGACTTTTTTTTTTACACAATTCCATACTAATTTGATCAAAATAGTCTGAAAACTTACTGGCATTCAACATTAAAACTTAACTATGTTTCCAATGATATTGAACCGAATATGTGTTTTATGGTATAAAGAATGATTTAAGTGCATCCCTTTTGGAGCTACCTGTGGTCAAAAAAGCACTTTTTCTAAATGACGCGAGTAATTTTGCTAAATATGACATATATTGGCATACATTCACCAAAAATAACGTTATCACCAAAATTTTTTTTGCATGGTAAATAGAGCTATCACAGGGCTACAATAAACAACCAAGTTTATTTAGTCAAGCCTTTTGATATTGAAGATAATAAGTGTTAAATGTGATTTTTAGCTTGCGTACCCTGATTGTAAAACAACCCATAAGCACAATGATATTTTGCGTTAATTAGAGTTACACATCTTTCTTTCAGCAAATATTAGTGTATAAAACACAAATTTCATTGTGTTCAGTTTATTGTTATAAGTGTTACAGATTCTCAAAGCAGAATTCCTCTAGTTTCCAACTGTACCAAATATGTCACGTCACTATGACACACACTCTAGTTCACTACATTTTCTTTAAAAATTGTGCACTAGTTAATATTGAACAAAGTTACTTACACTAAACTTTACATCCGCTCACTTAGATTATTAATTCAGAGGTGCTGAGACTTCCAAAATGTCTCTTATCTTGCCGAAGTCTCTTAACTTCCTGTTAGTGATCATGATTGACTACAGCTGGTAGCTTCTCTGTGCCTTCATAAAAAGGGTTTGTTTACAGCACTCGTTGGATTGACCAACACACAGTAAAACGAGAAAGTCCAAGGAGCTCAGTGCAGATCTGAGAAAGAGGACTGCAGATATACACAACTCAGGAATGTCTCTTAGAGCCATTTCTAAACAACTGCAAATTCCAAGATCAGTCCAAACAATTGTATGCAAGTTACTGGGAGGTGTAGTCACTTTGCCAAGCCACTTTGCTTCAAGAAAGCCCTTAGCTGAAAGGATGGTCAGGAACAACCTGGGAACCACCATGGCACAGCCCTGCTATGAACTGGAAGCTGATGGATCACTGTCTACAGTTCAGGGAGTTTTATATCATCATGGACTAAGAGGCTGCTATCCAAGAAATAATCCCCTGTTCCAAAATTGACACCTTCAAGCTTAACTAAGGTTTGGAACTGACCACACGGACAAAGAAAAAGCCTTCTGGAGGAAAGCTGTACGGTCACATGAGACAAAGACAGTTGTTTGGCCACAATGACCATCATGTACAGAGGAACACTGTACCAGCTGGTGGTGGTGGTAGGATCATCATGCTCTGGGGCTGTTTTGCTGCCAGTGGAACTGGTTCATTGCACAAAGTGGATGGAATAATGAAGGAGGAAGACTACCTCAGAATTCTTCAGCATAACCTCAAACCATTGGAAACTTGAACATGATTGGGAGTCACAACAGGACAATGAACCCAAACACACATCAGAGCTGGTTGTGGAGGATAAAGTGGGCTAACATTAAGCTTAAAACAAGTTCTGACTTTAACCCTACTGAAAATATATGGACCGTGCTTATAAGTCAAGTCCATGTCAAGAAAAAAAAATTAATTGAACTCTACCAATTCTACCATAAAGAGTCGTGAAATATCCAACCAGAATTCTGCCAGAAGCTTGTTCATGGTAAACAAACATGTTTGGTCAAGGTGAATCTTACAAAGAGATATTTTACCCAAACATTAGGTGTGCTGTATGTATACTTTGACCCTGTGTTGATTTCAGAAAACCCAAAGAAAATTGTGCACCGAATTCTAGTTTTTTTTTATTAACTAAAGCTGTATGCTGTACAGTCATTCTGCCACAGAAGAACAGTTCAGAGAAATCATGGAAAGCCCAAATATTGCCATGACATTCATGTCACTGTATGTAAACTTGTGACCACAACTGTATAGCAATCTGTATATGAAGTTATGCATTGGTGAAAGGGTTAATATAAGCCTTGAGGCCAGAACTAACATCAGAGCTGCTGTTCCGGAAAATTAACCAACACCTTTTGACCAATCAGAATCGAGCATTGAACAGTGTTCTGGCCTTTGATTGCCATTTTATTTCCAATTTCACAAACCAATCTATGGATTTGCACTGAAGGAAACAGATATAACCCAGCATGGAAAATGTTGCCATCACCACTGCTGTGTGTTTTACCTCTTCTGGATATTAGTTTAATCAAGAAGAGTAAATCAGTTAAATGAGTGTGCAGGCAGCACTGCATAGACAATAATCATTAGTAATTACCAACCTCTACTCTTTGTGAGAAAAAAAAACTGATGTAAAAAAAAGACACAAAATCCATAATGATCATTGCTCTGAAAGGAGAACTGAAAGCAAACTTTTTATTATCAAAATTCTATTTGTCTCATTTTATTAAATATAGGAATGCATTTTTGATCACTATTTTGTCACTGCTAGCAAGTTATGAGTGTTTGAAATATGCTATGTAATATATCAGTCCATATGTCAAAGAAATGGCTGTAAATGAGATTCGTTGAGACCTGGGCGAGACATCGTAGGACGGAAGTAAAACATACAGCAGAAATCAAAGTGAACAACATCTGCCAACGTTGTCAGAAGACACGCGCGCCCTCTTTCGAATGCTGATGTAATCAAGCTGGAAGTTTTGTTTGTTTTGATAGGAATCAGTTTGAAAAAGTAAGTAAGTTTGAAAAAAGTAGGCAGTAATCGTCATTTAAACTCGTTTTTGTGCAATATTTCGTTTGGAAAACAGTTTTCAAATTGGCGGCACTGACACTTGGCTGACACTTCACGTTTCAAAGTCTCGCACAAGTCTCGTGAAGATCGTGTGGATAAGCGACGCCTACCGTGGACCAAACAGACTAAATTCAACATGGCTAAAAAACAAATAGGCCGGTAAGTATAATATTTAATTGCAATTAGTTGTCAATACCGGTGGTGTAGTGGTTAGCACTGTCACCTCACAGCAAGAAGGTCCTGGGTTCGAGCCCAGCAGCCGGCGAGGGCCTTTCTGTGTGGAGTTTGCACACTGTAAAAAATGATTTGTTGTTTTAACTTAAAAAAGTTAGTGCAAGGGCTGCCTTAAAATTTTGAGTTCACTGAAATTAATATAGTAAGTTCACAACAATTTAACTTACTATGTGAATTCCAGTGAACTCAAAATTTTAAGGCAGCCCTTGCACTAACTTTTTTAAGTTAAAACAACAAATATTTTTTTACAGTGCATGCTCTTCCTGTGTCCATGTGGGTTTCCTCTGGGTGCTCCGGTTTCCCCCACAGTCCAAAGACATGCAGGTTAGGCTAATTGGTGGCTCTAAATTGACCGTAGGTGTGAGTGTAAATGGTTGTTTGTCTCTATGGTGGTGTTTAAATTAGACCGTATCAGCGGATCATCAGATTAACGTTTTTAAAATGATTCGCGTGCACACAGCAACGCCAATACACGATTCGCGTGCACACAGCAACGCCAATACACGGATACGCTAATCACATGACTAATTAGACGGCACGTCACATGATCCCAGTGCATATCGGGCATGCGCAAGTCACTCACCGCTTGCAAGTGGAAGGATGGCAAGCGAACACCTTCTCCAGCAGATAAACACACCTGGCTGTGATGTTCATGTTCTCACTGAGTTTAAGCGCCTGAAGGAGGTAAATAAGTTGAAATGTGTAAATAAACCTCAGTGCGGCTCAGCGCTTCCTCCTGCGCTCCAAATCACTCCGCCCTGAACAGCGAGTGCCCTCTGGAGGGTGCGCACTCCGGCCCTGCGCAGCTCACAGAGCGCGCGAGTGAAGCGCACGAGCAGTGATTCGGGACTGAGCCGCTGTGTGTGTGATCCCAACGCCAGCGAATCAGGAAGGTGGATGTCACAGTGACGTTGTCCAATGACGACGTCAGCTAGAGCTCAGCACAGCGTTTCCGCGTATCCTCAATGTTTACACAGCACCGGATCAGATACGAAATGGGTTGAATACGTGGGCCCTGGCGGATTCAAGTTGTTCCACCTGTGGAGTCGTTTCCCGGCGTTTTAATGTGAACGGACAGTGCATCCGCGACGAAAACGAGACGGATACGGTCTAATGTAAACACCACCTATGTGTCAGCCCTGTGATGACCTGGCGACTTGTCCAGGGTGTACCCCGCCTCTCGCCCATAGTCAGCTGGGATAGGCTCTAGCTTGCTTGCGACCCTGTGGAACAGGATAAGCGGCTCCAGATAATGGATGGATGGACAGTTACCAATATGAGTCACGATATAAGGTTACTAAAACCGAAAACGTAATTGAGCAACACGTTAATTAAGCAATAAAGCAAGTTTAAAAATGACTTCAGTTCTCCTTTTACTATTCTCATTTGATATATGGGGTTTTATGTCGGTCACTCAAAATTCACACACAAATCCAATCCAGAAAATGAGACATGAAAAAGCTATTCATTAGGGAGAAAAAATAGACAGAAAAAAATGCACTGAAACTGAAATAATATGAATCACACCTTTCTCTACGTCTCCATTCACTCAATATTCGGCTTTTGTTTACCCAGTGGGCTCTTTGTCAGATATGTTTGTCCCTCTGGCAACTTTTACAGATGCTAATGAATAGCTGTGAACAGGGTCAAGACTTCCTTGAGGAGGCATTAGTGTACCACAATGGGGGAGAAAAAAAGACTAAACCAATGTGTTGTACAGCACAAATCAATCATAAAAATCTCTGCATCCATATCAACCGGTGAACTTATTCCTGACTTCAATCCATCCACAGAAGAGATGAAGAAAATGTTTGGTGCTGCTGTGAACTACTTTGTGTAACAGTTGCACTAAAGGATTGTATTGAGATAGTATATTTCAGGAGCTGGAGACAATTCAGAATTTTTTTTTTTTAGTGAGGGTATATGTCAGGGGTTTTGATGAGGGTATATGAGTGATTCCACGCTTATGGGTACTGAAATGGGGACATGAACTTATTCACCTAAAACCATTTCTTTTTTTACCATCAGGTCACAAAACATCTCATCTCATTATCTCTAGCCGCTTTATCCTTCTACAGGGTCGCAGGCAAGCTGGAGCCTATCCCAGCTGACTATGGGTGAGAGGCGGGGTACACCCTGGACAAGTCGCCAGGTCATCACAGGGCTGACACATAGACACCGACAACCATTCACACTCACATTCACACCTACGCTCAATTTAGAGTCACCAGTTAACCTAACCTGCATGTCTTTGGACTGTGGGGGAAACCGGAGCACCCGGAGGAAACCCACGCGGACACGGGGAGAACATGCAAACTCCACACAGAAAGGCCCTCGCCGACCACGGGGCTCGAACCCAGGACCTTCTTGCTGTGAGGCGACAACGCTAACCACTACACCACCGTGCCGCCCGTCACAAAACATGTAATCTTTAATGAATGATATGTTAAAAGATAACTTTAATTTTCTGAGATGTAATAAAAACATATTTATATGCCAAAGTCAAGCCTATGAGTTCCAAAATGATGTCTGTTACATTACTTCTGTTACGATTGTCCATCTCGCGTCTGTTACAAATTAATTACAATCTAGCTATATACCATGTTAATCTTATTGAAAGAATGTGTATGTTTATTCTACTACACATGTTTATTAATTATATTTGCTAAAACATCACCTTCCTATGTTTCAAAAAGTAATTCTACATTGTTAAAATTGAGAATATATATGTCCACAACACTTCTGTTACGTTCTGACTTTGGCATATAAATATATGCCAAACATATCATATCATTAACATATCATTAACATATCATTAACATATCATTAACATATCATTCATTAAAGATTACATGTTTTGTGACCTGATGGTAAAAAAAAAGAAATGGTTTTAGGTGAATTTTTAAAAATAAGTTCATGTCCCCATTTCAGTACCCATAAGCGTGGAATCACTCTAATATAAAACAGTTATTCCACGAAATCGAGTCGTACATGAGCTGATAGCCAACAAGGTGTGAAATGCCAAGTTGGCTATAAGACATTTATAACAAAATTGAGTGGAATAACTGTTTTATTCTATCCACGTTCACTGGATTTTGAGAAAGAGAGCATTTTTATTTTTTGCAAATTCGATAAATAAAAACTTTATACAAAACGTCCAACAAAATCATTTCCGCTTAGAATGAAAACAAACTGGCGAAACGACAGTAGCAATTTGTGAAAAATGCTATAATAATAATTCTTGAAAAATAAAAAAAAGATATGTTCTTACCATCAGATACTTTTATTCCATATTTTGTTGCTTTTTTGTGTATTTTTGGGGGTTTTGTTTCTGAGTAGAGTTTTTATTTCGTCCTCGGTTGATTCAGCAAAGTGCTCCGCCATTTTGTTTTTCTCTACTCACGGTATATGAGCTGATATCCTTGTAGTAGAGTAGCCTATCAGAGTGCACGATTGCTCATATCCAGTGAATGTGGAAAGAATAATGACACACACAGTAGTGCATCTCAAAAACTTAGAATATCACGAAAAAGGTTATTTTTCTTAATTTAATTCAAAAAGGTAAAATTTCATATATTCTATATTCATTACACATAAAGTGAAATATTTCGAGCCTTTTTTCGTTTTAATTTTGACGATTATGGCTTCTAGCTGGGCGGCACGGTGGTGTAGTGGTTAGCGCTGTCGCCTCACAGCAAGAAGGTCCGGGTTCGAGCCCCGTGGCCGGCGAGGACCTTTCTGTGTGGAGTGTGCATGTTCTCCCTGTGTCCGTGTGGGTTTCCTCCGGGTGCTCCGGTTTCCCCCACAGTCCAAAGACATGCAGGTTAGGTTAACTGGTGACTCTAAATTGACCGTAGGTGTGAATGTGAGTGTGAATGGTTGTCAGTGTCTATGTGTCAGCCCTGTGATGACCTGGCGACTTGTCCAGGGTGTACCCCGCCTCTCGCCCGTAGTCAGCTGGGATAGGCTCCAGCTTGCCTGCGACCCTGTAGAACAGGATAAAGCGGCTACAGATAATGAGATGAGATGGCTTATAGCTCATGAAAATCAGAAATCCAGTATCTCAAATTATTAGAATATTTCATTTCGAGTTTGAGTAAAACAGTCTACATACCGTGCATCTCTTGGTATGGTTCAGTACACACAATGCAACCACAATCATGGGGAAGACTGCTGACATGACACAGACTTGTGTCACTTATCTACGCCGACTCACATAAAATACTTTGTTTTGAAATTGATAAAATAAATCACAATCCCACCTTACCTTTGAATAGTTTTAAACTTCGTAGCATCTTTAGTGCTTTTAGGAACAGCATTTTCTTTCATCGATTTTAATTCTTCCTCACTTACGGTGACGAAGTGATTGGATGCCATTTTGCCAAGTCGCTCGAGGTGATTATCGAGAAATAGTGTGAATTTCTCAACCAATCAACGCACACAGATTCCTATAATCACCTATGTATTTATAATAATTTAAATTATTGCTGCCTCAAAGCTCCAGGGTTCCTGTTTGATCCTGAGCTTGGTTTACACTTACGATCTTTGAGGGCTCTTTAGCCCATGTTTACATTAGACCGTATCAGCGGATCATCAGATTAACGTTTTTAAAACGATTAGTGTGCACACAGCAACACCAATACACGATTTGCGTGCACACAGCAACACCAATACACGGATACGCTCGGCTCCGCAGGCATCCTGCGCTCCAAATCACTCCGCCCTGAACAGCGAGTGCCCTCTGGAGGGTGCGCACTCCGGCCTTGAGCAGCTCACAGAGTGCGCGAGTGAAGTGCACAAGCTGTGATTCGGGACTGAGCCGCTGTGTGTGTGATCCCAGCGCATATCACTTACCACTTGCAAGTGGAAGGATAGCAAGCCTAAAGACAATCATAACCACACAATGGCAGTATTTGCATCAGTATTTGCAGTATTTTCATACTTTTATACTCTTTAATGAAAGGTGATACAAGGCGGAAGTCCACGCCGTTTTTCAGCAGTCGCGTCACATGACCAACGCCAGCGAATCAGGAAGGTGGATGTCACAGTGACGTTGTCCAATGACGATGCCAGCTAGAGCTCAGCACAGCGAATCCGCATATTCTCAATGTTTACACAGCACCGGACCAGACACGATCTGGATTGAATACGTGGACGCTGGCGGATTCCCGTTTCCCGGCGTTTCCAGGCGGTTTAATGTAAACGGACAGTGCATCCGCGAAGAAAACGAGACAGATACGGTCTAATGTAAACTTGGCCATAGTTTCCTCCCACCTCCAAAAACATGGCGGTATGATTGTGTGTGTGTGTGTGTGTGTGTGTGTGTGTGTATGTATGTGTGTGTGATATCCTGTGATGGATTGGTGTCCCATCCAGAGTGTATCCACTCCTTCGCCAAGCCTTCCTGGGATCGACTGCAGATTCACAGTAACACTAACCAGGATAAAGCTTTTACTGAAGATGAATGAATGAATGAATGAATGAATGAATGCACTAGGTTTGTTCCTTCATTCATTATCACAAGTAACCAAAATGGTCCGTTAATTCTATGCATAAAACTGCTATTTAAGCCAACAGACTAACCCTTTTAAAGAGAAGCCTTGAGGAACCGTCTTTAGACATGCCTCCAACCTACTCTCTATCCAACTTTAAGATCCTCTCAGAGTCAGTACTATTCACCACTGACTTGTCCTGACATACCCTATCTGCACTCGGCCAATCTTTACCTGTTTTTCTGCCAGGTGTCACAGACTGACTTCTTCACATGAGGTATGGAGATCACGAAGGTCACGGTTTGGCCCTTTTCAAACTATTGTTTTGGATTGTAGTCTTGTTACAGGGTACATCTACATTTTCAGGTCTATTTTTCATTTATTAGGCACCGTTTTTCTTTTCGTTCTTTTTTTTACTGTATGTCTTCTACATAATGAAGTGGACTACAAGAATATTCAGTCGACCGAGTCACCACTAAACACATTTATGGTGTACATTTCATTATCAACAGAGCACGTGTGAGTAAACTGTCACCGAAGCAGGCGAGTGTAGCGTCTGGGAGCCGAGCCAAAAACAGAAGCCCTCCTGCTGGCGCTTTTACAACAGAGGGGTGACTGACTTGCCAACTTACACGTAGGTCAACAAAACACTAGTTACTTCTTGTAAACTCGAGCTGGTTTATTTTGGACTGAATTAGCTGAATGTTATCAGGTACAAATGGCTACGATCATGACTGTGTAAAGGTTGCTATGGTGGGGTCCACACATGCGCGTGCACACACACACACACAACTCCACAGCATATCCCTGACCTGAACTCCTCAAGTGATGCAGGGCTACTGAGAAAAGCAAGTCAGGAATGAGAACAATATCAAAGAAGATAATAACAATAACACCATAAACGCTGCTGACACATGAAGCTTGATAACATATTGCACCAATTCTCGGGTTTCAGTCACGTGACTTTTCTTTGCGGTTTTACCAGAAGTGAAATAGCTGGTGGTCTAAACGGCTGCTGTAGTGCAAACAACTAGCGATAACTTATCAGAGTACGCTCGTAATCTAGAAGCCACTGCTGGCTTTAGATATATTCAGAAGATTGCTATGTGCAATGGAATCGACCCCTACAGTCTGGGAAAGAAGGATTTGTCATACGATCTGGAAAAGTCGAGTTCCCCGACATCTCGAACTATCTGGTGTTGCAGACGTCCTTCTACACCGCAAAACAGATGAAAGCGTGGAAGAGTATGGAGGCTTACAACTTTTTTGTCTGTGGCTGGGTAAAGGACCTCGCTATCAAGTCACTGCTGAATGAATCCTGTATTGTTTTTGCCCGTGTAAGTATGTTTTTTTAAGCTTTTCATTTGCGTCTTTACAATGAAGCGCTGCAAGTTGAAGTGTAAACAAACAACAGTTTGCTTGATTCTCACTCGTGTTGGCTCTTATCTCTCAGGTAAATCATTCACAAAGATCATCAGAAACCCCTTTAAAGACCGGGATCTTAGACCCCGTCCACACGTAGCCGGGTATCTGCTAAATCGAAGATATATTTTTCTATGTTTTGGCCCGTCATCCACATGAAAACACATCAAAAACGAATATTTAAAAAAACTCCGGGCAAAGTGAAGATTTTTGAAAACTCCGTGTATGCCTTTTCGTGTAGACAGAGATAACCGGAGTTTTGCGTTTTAGAACGTCACAATCTGCGCCAAAAAAATGACAACAAATCTGCCCTGACGTCAAACGTGCGACCTTTGTTTACTGCAGAAGCCAGATTAAGCATGGACAAAGAGTAATGGATCGGAGTAGTGCCTTGAAAGCGTTAATTATTGTGCAGGTGCTATTTACATGTTTAATTTTAGAAGCCCAACTACTGACAAGATTCCCAATCAATGTTTTCTTGCGCCTTTTGAAGTTTATACTCCAAAATTGTGTTTAGAAGCAATTCTGTCTCCGAGTCTGTCCAGACGAACGAGCTTGGCGCCATGTTTTATGTTTAGGCGGAAGTGACGCCAACAGAGGGCTATTCTGATGTGATTAGGGGGTAGGATTTGGGGAAATAATGCCATCTACAGGTTTGGAATGCTTATGAATGTGATTGAAAACGCAGATGTTCGGTTATGTGTGGAAGGGATTTTTTTCGAAGACGAGGTGGTGTGGATAAAACATTTTTATAAACGGAGGGGGGGAAAATGTTCGGTTTTAAAAATACCCGGCTACGTGTGTACATGGCTTTAGTTAAACAAGACGGAGAAGTGATCACGGCGCGTTGTAACTGTACGGCTGGGGAAGAATTTTGTCGCGACCTTCATGCATATGGACTTTGTGGGGAGTAAACAAAGAAACAGCTGGGGACTTTAGCGCTTCGTGATGAAAAAAGTACCGTAAAATAACAACACATAGCAAGAAAAGTACTTGGAAAACACTAAGGATGTAGCTGAGAGGGAAATACAAACCTTTCACCAAGTGATCACTGCAAACTCAAGCACGCTTCGACTCGGCTCCCTTCGATTTCAGCGAGAGGTTCAAAAGCCACCTTTCTCGACGTCTTTTTGTGAAATCCTGTGTTCGTTCACCCTTTTTTATTAGTTCACACGGAACCCTGAAGAAACTTTTATCAGTTTCACGGTTTGATCGATTCGAACAACCTAAAACAATGCGTTTTTCATGCGAGCAATGCACCTTCTCTGTACAAACGCTTTGTCAACTGAGCTTTGGTAGACCACCAGCTAAAGTTTTGAATAACTAATGAGGCGGATGTGATGTCACGTGAAACCCAAGGATTCTATAAACACTGGCCCTGATTATATTTACTACATGCGCAGCCATACAGCACATCAACAATCTGTAGCCTTCCTTGTGATTTTAGATAACTGAATTTAGTTTGTATAAATTAGTAGAATGGTGAAACGAATGAGAATTCGCCTGTGTGACTTCACTGAGACCGAGTTACTCATTATCAACATCCAGTACTGCAAAATGTAGAAAAGTTTTTTTTTTTGTCTAATTAAACCTTATTTTATTTTTTTTTAAAGAAAAGGCTACAGTTTGTGCCAATGTTTTTTCTGGGTCTGTTATTAAGGTTGTAGGACTCCAGTCTCAAGATATTTTCTGTCAAATGTTACTTTATCTATTACGCAACACTACCACAGATAGGAGGAACATTAGCAGTAGTGCAAACTATGCTAAAGAAACTCACAAAGGAGTCAAGGGTATAAATTTATCATGCACTTTAACATTTCATTGTTATTTATTCACTCAGTGTAATCTGTAATCTTCCACTCCTCTTCACGCAGGAATTTATTTATTTTTTTATTAGTCAAATCCCAAAAGGCTTTATATTCCCTACATATGATTTCTATGTTGGGTGTATGTTACATTACATTACAGGCATTTAGCAGATGCTGTTATCCAGAGCGACATACAACATACCCAGAGCAGCCTGGGGAGCAGTTAAGGGTCAGGTGCCTTGCTCAAGGGCACTTCAGCCATTCCTGCTGGTCCAGGGAATCAAACCAGCAACCTTTTGGTCCCAAAGCTGTTTCTCTAACCTTGAGGCAATGTTCATGGGTGTAACATAATAAGGTCCTATAACGTAAATGATACAACCTTCTTTTGTTTTATTTATGATTATTATTTTTTCATCATGTTGTTTCTGAAATAAAGGCTATCTGTACCTTGTTTTACCGTAAGACCCCCTTCTATTCCGGTTTACCCTGTGTTATTCCTATTTCATTAAACCATGTGATTTTGTTTTTACTTTCCTGATTTAGCCGATCCACCTCGAGTTCTGGGTCAGGACGAGGAAAATTCTGTTTTGCATTTTATGTTGTTATTATTATTAATCATTTTGAGTGAAAGAGAGGGCTGTAATTTAACTCGTAGCACACAATATTTCTGATTTTTCTATTTTTGGTGCCTCTGCCTGTGAGTGACCTTTTCCTCATTATGGCTCATGGAGAGAGATGAATATTTAGTGATTTTGTATAACTTGCCAATATCAGGCAGTAAAATAAACAGAAACTGATTACATTTGAACAAAATAGGCTTTAGAATAAAATATTTATACCACTAACATAATTGAGAGGCAGGGTTCATGTGCTTGTGTGTGTTTATATATATATATATATATATATATATATATATATATATATATATATATATATATATATATATATGTATGTATGTGTGTGTACACACACACACACACATGTTGCTGAACCAACCAAGGATGAAATAAAAATTCTACTCGAAAACAAAACCCCAAAAATTGTTATCAAGTATTTAAAAGAAACAGAAATAGCTAAAAGAATATAGTTTGGGGTTTTTTTTCACCCCCAGTATCTCCTGTTCCACACTCCAGCCCAGTCGGTGGTGGTAATGCACCTTTAAGTTGGTTTGCCAACCACTAAAAAAACGTAAAGAAGAAGACCCCCCCCCAAAAAAAAAACATGAAAAAAGCAACAAAATATGGAATGAAAGTATTTGATGGTAAGAACGTATCTTTTTTATTTTTCAAGAATTATTATTATAGCATTTTTCACAAATTGCTCAACAAGTTGCTTGCTTCGCCGGTTTGTTTACATTCTGAGCAGAAATGATTTTGTCGGACGTTTTGTATAAAGCTTTTATTTATCGAATTTGCAAAAAATACTGTAAAAATGCTCTGTTTCTCAAAACCCAGCGAACATGGATAGAATCAAACAGTTATTCCACTCAATCTCAGCGTACATGGCTTATAGCCGACTCGGTGCTACGCGCCTCGTCAGCTATCAGCTCATGTACGACTCGATTTCATGGCATAACTGTTAAATATATACCATTGGTTTATATAGTGTTCATAAAAGCCTGTAACACATAAATAGAATTACAGTGTTATAGCTTATAGTAAGCTTTTTTTAAATAATCATTTATATATGAATTAAATTTCAGTAGGCTGGAAGTGATGAGATGATCACATATAACTGACGTTCAGGTGTAAAAGGACCCAATGCTTAGTATTTTATGAACTCATTAACACAGTGCTTAATGTGAGGGAAAATGCTGCTTGTATCTAGCTGAGCTACCCAAATTAGTTGTTGCCAATACCGACCTGCTAGCGTGGTCATAGATAAATCTACATTCATGCTAGCAAGCAACAAACAGCTTATGTAGCTAGTTGTTAATCTCTTGTGGGCCTGCAGTGACCCCTAGTGTTGTGTGCACTGTCCAGCAATCCAATCAGAAACATTAGTAGTTACTAGTATGTAAATATTCTAAAGCTATCTAGCGAAACACAAAATAAATAACGCACAGATAAGTGTGGCGTTTGGTTAGCTAACTGTATTTGCTGCATACACTTACCAGAGGCACCAGCGATCTCTGCTACGTCCAAGCCCTATTTTTCATCCCATTCTCTCTTTACACATTTAACGATAAATGAAACCATAATGAAGTTTTTCTTCACTTTTTTTGCACATCCATTCATCCATCTTCTGTAGCCACTTATCCTGTGCAGGGTCGTGGGTAAAGTGGAGCCTATCCCAGCTGACTATGGGCGAGAGGCGGGGTACACCCTGGACAAGTCGCCAAATCATTGCAGGGCTGACACATAGGCCCTGTCCACACGGCAACGGATTCAGGTGAATCCGATACAATTGTTTATCATTTCGGCCTGGCGTCCACACGGCACCGGCGTTTTGGGTGCCCCAAAATGAAATCTTTTGAGAACGGGTTTGAGAGTGGAAAGATCTGGCAACATTGCCGTTGCGAAGTCGTCTGGATGAGTAGAACGGATTTGTTTACGATGACGTCACAACCACATGACTGTCAGTGCTTCACGCCGGGTAGAAGTGTAATGAACTCGATGTGAGTTGTCAACAAATCCTATAATTTGGTTCATGAAACGCGCTTACAAAATATTTTCACTGTGAATATTTATTGTGTAATGGTGCAAAGTGAGAGAGAGAGAGAGAGAGAGAGAGAGAGAGAGAGAATAGCCCTTAGGACAGAGTCAATCCCGCCAGCAAAAATAGGGAAAAAAAAGGAGCGATCTCACCTCTTCAGATGTTGGTTTAAGTCCTACAATACATTCCTCAAAAAGGGCGTAGAAGAACAAATTAATCCATCAACATGTAGCATTCAATTTATTCTGGACCATTAAAAACGCCGCCTTCCGCATAGAATCATACGTCATCCTCGCCGCCATATTGGATGGGTCAAAGCGGAGAATAAAGATGCCTCATTCATGTGCTGCGTTTAACTGTACCAACAGGTTTACCGTCCAAACGAGATCACATGGGATTACCTTTCACAGGTGAGACTGGAAAAATACTTTTCATTGTATTTGGTCATTATAATATAATTTTACAAACAGATTTTTCTGACTTTGTGGCTAATATGAAGTCTCGCGCATAATAGTTTATGCGCATGCGTCCTTACTTCTTCTATTGTTCTGGTATCTCCGAAGGGACCGTCTTACAGCGCCCCTAGAGGTGTGGCATGTGTATTGCATCGTTTTCAGCAAGCGTTGCGTTGCCATATGGACCTGATATTTTACTGATCGTTGCCCATGTGGACGCGATATTTTTTTAAATAACATCTCGTTGCCATTCTCGTGTGGATGTAGCCATAGACAGACACAACCATTCACGGTCAATTTAGAGCCACCAATTAGCCTAATCTGCATGTCTTTGGGGGAAACTGGAGCACCCGGAGGAAACCCACACAGACATGGGGAGAACATGCAAACTCCACACAGAAAGGCCCTCGCCGGCCACAGGGCTCGAACCCGGACCTTCTTGCTGCGAGGCGACAGCGCTAACCACTACACCACCGTGCTGCCCCCTTGCTTGTAACAATATAATCAATGTAATTCACGTTACCTGTCAGTGTTTTTAATTTTATGGCTGATCGTTGTGTAGGTGAAAATAATAGCCCTCTTGTAATGTTAGCGAGCTTGCTACACTAATGTTAGATAGCTAGTTGCCAATTTAATATACGAGTATGTTGAGGTCCATAGGATTGTATGGTTTGAAGTCTAGGGGCAAGCCATGGCCTAACGGTTAGAGAAGTAGCTTTAGGACCAAAAGGTTGCCGGTTTGATTCCCTGAACCAGCAGGAATGGCTGAAGTGCCCTTGAGCAAGGCACCTAACCCTCAACTGCTCCCCAGGCTGCTCTGGGTGTGTTGTACGTCCTCTCTGGATAAGAGCATCTGCTTAATGGCATTAATGTAATGTAATGTCATATACACTACCGTTCAAAAGTTTGGGGTCACTTTGAAATGTCCTTATTTTTGAAAGAAAAGCACTGTTCTTTTCAATGAAGATCACTTTAAACTAATCAGAAATCCACTCTATACATTGCTAATGTGCTAAATGACTATTCTAGCTGCAAACGTCTGGTTTTTGGTGCAATATCTCCATAGGTGTATAGAGGCCCATTTCCAGCAACTCTCACTCCAGTGTTCTAATGGTACAATGTGTTTGCTCATTGCCTCAGAAGGCTAATGGATGATTAGAAAACCCTTGTACAATTATGTTAGCACAGCTGAAAACAGTTTAGCTCTTTAGAGAAGCTATAAAACTGACCTTCCTTTGAGCAGATTGAGTTTCTGGAGCATCACATTTGTGGGGTCGATTAAATGCTCAAAATGGCCAGAAAAATGTCTTGACTATATTTTCTATTCATTTTACAACTTATGGTGGTAAATAAAAGTGTGACTTTTCATGGAAAGCACAAAATTGTCTGGGTGACCCCAAACTTTTGAACGGTAGTGTAAAGTCTCATCTCACCTCATCTCATTATCTCTAGCCGCTTTATCCTTCTACAGGGTCGCAGGCAAGCTGGAGCCTATCCCAGCTGACTACGGGCGAAAGGCGGGGTACACCCTGGACAAGTCGCCAGGTCATCACAGGGCTGACACATAGACACAGACAACCATTCACACTCACATCTACGGTCAATTTAGAGTCACTGGTTGACCTAACCTGCATGTCTTTGGACTGTGGGGGAAACCGGAGCACCCGGAGGAAACCCACGCGGACAACATGCAGACTCCACACAGAAAGGCCCTCGCCGGCCACGGGGCTCAAACCCAGGACCTTCTTGCTGTGAGGCGACAGCGCTAACCACTACACCACCGTGCCGCCCTAGTGTAAAGTCTATGCGAAGAAAAGCAAAGGATGAAGAAATAATGCATACAGGAAGGGCAATGGTGTGTGTTCATATCACAGCAGATTTGGTAGTGTTAGCTTGAAAGATGTTAAAATAGAATCAGATGAAAAAATACGTAGGGTTGAGTAGAAGAAAGTTTCTGTCTGAAACCTGACATTAGAATTACAGGGTTCCATCTGTGTTAATAATGGATGGGACTCTTATAACGCTAAGGTCACAAAGTATATGAAAAATAATGTTTGCCAGGAAGAAGAAGGAATAAAAGTTGATAAAACCAGTTGATATTGGTGGTCTAACTCACTTCTGAGGCCAGGAAGATATTATTTATTGTTTCTTCAGTTCGTGTACAGTACAGTGACATCCAGTATTTTCAAATCCTGAACAATTTTCAAGGGCATGGTGATGTTCTTTATTAAGCTGCATTAATGGATGACACCATGCACCACATTCACAATTGTGCCAAAAGCTCAGCTTAGTATCATTAATAACTGGCTACTTGTTTTGTCTTCCTTTGAAAGTATAATTACAGCAAGCTGTTATACATTGATTTCAAATACTGAATGGTCCACTGGGTGTAACGGAAGATTAACTAATTTGACTTCATTTACATACCCAAATTTCCAGCGTGTAAAACTGCTTCAATTGTAATTAAGTGTCCTAATGTGGCTTTATGTTGATGAAATCAAATGCTGAAAGTGCTTTAAAGGGACCGGTTCACCCTTCCCAGAAGGCTCTGTGCAAGTATCGAGTCCCCATTTTCACATTCATGAATATTGCACTGTTTGCAAAACAATTCACAACAATCCGGCAACATCCTCAGCCGTAAATCATAAACCGTCACATGAAATTGAAGATATTTTGTCGTAGTAGTTATATTTTAAAGTATTTCAACCAATCCATTCCATTTATGTATGGTTATTCTGTTGTAATGGACCAGAATTGATGTTTTAAAATTCCTTCCTACCTATGAAAATGTCCTTCGTGGGTTAACTGTGCAAGTGCACAACAGATCATTTGCTATTTCATACACGCCTATAAATATATACTGCTACTGAATGAACTGAATAATTGTCTTGCTGCCTTTAGGTGAAGAAAACAAGGTTAGTTTTCTACTATTTTGTAATATTTGTGCAATTAACAGTTATTCCATGAAATCGAGTCATACATGAGCTGATAGCCGATGAGGAGCGTAGCGCCAAGTCGGCTATAAGCCATGTATGACAAGATTGAGTGGAATAACTGTTTTATTCTATCCACATTCACTGGATTTTGAGAAACAGAGCATTTTTAATTTTATTTTTTGCAAATTCGATCAATAAAAACTTTATACAAAACGTCCAAATAAATCATTCCCACTGAGAATCTAAACAAACTGGTGAAATGACAGGAGCAATTTGTGAAAAATGCTATAATAATAATTCTTGAAAAATAAAAAAAAAAGCTACGTTCTTACCATCAAATAATTTTATTCCATATTTTTTTGCTTTTTTTTGTTGCATTTTTTGAGGTTTTGTTTTTGAGTAGAGTTTTTAATTCATCCTCGGTTGGTTCAATAACACATTCCGCCATTTTCTTCTTCTTTAGGGTTTTTTGGCAGTTGGCAAACCAATTTAAAGGTGCATTACAGCCACCAACTGGCCTGGAGTGTGGAACAGGAGATACGGGGGGGACTGCATCCATCCATCCATTATTCGTAGCTGCTTATCCTGTACAGCGTCACGGGCAAGCTGGAGCCTATCCCAGCTGACTATGGGTGAGAGGCGGGGTACACCCTGGACAAGTTGCCAGATCATCGCACGACTAACACATAGAGACAAACAACCATTCACATTCACGGTCAATTTAGAGCCACCAATTAGCCTAACCTGCATGTCTTTGGATTGTAAGGGAAACCGGAGCACCCGGAGGAAACCCACACAGACACGGGGAGAACATGCAAACTCCACACAGAAAGGCCCCCATTGGCCGCTCGAACCCAGGACCTTCTTACTGTGAGTTGACAGTGCTAACCACTACACCAGGAGCGATTCTAGCATCTGATCTTTGGGGGTGCTTAGCCCCCAGAGCTGACAGAGGCACCTGGCTTGAACGACAGTGTTTCCACGTTTATTCCGCATTTAGACTAGACTTAACTAGACAAGAAGACTAGACTAGACAAGACTAGACTTATGCAATGTTTTAACAGAAGCTGACCCAATAAACTATGATATCTACACATTTACAATATTTACGTTATATTTTAACTAAACAAGACCTACTACTGCATTTGTAATGTTGGAGCTATTCATTTTGAACAGTGGTAATTGTTAATTACTTAACTCCAGTCCGTACCTTCACATCTCGCTATGCCAGTAATACTCAGGTGCTACTTCGAGTTCCTCATCGGCGTGGAATCCAGTTAAAAAAAACCACCATGTCGTAGCAAGCACTCGCGCAGACAGGCAACCCAAGATGCAGAGGGGACGCAAGGAGGAGAGGTATTTTACTGGTCATAGAACTATCACGTAACAGGTGAATTCAAGAACACACACACACACGCCCGCACACACATTCATTGCGCAGTGCGCAAGGGCACTTATTTCTGAAAATTACGTCCAAAAGCAGTGTTTTTGAGGGTGCTGAGCTAGGGGGTGCTGAGCTCGTTTTTGGGGGTGCTTGAGCACCCCCAAAAATAGGCTAAACACGCCCCTGCACTACACCACCGTGCCACTAGGGGGAAAACTAAATTCTTTTATTTAGCTATTTCTGTGTCTTTTAAATACTTGATAACAAAGTGATATATCTGACTCACCATTTAGTTTTTCTCTACTCACTCTACTCTACTCAGTTTTTCTCTACTATGAGCTGATATCCTAGTCGCAGAGTAGCCAATCAATCAGAATGCGCGATTGCTCATATCCAGTGAATGTGGATAGAATAATTATTAATTATCCTTTATTTGCCTATACGCATATGAGATGCGTTGCCTGTACATCGTAGATGTGAACTTGTCACTACCACCTTAAACACATAGTTACAGTGGTAGAATATTCTCTCAGGATAGGAGATACGGGGGGGACTGCATCCATCCATCCATTGGGGGCATCAGAAGTCCTTTGGGCGTGGAATTGGCAAACCAGTCCTGCACACACCTCTACCACAGGGTTATATGCCAACTACATCATTAAAGGGACCCTTCACAGAATGCAGTTTTTTTGTTGTTGTTCTTAAATCATATGACCGCTACTTCACTAGCAAAAGGACAGAATAGGATAGGACAGAATGACACATATGGTTATAAATTTATGCTACAGGTAGGAGAATGATTTAGGTAGGAAAAAATTCAGAACACTGGCCTTGACCATTTCACGGGCAGCCACAAAGGAAAGAAAATATCCGGTATATTGTATTCAGAACTTCCATGTATGACACATAGATGAAGAAGAACGTTCGAGATGGATTTTGAAGGGATCACTAACAGTGAATTTGCAGAGGTTTTGCTGCACAGAATGCTAGTGAAGTAGCGGTCATATGATTTAAGAACAACAACAAAAAAACTGCATTCTGTGAAGGGTCCCTTTAATGATGTAGTTGGCATATAACCCTGTGGTAGAGGTGTGTGCAGGACTGGTTTGCCAATTCCACGCCCAAAGGACTTCTGATGCCCCCAGCTCCCACAGATACAGTGGGGCTTGAAAGTTTGTGAACCCTTTAGAATGTTTTATATTTCTGCATAAATATGACCTAAAGTATCATCAGGTTTTCACACAAGTCTTAAAAGTAGATAAAGAAAACCCAGTTAAACAAATGAGACAAAAATATTATACTTGGTCATTTATTTATTGAGGAAAATGATCCAATATTACATATCTGTGAGTGGCAAAAGTATGTGAACCTTTGCTTTCAGTATCTGGTGTGACCCCCTTGTGCAGCAATAACTGCAACTAAACATTTCCGGTAACTGTTGATCAGTCCTGCACACCGGCTTGGAGGAATTTTAGCCCATTCCTCCATACAAAACAGCTTCAGCTCTGGGATGTTGGTGGGTTTCCTCACATGAACTGCTCGCTTCAGGTCCTTCCACAACATTTCGATTGGATTAAGGTCAGGACTTTGACTTGGCAATTCCAAAACATTAACTTTATTCTTCTTTAACCATTCTTTGGTAGAACGACTTGTGTGCTTAGGGTCGCTGTCTTGCTGCATGACCCACCTTCTCTTGAGATTCAGTTCATTGACAGATGTCCTGACATTTTCCTTTAGAATTCGCTGGTATAATTCAGAATTCATTGTTCCATCAATGATGGCAAGCCGTCCTGACCCAGATGCAGCAAAACAGGCCCAAACCATGATACTACCACCACCATGTTTCACAGATGGGATAAGGTTCTTGAATGCTGGAATGCAGTGTTTTCCTTTCTCCAAACATAACGCTTCTCATTTAAACCAAAAAGTTCTATTTTGGTCTCATCCATCCACAAAACATTTTTCCAATAGCCTTTTGGCTTGTCCACGTGATCTTAAGCAAACTGCAAACAAGCAGGAATGTTCTTTATGGAGAGCAGTGGCTTTCTCCTTGCAACCCTGCCATGCACACCATTGTTGTTCAGTGTCCTCCTGATGGTGGACTCATGAACATTAACATTAGCCAATGTGAGAGAGGCCTTCAGTTGCTTAGAAGTTACTCTGGGGTCTGTTGTGACCTTGCTGACTATTACAGGCCTTGCTCTTGAAGTGATCTTTGTTGGTCGCCCACTCCTGGTGAGGGTAACAATGGTCTTGAATTCCCTCCATTTGTACACAATCTGTCTGACTGTGGATTGGTGGAGTCCAAACTCTTTAGAGATGGTTTTGTCACCTTTTCCAGCCTGATGAGCATCAACAACGCTTTTTCTGAGGTCCTCAGAAATCTCCTTTGTTCGTTCCATGATACACTTCCACAAACATATGTTGTGAAGATCAGACTTTGATAGATCCCTATTCTTTAAATAAAACAGGGTGCCCACTCACACCTGATTGTCATCCCACTGATTGAAAACACCTGACTCTAATTTCACCTTCAAATTAACTGCTCATCCTCGAGGTTCACATACTTTTGCCACTCACAGATATGTAACATTGAATCATTTTCCAAGTATGACCAAGTATTATATTTTTGTCTCATTTGTTTAACTGGGTTTTCTTTATCTACTTTTAGGACTTGTGTGAAAATCTGATGATGTTTTAGGTCATATTTATGCAGAAATATAGAAAATTCTAAAGGGTTCACAAACTTTCAAGCACCACTGTATTTTTGCATGGACAATATTTTATAATGATCTTATTTGGAGTTTACCATCTAATAGTAGCATTACTGTTCCTCAGAGGCCTCAAAGACGTGTTATATTTTCAGACCAGGAAATGCAATCCAGTGTGAAGCTCTTGCCAGTAGGGACTATCTGTTCCCTGACCTGGCTTTCGGATGCTGTTTAGGTCGTCCTTTTTTTTTTTTAAGGAAGTGCTGTTTACTACTGATCTTTTTATTTTTAAACAGAAATCAGTCATGGTTAAATAGAAGATAAGATACTCAGTAGGCATTTTAAAGGGTAAAGTGTCATGTATTAGCAGGAATACTGTTGCCATAGTGATGGGGTCTTTTTTATTATTTTATTTTCCGCACAGTTGTGGATACATCCCTGTGTGTCGTGTGTGTGGGTGTGTGCATGACTATATGTAGTAAATTTGTGTCTAGAGATCAGAGACAACTAGTCTTTATTCCCTCTAGTACAAATATGCCTTAAATTATCGGTCTCCCTCTTCTTTTATTTCTTATGCGCTTTCATGAGCTTTTTCATCAAAGCAATCTCTCAATACACTAAAACCTTTTGGCTAAAAGCCCTTCTTAATCCCAAGATGGCAGTGATATCTTCCAAGTATCCTCCTGTGGTCATGCATACAGATTGAATTGATTTAAAATTTTGGCCAGGAAATCTGTTCTCATATGGGCCTTGTTAATTAAGTGCTGGCTGGCTTTAACATGCGTTATAGAAAAACTGACAATACAACGATGCTCCTGTGTTTTAAATGAATTTGTCATGTGAAACGTACTTTACATAAACTTTGATGGACCTTTAAAGGCTTACTCGATGGACCTTCTGGCTATGTCTCAAATACTAGCCATGATGTAAGGAATAAAACATGATAGGGCATGCGTTTACAGGAAAATGTTTTATTCCTCTTATAACACAGCAATTGCAACTTCCAGGAGTTAGAATTTTTATTTATTAAAAAATACACTTTATACTTTTTATTCATTTCTAGTTGCGTTTTTTTTTTTGTGTGTGGAAAGTCAAGGAAAGAAATTAGTTTCTGTTGTTTATTAATGCCTAGGTCACAACCGGACGTACGATTTTTTGGCCGTGCGATTTTTGGTGTTTCCCAAATCGCTGCGTTTTTTTGTTCGTGGAGAAAGATGCACGTTGGCCGTAAGTTTGTCTTGCGACCTGAAAAAAACGTAAGCGCCCGTAGAGTTTGTTTGACATGACAAAGAACCTCTGCGGCCGGTCTGCGGCCAGTCTACGGCTCTAAATTCAGCACGTCACAAGTGCGCCCTCCGTGCGTTTCTTGCGTTCTTTGCATGTAGACCGGCCGTAGGAGCACGTACGGCCAGTTGTGACCTAGGCTTATGGCAGCTATAAACAGTCGTTCCTTCACCGGAATCTCTTTTTTCTTTCTTTGTATAAAAAAAAAACACCTCGTCTTGTCTTTTTTCCAATTTTTAGCTGTCCAGTTTCAGTGAACCTCAGATTCTTGGCAGAATCTGATGTGGCGTTTTGCTGTTGTAGCCCATCAGCCTCAGTGTGCTGTGCATTCAGAGATGCTTTTCTGCTCACCACAGTTGGAAAGAGTGATTATTTGAGTTAATGTAGACTTCCTGTCAGCTCAAACCTGTTTGGCTATTTTCTTCCAGCAATTAATTTCACTCCTCCAAGTCTTCATTATAAAGCAAAAAGAATATGATCACTTATAATGTAAAAACAGACGATTTAACGTGATAATAACAGAAATGTATGAATTAATTGTGATAGCTGATCACAGTGAATACTAGGCAGCTATAATGGCTGCCCAGATTTGTTTTTTTGTTTGTTTGTTTTTTGAATTCACCTTCTGGCTTCTTCTTCTTCTTCTGGCTTCTTCTTCTTCTTCTTCTTCTTCTTCTTCCAACTGCTGTTTTTTTTTTCTGTTCATAATGTTAGTTTTGCATCCAGTACTTTATAATTAAATTTTATTCTCAGAAACTGTAATCTTGGCTTACAACTAGCCATGTGCCCCTGTATAAGTAATAAGTAATAAAATGAGTTGTCTACATTTTTACAGTACTAGATGTCAATAATGATTCTCAGTGGCCATGCTGTGTTTTCACTAACTTACCCATATTACCACACACAATTTACCCTACACTACACTGCACCACGCTATTACTAACTCACCGGCCGTGGGGAAGTGAGCTATTGCCATCACAACACGGCATACGTTGTCCGTCCGTCCACAATTCACAAAAGTCGTTACTTCTCCCTGAGTTTTATATGGATTTTAATTCTGATTGTTTTGTTTGGAAGATCTAATCAGTCTACACAAAAGTTACTCCCTGGTTTTGTGATTTCTCATTAACAAGTTGCTAATTAGGCCGGTTAACGAACTTTGAGGAAACTCGCTACTCCTCCCTGAGTTTTCACTGGATTTTGATTCTGATTGTTTTGGTTGGAAGGTCAAATGGTTCTAATTGTTCTCGTGAAGAACAACTGAGCTACTTATCAACGAGTCTGGTTTCTCGTGATACGGCCGTATGAGCTACTGCATCGCTGATGCTCTGGCCTCATCTCATTATCTCTAGCCGCTTTATCCTGTTCTACAGGGTCGCAGGCAAGCTGGAGCCTATCCCAGCTGACTACGGGCAAAAGGCGGGGTACACCCTGGACAAGTCGCCAGGTCATCACAGGGCTGACACATAGACAACCATTCACACTCACATTCACACCTACGGTCAATTTAGAGTCACCAGTTAACCTAACCTGCATGTCTTTGGACTGTGGGGGAAACCGGAGCACCCGGAGGAAACCCATGCGGACACGGGGAGAACATGCAAACTCCGTACAGAAAGGCCCTCGCTGGCCATGGGGCTCGAACCCGGACCTTCTTGCTGTGAGGCGACAGCGCTAACCACTACACCACCGTGCCACCCCTGATGCTCTGGTATAGTATATAATATAACTTACTACAAATGTTAACTATATACTAGTCTCAGGAACAACAAGGCTGACACAGCAGGAAAGAAGTCAGCGCCGAGTTTCCCAAAAGCATCGCAGCGCAAAGATCATTGTTAAACGGTAAAGCGAGCAGCATAATGAATGCTCTTTCTCCTAGTTAAGGCACTCTTAGTGTTAAGAGGCTTTTGGAAAACTCAACGCAGTTCAGTTACAGTGTAAGGGTGACATTATGATGAAGGATTAATCATAGCAGATGATTAATTCTGGTACTTTGGTAGACCTGATAACAGCAGTACAGTATAAATTAATTGTGGTGACTAATAAGAGTGACTATAAGGCCAGCAACATAAAAAGATGTACTGTTTGCTTTTAGCTATTAAAGTACAGTAATAGCAGAAAAGCAGCTGCATGCAACCTGATACCGTACTTAAGTACAACCATGCATGAAATTTTTAGAAATAAAACAATCCTTGTGTCCGAAATCGCTCACTCATTCACTACTCCCTATATAGGGAATTACTATATAGAGGACTATACAGTGAGCTCATTGGTAAAATGAAAAAACACTTTCGGACACTAGTTCGTCACGCTGGTACATCATTACTGTCGCACAATTAAAACATGCCAGATCAGTCGGCTGGTGGGTTTTCAAAATAATAAATACATGTATGTGTTTTTGTGATAAATAGATCTTATACTGAGCGCATTTCCCACAATCAATACAAAGTACCTGCATCTTTCAGGTTTTTTTTTTTTAAATCGAGGATCCCTAGAGTAAATTCTCATAGTAAAACATCATTCTTTTATTTTAGTATTTTATTATGGAATGGTTTACCATCAAATGTCAAAGGTGCTGGGAGTAAATCTCAGTTCAAATTTTGAGTTAAAAAGTTTTTATTTCAAAGACTTAACAGACAAAAATCCAATCATTTGTATTTTATTGAACGTAATTTTCCACTTTTAAGATATCTCTCTACTTGCCTACTGATAACTATTTTTTATTGGTGCTCGTGAACTATGTTACATGTATTTTTTATAATGGACCACAATGGAAATAAGTACATGTACTTTCTTGTGTCATCCATATATTATTATGTTATTTGCACTAACATTTTAATATTGAATAAACAAATTTAAAAAAAGGTTGAATACTTTCTTCTTTGTTGCTGCCTTTTATTAAATCAAATTTGAGACGTTTATTTAGATTTTTTTTCAGTGTGACCGCAATGCATGATGGGATATATTGCTTTGGTTAGTGACCATCGGTTGTACACTACTTTTTGTGATGCATTGTGGGATACTTTGGGTGAACTATATAGGGTGTAAATAATCCTTACTAAGGTTTCGGACAGCACTACAAAATGGAGTCCTCACTATATAGTGCCCTATATAGTGAGTAGGGAGCAATTTTGGACACAGGGCATGTCTGATTCAAATTAGGCAAATCTGAATCTGTTTGGACTGGAAAAAGTGTACGTACACACACACGAGGGTTCGTGTTTGTGCGTATGTGTGTGTGTACAGTATATATACACACACACACACACACACCATTTCGTTTTTCTCTACTCATGGTACAACCCCAATTCCAAAAAAGTTGGGACAAAGTACAAATTGTAAATAAAAACGGAATGCAATGATGTGGAAGTTTCAAAATTCCATATTTTATTCAGAATAGAACATAGATGACATATCAAATGTTTAAACTGAGAAAATGTATCATTTAAAGAGAAAAATTAGGTGATTTTAAATTTCATGACAACAACACATCTCAAAAAAGTTGGGACAAGGCCATGTTTACCACTGTGAGACATCCCCTTTTCTCTTTACAACAGTCTGTAAACGTCTGGGGACTGAGGAGACAAGTTGCTCAAGTTTAGGGATAGGAATGTTAACCCATTCTTGTCTAACGTAGGATTCCAGTTGCTCAACTGTCTTAGGTCTTTTTTGTCGTATCTTCCGTTTTATCTCATCTCATCTCATTATCTCTAGCCGCTTTATCCTGTTCTACAGGGTCGCAGGCAAGCTGGAGCCTATCCCAGCTGACTACGGGCGAAAGGCGGGGTACACCCTGGACAAGTCGCCAGGTCATCACAGGGCTGACACATAGACACAGACAACCATTCACACTCACATTCACACCTACGGTCAATTTAGAGTCACCAGTTAACCTACCTGCATGTCTTTGGGCTGTGGGGGAAACCGGAGCACCCGGAGGAAACCCACGCGGACACGGGGAGAACATGCAAACTCCGCACAGAAAGGCCCTCGCCGGCCCCGGGGCTCGAACCCAGGACCTTCTTGCTGTGAGGCGACAGCGCTAACCACTACACCACCGTGCCGCCCTCTTCCGTTTTATGATGCGCCAAATGTTTTCTATGGGTGAAAGATCTGGACTGCAGGCTGGCCAGTTCAGTACCCGGACCCTTCTTCTACGCAGCCATGATGCTGTAATTGATGCAGTATGTGGTTTGGCATTGTCATGTTGGAAAATGCAAGGTCTTCCCTGAAAGAGACGTCGTCTGGATGGGAGCATATGTTGCTCTAGAACCTGGATATACCTTTCAGCATTGATGGTGTCTTTCCAGATGTGTAAGCTGCCCATGCCACACGCACTAACGCAACACCATACCATCAGAGATGCAGGCTTCTGAACTGAGTGCTGATAACAACTTGGGTCGTCCTTCTCCTCTTTAGTCCAAATGACATGGCGTCCCTGATTTCCATAAAGAACTTCAAATTTTGATTCGTCTGACCACAGAACAGTTTTCCACTTTGCCACAGTCCATTTTAAATGAGCCTTGGCCCAGAGGAGACGTCTGCGCTTCTGGATCATGTTTAGATATGGCTTCTTCTTTGAACTATAGAGTTTTAGCTGGCAACGATGGGTGGCATGGTGAATTGTGTTCACAGATAATGTTCTCTGGAAATATTCCTGAGCCCGTTTTGTGATTTCCAATACAGAAGCATGCCTGTATGTGATGCAGTGCCGTCTAAGGGCCCGAAGATCACGGGCACCCAGTATGGTTTTCCGGCCTTGACTCTTACGCACAGAGATTCTTCCAGATTCTCTGAATCTTTTGATGATATTATGCACTGTAGATGATGATATGTTCAAACTCTTTGCGATTTTACACTGTCGAACTCCTTTCTGATATTGCTCCACTATTTGTCGGTGCAGAATTAGGGGGATTGGTGATCCTCTTCCCATCTTTACTTCTGAGAGCCGCTGCCACTCCAAGATGCTCTTTTTATACCTAGTCATGTTAATGACCTATTGCCAATTGACCTAATGAGTTGCAATTTGGTCCTCCAGCTGTTCCTTTTTTGTACCTTTAACTTTTCCAGCCTCTTATTGCCCCTGTCCCAATTTTTTTGAGATGTGTTGCTGTCATGAAATTTCAAATGAGCCAATATTTGGCATGAAATTTCTAAATGTCTCACTTCTGACATTTGATATGTTGTCTATGTTCTATTGTGAATACAATATCAGTTTTTGAGATTTGTAAATTATTGCATTCCATTTTTATTTACAATTTGTACTTTGCCCCAACTTTTTTGGAATCGGGGTTGTATATGAGCTGATATCGTAGTAGTAGTGTAGCCAATCAGAGAGCGTGATTGCTCATATCCAGTGAATATGGATAAAATAAATATTGCTAAAGTCCATCAAATAGATTGTATAACATAACGTTATGAAGCCTAACATTATTAATAACAAAATTATATGCTTTATAAAGCAGTATGACGTGCCATGCACACCAAGTATCTAAGGTATTATACTGCATATGCTAAATAACACATCATAGATACATTTACACTCCATTATGCTTATTGGATTGATAGGATTTATGGTGCTGCCATCAATTTACAGTGGTGCTTGAAAGTTTGTGAACCCTTTCGAATTTTTTATATTTCTGCATAAAGATGACCTAAAACATCATCAGATTTTCACACAAGTCCTAAAAGTAGATAAAGAGAACCCAGTTAAACAAACGAGACAAAAATATTATACTTGGTCATTTATTTATTGAGGAAAATGATCCAATATTACATATCTGTGAGTGGCAAAAGTATGTGAACCTCTAGGATTAGCAGTTAATTTGAAGGTGAAATTAGAGTCAGGTGTTTTCAATCAGTGGGATGACAATCAGGTGTGAGTGGGCACCCTGTTTTATTTAAAGAACAGGAATCTATCAAAATCTGATCTTCACAACACATGTTTGTGGAAGTGTATCATGGCACAAACAAATGAGATTTCTGAGGACCTTAGAAAACGCGTTGTTGATGCTCATCAGGCTGGAAAAGGTTACAAAACCATCTCTAAAGAGTTTGGACTCCACCAATCCACAGTCAGACAGATTGTGTACAAATGGAGGAAATTCAAGACCATTGTTACCCTCCCCAGGAGTGGTCGACCAACAAAGATCACTCCAAGAGCAAGGCGTGTGATAGTCGGCAAGGTCACAAAAGACCCCGGGGTAACTTGTAAGCAACTGAAGGCCTCTCTCACATTGGCTAATGTTAATGTTCATAATGTTAATGTTCATGACTCCACCATCAGGAGAACACTGAACAACAATGGTGTGCATGGCAGGGTTGCAAGGAGAAAGCCACAGCTCTCCAAAAAGAACATTGCTGCTCATCTGCAGTTTGCTAAAGATCACATGGACAAGCCAGGCTACTGGAAAAATGTTTTGTGGACAGATGAGGCCAAAATAGAACTTTTTGGCTTAAATGAGAAGCGTTATGTTTGGAGAAAGGAAAACCCTGCATTCCAGCATAAGAACCTTATCCCATCTGTGAAACATGATAGTGGTAGTATCATGGTTTGTGCCTGTTTTGCTGCATCTGGGCCAGGACAGCTTGCCATCATTGATGGAACAATGAATTCTGAATTATACCAGCGAATTCTAAAGGAAAATGTCAGGACATCTGTACATGAACTGAATCTCAAGAGAAGGTGGGTCATGCAGCAAGACAACGACCCTAAGCACACAAGTCGTTCTACCAAAGAATGGTTAAAGAAGAATAAAGTTAATGCTTTGGAATGGCCAAGTCAAAGTCCTGAGGTTAATTCAATCGAAATGTTGTGGAAGGACCTGAAGCAAAGAGTTAATGTGAGGAAACCCACCAACATCCCAGAGTTGAAGCTGTTCTGTACGGAGGAATGGGCTAAAACTCCTCCAAGCCGGTGTGCAGGACTGACCAACAGTTATGGGAAACATTTAGTTGCAGTTATTGCTGCACAAGGGGGTCACACCAGATACTGAAAGCAAAGGTTCACATACTTTTGCCACTCACAGACATGTAATGTTGGATCATTTTCCTCAATAAATAAATGAGCAAGTATAATATTTTTGTCTCATTTGTTTAACTGGGTTCTCTTTATCTACTTTTAGGACTTGTGTGAAAATCTGATGATGTTTTAGGTCATATTTATGTAGAAATATAGAAAATTCTAAAGGGTTCACAAACTTTCAAGCACCACTGTACATCTTACACAGACTGCAGTTGACAGTATATAGTAATCTGATAAAATATCTCTTGCTCCTATAATCTAGAAACTCCAATATTCATGCTGTACTCAACTACTTCTCTGAACTCTTAACATAAACTCATCAACCTTTTCATCCCACAGAAGCTCATTTTTAAATCCCTTTATTAACATAAATGTAAAAAATTCAAAGGTTGATCAAAAGCACATCACTGCACTTTATACTGACATCACTTATCTATCCATCTATCTGTTCTGTTTTGCTTTATCCTTACATCCTCCCACAGAAAGTCATCGATTTCACTAGCTCTTGGTTTTCAGGCTAGATCCAACAAAATTGGCAGAAACATTCATCTTCTGACTCAAAGCACATGATTGCATTTCTTCCATGCTGTTTTTTCTAACAGTCCTACCGCATCCTTCTTTTTTTCATTCCTGTATTGCAAAAAAAACAAAAACAACAACAACATACATTTATGCACTCCGTGACTTTTTAAGGTAGATAACTCCTTTAGGGGAACTGAGGGCAAATTTTGTATTATGAAAATCCTATTTATCTCATTTTATTAAATACAGGAATGCATTTTTGATCGCTATTTTGTCACTGCTATAGCAAGTTATGAGTGTTTGAAATATCTCATCTCATCTCATTATCTGTAGCCGCTTTATCCTGTTCTACAGGGTCGCAGGCAAGCTGGAGCCTATCCCAGCTGACTACGGGTGAAAGGCGGGGTACACCCTGGACAAGTCGCCAGGTCATCACAGGGCTGACACATAGACACAGACAACCATTCACACTCACATTCACACCTACGGTCAATTTAGAGTCACCAGTTAACCTAACCTGCATGTCTTTGGACTGTGGGGGAAACCGGAGCACCCGGAGGAAACCCACGCGGACACGGGGAGAACATGCAAACTCCACACAGAAAGGCCCTCGCCGGCCACGGGGTTCGAACCCAGGACCTTCTTGCTGTGAGGCGACATAGCTAACCACTACACCACCGTGCCGCCCTGTTTGAAATATGCTCTGTAATATATCAGTCCATATGTCAAAGCAATGGCCGTAAACGAGATTCGTTGAGACCTGTGCGAGACATTGTAGGACGGAAGTAAAACGTACAGCGGAAATCAAGGTGGCCGACATCTGCCAACGTTGTCAAAAGACGCGCGCGGCCTCTTTCGAATGCTGATGTAATCAAGCCGGAAGTTGTGTTTGTTTTGATAGCAATCAGGAACGTTTGAAAAAAGTAGGCAGTAATCGTCATTTAAACTCGTTTTTGTGCAATATTTCGTTTGGAAAACAGTTTTCAAAATGGCGGCACTGACACCTGGCTGACACTTCTTCACGTTTCGAAGTCTCGCACAAGTCTCGTGAAGATTGCGTGGATAAGTGACGCCTACCATGGACTAAACGAACTAAATTCAACATGGCTAAAAACCGACTAGGCCGATAAGTATAATATTTAATTGCAATTAGTTGCCAATACGAGTCACGATAGAAGGTTACTAAAACCGAAAACGTAATTGAATAACATGTTAATTAAAAAATAAAGCAAGTTTAAAAATGACTTCAGTTCTTTAATTTCTGTGCTTTTTCGTATAACAAGCCTTAACAATCAACTAAGGCATTTACTAACAAACTTTAGTTCGTAAATCTGCTTTCTATGGATGCACAGCTGGGTCTTGCTGGTGTATAAACATTCATAAACTAAACCAATGCTGTCCAGCAGCATATGCGCTATTGTGTGGGTGAGTGGACCGAGTGTGATGGGCCTTCTGCCTCGACTCGGAACACACCAAAGACCTACAGAGATATCACTTTCTCGCTGTAATTTGAACGAGTCCCATCTTGAGTGTGTGACTGAATACATGGCTGCACTCACAGCACTTCCTGACCGGTCTTTATCAAAAACAGACAAAAAGCAGACTACCATCTCTATATACACAAACAGAACTTTTAGCCCTTACATCCTACCACCAAGACAAATACACAACTAGGTCTTAATCTGTTCGACTGTGGTGTGATCTAACTGGAAAACAATCCACCTAAAAAGAGGCACACCCAGCTCTGATTAGGGTGGGGCCATCCAGCTGCTGACCACTGGCTCCTACACCCACACAACAGTCTAAAAACAGCCAATACCTCAATAGATCATCCAGATGTCAAATAGTTCAAGATGGTTCACATAAGGGTGCAAAGGAAGGGGGATTTCTATGAAACTAATACTTACATACACTGTGCAGTATTTATGTACCGTACTGGATGACAAACATATTGTGCATAAAAAATTTGCTAAAATCAAATTGTATTCGTCTAAGACTGTTCTGTACTTAGCTCCTATTTTACCCGTCCTGATTTACTATAAAGGAATGTTCCAGAGTTTTTAACCTAATCTCTGACTAACACATTTGTAATTATTATGTTTCCCTATACAGATGAAAAAAAAAATGTTAAACCCATTTACTAGAAATTCACTTGTAATGTAACTTATAGGGTAGTTGCTCTAAAGGTAGTAACAGGTATTTGAACAGATATTTAACTCGAAATCAGTATAGAGCTGTATAATTTTTTTTTTTCTTTCCAGAGATGTGACAACTTTTTCCATGGTGAATGTGGCATGTGTTATGCGTTACAGTCAAATAAAAACAAGTTCCAGCCTCGTGGTTCATGGATACCATAAAACCTTGGACAAGCGTAAGTTTCCAAAAAATCCATCTGGTTTCTGAACTGCTTGACTTTTGGAATACAAAAGGCCAACTTTGATAAGTCATTCTCTCAAGTCTGTCTCATCCTAATACACTATATGGCGCACTGTATGTGGATACCTGACCGTATATACCAATCATACGATCATGGCATTGGTTGGATTGGTCAACGTGCTCTAGAAGTAAAATTTACTGACTTACTTACTGACTGTATGTGCTTGTTAGCTCATCCGACTGACAGACGATGAGACGATGTCAAATAAAAAGTTAGACCTCGAAATCGCTTGGCACTATTTTCTCTCCCTTCTTATCACTGCGCGCTGCCGCCAGGTGACAGCGAAACGCAGACCCACTAAGCTGGTGGGAGACCAAGGCTGCACTCTATCCACGGCTTACACACGTGATGGCACGGAGGATGTGTATAGTGGCAGCATCTGTCCCCCCAGAGAAGATCTTTTCAAAAGCAGGACAGATTATAACTGAGAGGAGAAATAGAATCAGAATTAACTAGTTAATTGCAGCAATTAAAGGAATAGGTAGGAAAAGGAAGGCGCAAAGACACCGCACAGCGCCTGAAAACGGGTTTTCAGGCGCTGCGCACCTGTTTTCAGGCGCTGCGCGGTGTCTTTGCGCCTGCAGCGGTGCTTTGCTTGTGCTGTGGCTGAAAATAGTTCCAGATATAAATTGGTCTAGTAAATCCCTTCGTGTTAATTTGCATTGATATGTGTACTCGATGTGAATGTACAGGTCATGAGAAATAATTATAAAAAATCTTCCGAAAGAGCCGGCTCCTTATAGTAAGAAGAGCCAAAAGAGCCGAAATTCCCATCACTAGTAAACAATGAATGAAACAGCCATGGCTGTCACCTGGCGGCAGCGCGCAGTGATAAGAAGGGAGAGAAAATAGTGCCAAGCGATTTCGAGGTCTGACTTTTTATTTGACAACGGTTTTGTGATGCAAATATATCACTCTTTTGAACACATACTGTTTTGAGACGAAAAACGTTTTACTTTCGTGACCCCAACAAACTTGCCGGACTACTTTCGTCTGGACCAAAACTGGACAAGAACTGGACTCACAGGATGCTGTCAGGGGTAAGTCAGTGTGTTTGGACGACACTATTGATGGGGATGCCATACAGATTCATGTCAAAAATCCCGAACTATCCCTTTAAGCCTTAATGAGAAGTTCAACAACAACAACAAAATCGCTTCTTCTCAGTCAATTCCTCACCATTTTGGATTCTTTCTGGCAAATAGGTCGGTATTCCTAGGGTGTATATAGCTTCTATATCTAGCTTGTACAACCCCGATACCAAAAAAGTTGGGACAAAGTACAAATTGTAAATAAAAACGGAATGCAATGATGTGGAAGTTTCAAAATTCCATATTTTATTCAGAATAGCACATAGATGACATGTCAAATGTTTAAACTGAGAAAATGTATCATTTAAAGAGAAAAATTAGGTGATTTTAAATTTCATGACAACAACACATCTCAAAAAAGTTGGGACAAGGCCATGTTTCCCACTGTGAGACATCCCCTTTTCTCTTTACAACAGTCTGTAAACGTCTGGGGACTGAGGAGACAAGTTGCTCAAGTTTAGGGATAGGAATGTTAACCCATTCTTGTCTAATGTAGGATTCTAGTTGCTCAACTGTCTTAGGTCTTTTTTGTCATATCTTCCGTTTTATGATGCGCCAAATATTTTCTATGGGTGAAAGATCTGGACTGCAGGCTGGCCAGTTCAGTACCCGGACCCTTCTTCTACGCAGCCATGATGCTGTAAATGATGCAGTATGTGGTTTGGCATTGTCATGTTGGAAAATGCAAGGTCTTCCCTGAAAGAGACGTCTTCTGGATGGGAGCATATGTTGCTCTAGAACCTGGATATACCTTTCAGCATTGATGGTGTCTTTCCAGATGTGTAAGCTGCCCCTGCCACACGCACTAACGCAACCCCATACCATCAGAGATGCAGGCTTCTGAACTGAGCGCTGATAACAACTTGGGTCGTCCTTCTCCTCTTTAGTCCGAATAACACGGCGTCCCTGATTTCCATAAAGAACTTCAAATTTTGATTCGTCTGACCACATAACAGTTTTCCACTTTGCCACAGTCCATTTTAAATGAGCCTTGGCCCAGAGGAGACGTCTGCGCTTCTGGATCATGTTCAGATACAGCTTCTTCTTTGAACTATAGCGTTTTAGCTGGCAACGGCGGATGGCACGGTGAATTGTGTTCACAGATAATGTTCTCTGGAAATATTCCTGAGCCCATTTTGTGATTTCCAATACAGAAGCATGCCTGTATGTGATGCAGTGCCATCTAAGGGCCCGAAGATCACGGGCACCCAGTATGGTTTTCCGGCCTTGACCCTTACGCACAGAGATTCTTCCAGATTCTCTGAATCTTTTGATGATATTATGCACTGTAGATGATGATATGTTCAAACTCTTTGCGATTTTACACTGTCGAACTCCTTTCTGATATTGCTCCACTATTTGTTGGCGCAGAATTAGGGGCATTGGTGATCCTCTTCCCATCTTTACTTCTGAGAGCCGCTGCCACTCCAAGATGCTCTTTTTATACCCAGTCATGTTAATGACCTATTGCCAATTGACCTAATGAGTTGCAATTTGGTCCTCCAGCTGTTCCTTTTTTGTACCTTTAACTTTTCCAGCCTCTTATTGCCCCTGTCCCAACTTTTTTGAGATGTGTTGCTGTCATGAAATTTAAAATGAGCCAATATTTGGCAAGAAATTTCAAAATGTCTCACTTTCGACATTTGATATGTTGTCTATGTTCTATTGTGAATACAATATCAGTTTTTGAGATTTGTAAATTATTGCATTCTGTTTTTATTTACAATTTGTACTTTGTCCCAACTTTTTTGGAATCGGGGTTGGATATAGTGTATATAGCTTGCAACATTTATTGCGCAAGGTGGCCCACTTTAGATTATTCCTTCTGGACTAGACGAGGCTGGAGTGAGCTATGCCATCACTGACAGTCTTGTTGAACATCCCGTTCCAGATGTAGTTCCTCTTTACTGTTATAATAACACCCACTCTTCAGGAAAGCTTTCCACTAGATTTTGGAGTGTGGTTGGGATTTGCTCATTCAACCACAAGAGCATTTGTGAGGGCAAACACTGATGCCAGGTACAGAGGCCTGGGGTGCAGTCAGCATTACAGTTCATCTCCAAGGTGTTCAGTGGGGTTGTGGTCAGGACATTCAAGTTCTTCCACTCCAATCTTCGCAAACCATGTCTTCATGGAGCTGGAACATGTTTGGAGTCAGACCCCTTATTTCCAGTGAAAGGAAATTGTAAAAATTGCTATAGCATACAAACACACCATACACAATTCTGTGCTTCCAACTTTGGGGCTTGGTGCAGGCCACTTGAGTTCTTCCACTCCAACCTTGGTAAACCATGTTGTTGTGGATCTTGATTTGTGCACAGGACCATTGTCATGCTGGAGCAGGTCTGGGCTTCTTGGCTCCAGTGATGGAAAATCATAATGCTACAGCATACAGATACATTCCATGCTTCCATTTTTGTGGCAGCAGTTTGGGGAAGATCCACATAGGTGTGATGGTCAGAGGTCCCCAAACCTTTGGTTTGCTTTATACTAAAGAAACTCGGAGAACCCAAAGAAAACCCATATGGACACAGCAAGAACATGTTAAATTGCACCCAGTCAGTAAACCAAGCTCAGACTCAAGCCGATGACCCTGGAGCTGTGAGATGGCAATGCTACACTTTTTAAACGTTAATTGACAAAAAAAAAAAAAATTGTTTCCATTATAAATGAGCTTCAAGTAAACAAAGGATGTTTTTTCCCCTTTGTAAAGAAACATTATTAAATCATTATGTACATGTGCACTACACATTAGGAGAAAAACCACAAGAATTACTGTAATATATCGTTATATTTTGGAATATATTAACAATATTGCTCCATACTTTTTATCTGGGTATCGACAATTAGTCATTATATCCCTAACTAACAGACTGATACTGCATTAAGGTTGCACAGTGGCATGATGATGATGAAACTACACACACACACAAATATAGAGACACACACTCACTTAGCTCAGCAATGCTTCCCACACGGGTGGCCAGGAGAGACTGTTCAATGGTGCGCAGTTCAGCCTGGGTGAACACATGACCTTCTGCATTCTTCCCCGCTCTTTGCTGATCACGGTGTACATTCAGGCTGTCCGGCAGGCTCAGCACACCTGCAGTTAAAAACAAAGCTTAATATTAGACTAATGAAAGTCAAATACACAGCATATTGCTTTATGAGAAATCAGCATGCATTCCTGTATGCTATTATTCGACTTGTTTTATGAGCCATATGAGCCATTAGCAGAGCTGTTTTATGAGTCTGAGTCAAGTTACAAGAAGTTAACTGTGAGTCTGAATCAAGTCCAGAGTCCCAAGGTTAACAGTAGCACGAGCAATATACTTGAATCTTTCAAATGCTACGCTAATGACACACAGCTGTACATTTCAGCAAAATCAGATACCAATTTAAAGGCATGATGGCCAGGGTTTCTTTTTTTTCAGAAATATTTTTGTTATATTTCTTGAATTTCTCTTTACATCCTGACAGCAATTAAAACATGAAGACAGAGTCATCTATATCCCCCGCACTATATACCAAGTTTCAAGATATTATTTGTCACGTTTTTCAAGTTCTGCTGCAGGAAACCAACCCTACCTCTTTACACTGACCTCAGCAGCCCATGGCATAAACCCACCAGACCTTTGGTCCAGGTGAGCTAAAAATTAAAATTTCTCACATTTCTTAGTATCAAAAGGCACAAATACATTACTTAATCAACACATATACCAACTTTCAAGACCATACCATTCATAGTTTTCAAGTTCTGCTCCAGAAACAAAACCTACCCCTAAGACTAACCTGAGAGACTAAGTCTGAAATTGTTTCCAAGGAAACATGAAAAATTAAAATTTCTCAAATTTCTTAGTATGAAAAGGCACATCTACATCACCTTGTTAACATGTATACCAAGTTTCAAATCCGTATCATGAATAGTTATGGATATATGCTCCGGAAACAAACATTGCTCTTAGAAACTAAGTCAGAATAATTTATATAAAAATTTGAAAAATACTTTTTTCAAAAATCCAAAATGCACCAGTTCACATGTTGCTTGATATGTATACAAAGTTTCATGAAGATACACCCTGGACAAGTCACCAGGTCATCGCAGGGGTAACACATAGAGACAAATAACCATTCACAGTCAATTTAGAGCCACCAATTAGCCTAACCTGAATGTCTTTGGACTGTAGGGGAAACCAGAGTACCCGGAGGAAACCCACGCAGACACAGGGAGAACATACAAACTCCACACAGAAAGGCCCCCATTGGCCACTGGGCTCGAACCCAGAACCTTCTTGCTGTGAGGCAACAGTGCTAACCACTACACCACCGTGTCACTCAGTAGATGGTATGCCATTGTTTATTTTTAGCAATACAACTATCATTAGCTGTTGCTAGTGTACATAATCTAATCTGTAATCCGTGTACATGTTACTTGATATAGAAGAATGCTATTTAGATATTTGCTATGGAATAAAAATAGGATTTCCCCCAAGAAACAAGTGAGAAGGAATCTTGCATCTGCTATTTTTCATTTTGCTCCAAGCACTTGAACATGACATGCTCTTTATTCTGACTTCACAATTGGGAAACAGTATCTTTCCGAATAGCATATGAAGGCAACAAAAGCAAGAGATCAAACCAGAGTGAACATCAGCATGGCTTCTCAATGGTGAAACAACTGGGAGTTATCTGGTTTGTTTTATTTTAGAGAGAATTTTGTTAGTAGGATATGACAACAATGTGCTATGCTCTTCCCCACAGTGCTCTCTCTCATGGAGACTCGACCTCCAGCGACAGTCAGTCAGTGTGTGTTCATGTGTTTTGAAGGAGTGTTTTGGAGGGAGCACTGAACGAAGGGGGTGAGATTTTTCAGTTGGATACTTTCAAAATCTAGTTTACTCTTGCTGGTTTCTGCAAAATAGCCTCCTCCTACTTAATTCTGACAAGACCGAAGTAGGGTCAAATGCAGCCAGAAGTAAGCTTTCTAGTTATATAATAGAATATAAACTCTCAACGGCCTTTCAGTTGTATCATATGCAGTGGTGAACACCTTTGGTGTGATATTTGAGGCCAGTCCAGGACTCGACATTAACTTTTTAATCCACTCATCCAGTTGAACAAGCAGCAAGATTTTTCACTTGTCCTGACCATAACCTTTTATTCCTATGCATTTACTAGTTCACTGAAAGGAAAGTGGTTCACAAAGTTCATCAAAAAGCAGGTATAGTTATCATAATTATGCTTTAATCATTTATAATTTTTCAATAAAACTCAAACATTAACTGTAACAATAACCAAACACAGCCTCAATGCGGCTGTATCTCATACCAGCCACTGTGAGTTTTGAAATCTGATCAATCCTGTAGGAGGAGTAGCGATTTTTGTGAAATTGCATATGACCTGTGTAGCTGCATCCATGGCAGGTGGCGCCACCTGGTGAACAACTCTTGTTGGAATATTATGTCTTTAGAGTCTTCTGGGTGAGTTTCAGTGAAAATGTCCAAGTAGTTTACGAAGAGTAGCGTTTAACGTGACGAGTCACCCAAAATTTTCAAATGCTCATAAAATTTTAAATACGACATGTGGTGCCACCGTCTTGACAAATTTTATCCATATCAACCTGGGGAACATTCCATATGAGTTTGATCAAAATCTGATCACTCCTGTAGGAGGAGTAGCAATTTTCGTGAAATTGTATGCAACCCGTCTGTAGCCTCATCCATAGTAGGTGGCGCCACCTGGTGAACAATTCTTATTGGAATATGTCTTTAGAGTCTTCTGGGTGAGTTTCAGTGAAAACGTCCAAGCAGTTTACGAAGAGTAGCGTTTAATGTGACGAGTCACCTAAAAATTTCAGACGCCCATAAAATAGTAAATATGACTGGTGGCACTACCATCTTGACAACTTTTATGCACACCCACCTGGGGAACATTGTATGCGAGTTTGATCAAAATCCCATCAATCCAGTAGGAGAAGTAGCGATTTTTGAAATTGTGGACAGACACAGACGGACCATCGTGATCGCATAAGCTCAGCTGGCCTGGCCTACAGCCGGATGAGCTAAAAACTCTCCAATGCCCTATTAAGGTGCATGTGTTGTTCTGACCCATTACCTGCTCTGCAATTTTAAGAGTTAGACTCACCCACATTCAAAGCTTCTGAAGGAAATAAAATTACATCTTGATTAATCCAGTAAAACGCGAAGTATAAATTAATTTAAAGAAATGAAACCAATAGAAAACAAGGTGGACATGATAAGAGGGACAGAATCATGTTGTGAATGAAAACAAACTGTCAGTGAGTTTGGCACTGTTGTAAAATTCCTATGAAACATTTTACGACACTTGTGATGGTTAATGTGAATCTTACATAAGAAAAAATGCAATAAAAAGTCCGAATGAAATGAAGATTCACCATGGATATTTATTTTATCGAGGTATTTGATAACCATTTCTCCGATTTCGATGAATTCAAAGTCTAATAATCTATAATCAGATACTACGACATGGTTATTTTTACACACACACACACACACACACACACACACACACACACACACACACACACACCTCTGCTGTACTCGGCTGCCCTCGAATTTTGTAAACAATAACACGGCCGGATCACTGAGGGGATTGAACTAGTTTTGCTGGAACTTTATTGATGTAACTCTTGAATAATTACTATAAAAGTAATGATTTTCAACTATTCAGCTTATCCCATTGGACAGGCAGATGTGGATTTGACTTGCCTAGACCAAACATTTGGTTGTCCCGGACAGTCGGACTACCGTTAATGTCGAGCCTTGCAGTCTATCCTTTAAAGCTCATGTAGATAATTTTACTAGGACATTTCTCTCTCAATTTCTTAGCCTATTTCTTTTAAGGTTTTAGGTTAAAGGGTTTAAGCTAGGCTTCTTTACTGGAAAGTAAAGAAAAGAAGTAGAAGAGATTGAAGTAAAGAGTTCCAGAGTTTGGAAGCCATGACATTAAAACATCTGCACCCAGAAGTGACTAGGATGTATTTTTGGAAGGCTAACAGTCCAGCAGACCTGAGAGCGTGGGCAGGGGAGTACAGGTGAAGAAGCTGAGCTAAATAGGCTGGAGCTAAGCCATGTAGGGCTTTATAGGTTAGTAGACGGACTTGAAATTGAATGCACAGGTAGCCTGTGTAACTGATAGCGGACTGGCGTGATATGAGCAGATGGGTTTTTTTAGAATTATAGAGAATTCTAGCTGCAGTTTTGAATACAGGGTGTTTCAAAAAATTTGATATTATTTGAGATGTAAATATCCCAGAAACTACATCTCATTTCATCTCATTATCTCTAGCTGCTTTATCCTGTTCTACAGGGTCGCAGGCAAGCTGGAGCCTATCCCAACTGACTATGGGCGAAAGGCAGGGTACACCCTGGACAAGTTGCCAGGTCATTACAGGGCTGAAACATAGACACAGACAACCATTCACACCTATGGTCAATTTAGAGTCACCCGTTAACCTAACCTGCATGTCTTTGGACTGTGGGGGAAACCGGAGCACCTGGAGGAAACCCACGCGGACACGGGGAGAACATGCAAACTCCGCACAGAAAGGCCCTCGCCGGCCACGGGGCTCGAACCCAGGACCTTCTTGCTGTTAGGCGACAGCGCTAACCACTACACCACCGTGCTGCCCCCAGAAACTACATAGTCGAGGCAAATGAAACTGAACAGGCTTAATGTTGAGCAATATAAGATTTATTCCTCAAAATGTGAATGAGAAACTCAAAAGGTATGTGGATTCCATGAATGATTTCACAAATTTTCAATATTCGTGAACCCGCTCACTCGACCGTCTCTTCCAATGCTGGTGGTCGTCCAGATCCTTTTGCCCTGCTGCACACACAGCCTTCCTCTTTGAACTTTTTGTCCTATATCCAAATCTGCATTGCAGTTGGTGCATTTTTAGAGAATTCTCTCATAAATACATGCTGCACAGTCTTGTTCGACTATGTTCAAGCAGACTCTAATGCCCAGGTCAGGCATGCTGCGACCTGCGATCGGTCAGGTGGCAACTGACCGCAGGTGGACGCAGGTGTTTTGTGTCAAATCCTTCATTGTGGTCAGGCGTACTGCAAGACGCAGAGTTTTTAAGCTGAATCTTGTCACAAGCCAGCTGGGAACATCTGATCTTTCACCCCTTTCCCTGGTTTTCCCTGGGCTTTCCCAGCACTGCGGCCAGGACACCTGTCTCTCATCAGCTCACCCATGACTCTATATTACAGTATACCGCTCGGATATTCATTCGGCGCGGGATTGTCTTCGCCTCAGGATATGGTTTCTAAGCCCTTTCCCCCCCTGGTTTTTGTATTCTATTATTTTGTTACTTTGCTGCATGCTGTGGAGTATTTTGCTCTTCTGTGGATATCTTTTATTGGGACTGTGAGCACGCTATTTTCCTGATGCGGAAGTGCTCTGAACTTTTGAACTTCTGAACTGTGTTCTTTGAACTGAGAGCTCTTTCCTGTTGCGGGGCTGCGTTTCTGGACACCATCATGCTTTTTTCCAGAGGTGGACAGTAACGAAGTACATTTACTTGAGTACACTTTTTGAGTATCTGTACTTTACTCGATTTTTTTTTTTTGGAAACTTATGACTTTAACTTCACTACATTTGAAAGCCGGTGACACTGAGACAGCCTATCAGTAATCACTAGGGTCACATCGCGTCCATAGACTGTATAAAATCAAGTTCAGTAATTTCTCAGCAGCATTATTTAACACGATCACTTGATGGCAGAATAGAAGGAGACGGTTCTTCTGGAGAATGCATGCACTCATGGCTATAGCTAGAACCCATGTTTCAGTTTTCTGAAAGGATTAAAGATTCGTTTTGTTTTAAATGTTTGCCTAAAATGGAGCACATCACAGCCTACAAAAACTCGCCGTCCAACCTGCGGAAGCATATTGAGATATATAAATATTTTATTCCAAGAGAAAGCTTGCAACGAAGTTGTCTGTGCTTTTAGAGCTAGCGATAATGTTGCAATAGCTATGCAGTCTGGTTAGTCACATGACTTTCTACGGATTTGCCCGCCAAGTTACCATCGCCTTGTCCACGGCTAACGTTAACACATAGCTAGTTAACTTGGACACTGTTAGTTAGCATGTAAAAACGGAGTTACGCTAACATGAATAACGTTAACTTATCTGAAGTCCTTTCAGAAATATGTTTTAGCGTAATCTTGCCAAATAAACAGAATGTAGAAATTTTTAAAGGTGTTTATTCTACAGGTTTTACAAGCTAGTCAGTAAATCCAGTAGGTTGCTTCAGAGGCATTAGGTTTTGTAAGCGTTGTGGCAATAATACAACAATGTGTTGACAGAAAATGTACTTTTAATACTTAAGTATTTTTAATAGCAAGTACTTCAGTACTTTAACTTAAGTAAAAATTTGACTGGACAACTTTAACTTGTAGCCCTGTGATGACCTGGCGACTTGTCCAGGGTGTACCCTGCCTTTTGCCCGTAGTCAGCTGGGATAGGCTCCAGCTTGCCTGCGACCCTGTAGAACAGGATAAAGCGGCTAGAGATAATGAGATGAGATGAGATGAGATGAACTTTCACTTGTATTGGAGTAACATTTGACCAGTGGGATCTGTACTTTGACTTAAGTAATGAAGTTGGGTACTTTGTCCACCTCTGCTTTTTTCCTTCTGCACCCATTTGACAGCTGATCTCTAATCTCTGTTTTTTCCCTAATTCCCCATTCCTGTATTTCTCCCATCAGCTCCTCCCCTCCACTCCTTCGCCATCCAGATTAAGACCTGCCTTCTATATGCGTCAACCTGCTATTTGCACTGGCTGGAAGCAAACAGATCATGATCCACTTGCATCAATCTGCCTCTGCTAAAGACCCTCTGCAACACTGCCATTATCTGCATCATCATGCGTCGACGCAATACCAGTCTTGCGTCTACCTGCGATTTTGTTATTGCAGGTAGACACAAGTAGTTGAAAATTAGCCGCAGCCTGCCGTCTGACCTGGGCATAACACAAAAAACGCCTTTTCTTTTCCAGTGAATGGCATTTCTATACCTAAAAAGATAAAAACAAAAAACATTAAACATTAAATTTTGACCTGTTTCCACACATGTTGTTAAAATTTGAGGTCAACTGAACGAGAATTGGCAAAATTACCTCATCTCATTATCTCTAGCTGCTTCATCCTTCTACAGGGTCGCAGGCAAGCTGGAGCCTATCCCAGCTGACTACGGGCAAAAGGCGGGGTACACCCTGGACAAGTCGCCAGGTCATCACAGGGCTGACACATAGACTCAGACAACCATTCACACTTACGGTCAATTTAGAGTCACCAGTTAACCTAACCTGCATGTCTTTGGGGGAAACCGGAGCACCCGGAGGAAACCCACGCGGACACGGGGAGAACATGCAAACTCCACACAGAAAGGCCCTCACCGGCCACGGGGCTCAAACCCAGGACCTTCTTGCTGTGAGGCGACAGCGCTAACCACTACACCACCGTGCTGCCCTGGCAAAATTATTAGATTGTGAAATGATATCAAATTTTTTGAAACCCCCTGCATATTGGTAGAGAACACAGGGTTTTAAAATAAGATCAACTTTATTGATCCCCTGTAAAGGAAATTAACGATTTTTTTGGAATTCGGATAAAGAGAGAGTTATAACAGTCGAGATGGGAGGATAGCATGGACCAGAGTTTCTGACTCTGTATTATTAAGCATGACGCAAAGATGTGCAATATGTCAGAGATAGAAAAAGTGCTTTTAACCAAAGCGCTAATGCTGGGTTCAAAAGAGAATCAAAGATTGACCCAAAATTATGAACTTCTGAGGAAAGTTTTACAGTCACCCCGTCAGTCACTTTTTATTAAGTGAAAAGGCAGACAATGGATTTTGGGCTAATGAGAAGAACTTCAGTTTCACTGCATTTCAGTTTTAGGAATTCAAAACACATAACGTTTGATATCATGCATGCAAGATACTGGGGTACGGCGGTAGCAGTGTTGGTACTTATGATGCTAACATACACTACCATTCAAAAGTTTGGGGTCACTTTGAAATGCCCTTATTTTTGAAAGAAAAGCACTGTTCTTTTCAATGAAGATCACTTTAAACTAATCAGAAATCCACTCTATACATTGCTAATGTGGTAAATGACTATTCTAGCTGCAAATGTCTGGTTTTTGGTGCAATATCTCCATAGGTGTATAGAGGCCCATTTCCAGCAACTCTCACTCCAGTGTTCTAATGGTACAATGTGTTTGCTCATTGCCTCAGAAGGCTAATGGATGATTAGAAAACCCTTGTACAATCATGTTAGCACAGCTGAAAACAGTTGAGCTCTTTAGAGAAGCTATAAAACTGACCTTCCTTTGAGCAGATTGAGTTTCTGGAGCATCACATTATTTTGTGGGGTCGATTAAATGCTCAAAATGGCCAGAAAAATGTCTTGACTATATTTTCTATTCATTTTACAACTTATGGTGGTAAATAAAAGTGTGACTTTTCATGGAAAACACAAAATTGTCTGGGTGACCCCAAACTTTTGAACGCTAGTGTACACTAACCAGTCATTTTATTAGGTACACCCATACACCTACTGTTCTATGCAGTTAGAGGGCTTTCCCCAGGGAGAAAAAAAAACAAAAAACAGCGCAGGACATCGTTGGCACTGAGTTGCCATCTCTGGATCTGCTACACAACACTTGCTGTGTCAGGAAGGGCAAAAACATTATAAAGGACGTCACTCACCCTGGACATAACTTTTTTAAACTCCTCCCATCAGGCAGGCGCTTCAGATCTATACGTACACGTACCAACAGACTTAAAAACCGTTTCCTTCCAACTGCAATAAACTTAAACTCTGATATCTCCACAATCTGAGATATGACATGTGCAATACATTGTTTTTCTATTCAATCCACAACCTGTACATAGTGCTTGATTTCCATAACGTTTCTGTTAAGTGTATTTATGCTCATTTTGTATTTATTTACTTATCACACCCCCCACACCCCTTTTTTTTTTTTTTAGTTCTCAAGGACTTGCTAAGTAAGAGGTTTTTGGTTTTGTTTTTTTGTCTTATTATTTTTGCACCTTAACTTTTTGCACCTTTGGGACCAGCACAAAAGAAATTTCGTTGTACCTTAACAATGACAATAAAGTACTTGAACTTGAAAAAAAAATATCAGAGTGGTGCTACTTAAGCAGAGCAAAGCCCATAAGGGCTGGCTCGGCCCAGAGGGCCCCCAAGGCTGCTGGGGAGTCTGGGAGCACACCCTCCTGGAAAATTTTGAAATTAGAGACTTCATATGCTGCATCCTGGTGGCATCTAGGGCTGATTTAGGCACAATTCAACATTGTTAAATTTGCCGAGTTTATTTATTTATTTTTAAACCTTGTCAAATATGCAAGGGGCAACATTTAAAGGGCAAAATTAGATTTAAAATGCAAACATTTCGTAGCACACCTCTTCATTTTCCAATTCCAGAATGCCAGGAACAGAATCGAAGTCAAATCACGCAACAGCGCCATCTAGTGACCAGCACCTAGAACATGGTTTTATGTATGATTGCGAATGGCAGTCAGCGTGCGCAATGAAACCCTTTATTTTCAATTCTGGGTTGAGTACCAGGATATTTCGAGACCTATATATTACAAAATCTTCCTATTTCTATAGTTATTGCTCATTTTCAGAAGGAAATAAGAGATATTTCGGTGCAGAAAATATTCTGCATTGTTCAATTTATGGTACTGATTTTTTTTTTTGGGGGGGTGTGCAAGTGACAGTGCGGCGGGCAGAGCGCCGCGTATCCACGCTTTGGGGACAGCCCTGAGTTCTCTAATCAGCCAGTCCCTTGACTGAAGCATAATGCAGAAAATCATGCAGATACAAATCAAGAGCTTCAGTGAATGTTCACTTCTTCAAATATCAGAATGGGAAAAATCGTGATCTCAAAGTGTGACTTTCTTTCACTGTGGCATGGGTGTTGGTTTGACCCAGATGTACTGGTTTGTTTGAGTATTTCAGAAACTGCTGATCTCCCGGGGTTTTCACACACAACAGTCTGTAGAGTTTACATAGACAGAATGGTGCAAAAAACAAAAAACACTGACTGAGTGAGTGAGCGACAGTTCTGTGGGTGGAAGCAAACGCCTTGTTGATAAGAGAGGTCAGAGGAAAATGGCCAGATGAAATGGTTTGAACTGCCAGGAAGGATATAGCAACTCATAGCAACTCTTTACGACCGTGGTGAGCAGAAAAGCATCTCAGCATGCAACAGTAGAAGACCACATTGGGTTCCAGTCCTGCAGCCAGGAACAGGAGTCTTAGAATCAAGAACAAGTTCCTGTTAAAGTGGCTGGTGAGTGTAAATCTGAGTATTGTCAACATGACAGTGAAAATAAAGACCATGATGGCGAATGATCTGACCACAAGGCAACATGTAAATAATGAAGACAAGGAGGCCAAGGATCAAACTCTGGGCTGGACTGGATGTAAAGTTGGATGTAATGTTCAGTTATTCTAACGGTACCTGTTTCAAATGTAGCACATCATAAGCTTCGAAGTTAGAGCCAAGTCATATGACATAAGCTTTAAATAAGTGTTAAGTTGCGAGTTACGCTATGAGCTTTAAAGTCAGAGTCAAGTCGTAAGTTATAAGCCTGAAATTCATGGCTGAGTTCTAAGCCATAGGCTTTTAAGGCGGTAAGAAATGTGTGACTCAAATCCTTATCCCTGGTTGTTACAGATTAACAGTTAGCACTGTTCATACGTAGAATTTTAATTCTCCTAAGCACGCCAGAAATATAATTCTTCTAAAGACCTAAGACGCCAATCACAAGGCTTTAGAAAGGTGCTAATGAGTCCAGCTGTCATGGTTGGACAGTTTCTCTCTTCTAATATCAAACCTCGTGCAGGTGCGTTCACCTACAACATTTCCTGGATGTGGCACTCACCCCATGCTGCAATCCAGCCCTGCTGCTTCAATCGTCCTAATCAAATTACAGCACAGAGCCACATCTGCGGCCTTTTATTTAGACAGAAACAACTGGCTGTGACAGATGGGATATTGAACTTCGCCACAGGAGAATAAGGAGGGCCGCAAGTGCCTGAGCATCCGACATGTCATACAAAAAAAGCTATTTTTTTCTCCAAGTGTACATTAATTACCAAGACAAACACGAGCAATCTCAATGGACACATACTGAGAGCAAGCACATGGCCATGCATCAACACACACGGACACCAAGAAGCAAAGAACGGTTTCAAGTGTTCTGCTTGTTTTCCAATGAGAGTGCAATATTGACATTCCGTGTGAAGCGGGATAATATCCTGTATCCTGTCATACTGTCAAAGGAGCTTGAAAACACGAGCCAACATTATGACGGGGCAATATGAATACTCATCAAAGTTTCATAAAGGTGTGATCAACATGGTCAGTCACATCATGCATCTAGATTGTGAGACTTTCTTGAGAGAAATGTAACATGAATAATACATGCTGTGCAGTATTAAATACATGACATGAGCTAAATGTTTCTCCATTCCTGGCTGAGGCACAGAGGTTTGTGGTTGCTGTTAACTATTGATTCTGTGAGCCTGCAACGAAAGATCAGAAAGGAGAAAATCTGGCCAAGGTTCATGAATCTTGCAAAATCTGTTGTGAGAAATCCAAAAATACTCTCTCTCTATCTCTATCTCTCTCTCTCTAAAAAACACAAGTTGTTGGCATGCACTCCATTTCTCTCCTTTAATTCCCAGAACGCAGCTCGACAGAAATCTTCTCATGACCCTTTTACTGGATACAAAATACACATTTCTTTGGCTTTTACGAAAACCTCTTTCATCATTCGATATTTTCTCCTTTATTCTCCACCCTGTTGTTGGAACCCCCTGTCTTTCACCGCCCAAGAATCTGTTAATGCGACAGAAGATTCTTTGCTGCATTATTCATCCGATCAGATAAAAATATGAAACATAATACACTTCATGTGTCCTCCCCCCCCCCATTTACTGCAGTCTCCTTCCTAACACTTTATCTTGCTCCAACACTCTGGCACCCCAGTGGTTTTTAATTCCCTGTAATGCTTTGCTGTGTTAAAGCTACAGCTGACTTCAAGCGGATGTGAACGACTGAGACGAAGAATGAGATGGAAAACTCCCTTGAACCAGTTTACTTTAAATAGAAAAAAAACAAGATCAACTGTGAGCTACTGCTCACTGACGTATCCCCTCGCTCTCATTTATATCAGAATGCAAGCAATCAAAGGAATAGGACACTTATTATGAAGGTTGACTTCAACAAATAATTAACCCTGAAACAAGTAAGTAAAGAGCAGTGTCTCTCCCCAGGGATTTCAAATAGCATCCTGGTCAACTATCATTTTGAAATAACATTTTGCTTCTTGAAATAGCGTCAAAATCTACCATATATGTTTCATAAATACATCCAGTCGGTAAGCAGGAAGTCAATGTGCGACAGACCTGAAAACGGTATATGCGTAGGGTATAGAACCCCAAGCTGAAGCTCAGTACCAAATATCAAGCAGTTCTGATTTGAAGTTGCTGAGAAAAGTGTTACGAAAATTTTGTAAATCCACACTATATGTTTCGTAAATACATTTAGTAGGTAAACAGGAAGTCGATGTGTGACAGACCTGAAAATGGTATACACGGTATAGAACCCCAAACTGAAGCTCAGTACCAAATATCAAGCAGTTGTGATTTGTAGTTGCTGAGAAAAGTGTTACGAAAATGTTGTAAATCCACACTATATGTTTCGTAAATACATTCAGTCGGTAAACAGGAAGTCGATGCGTGACAGACCTGAAAATGGTATACACGGTATACATAGTTTTCACTGACGTCACGGCATTCCGGGGAACGCCCTCCAGCCGCCATCTTGTGGGTCAAACAAAACGGACCATCGCCATTACCGGCTACATTATCTCGGACGAATTTATGAAGTTATATAGTCAGTTTTCTAAAATAAAGATCAATGTCGGCAAAATCAAGCAAACAGAAGTATATACTGTAGATACATTAGACGACATCTCACGACAACGGTATGCAGCCAAACTGGCCTTGATTGGGGGAATTGACCCCTACGAAGTGGACAAAGATGCATTTTCAAGTGACTATGCAGGGCTGCCAAAGCCTGAAACTGCCAAAGCCTGCTCCAAAGCCTGAAACTGACTTCATCAAACTTTAAAGGCTGTCTGATATATACAACTTTATATATTCTAGCATTAAATAGACTGTTGAATGTTATGCAACCGTAATAAGTTGATTAAACACAAATCAAATCATACAGAATAGACCTAAAATGTTTTTCAAAAATGACCCTTGCGTGAGTGAAGTGACAAGTGTCAAATAGAAACGTGACAAACGAGCGATATTAAGTGTACATTACAATGTAAACGTACACTCAGCGGTTCCAGTTAGGCATTCTCCAGAGATTGTTCACACGATGTTTTGGTTTCCAAAAACAAACTTAAACACAATTGATTGTTTATTTAAACAACTTACCACTTATAAAATGATCGGAGCAGACTTTGCTGTGTTTGGAAGGCTGATAATCCTTGCGGCTGATTCTCGCAAGCCATAGATTTCTCCTTTGTATGCTGAGTTTCTTTGTTTGCTCGCCTTCGTGCTCCCGTACAGTGGGAATTCCATAAAAGCTCCGCTTGACGTCATCATCTGACCTATTACGACAGCCGTGAATACAACAGGTGTGCACCATTGCTAGCTTTAAATAGCCTGCTTGGGTTCTTTTGAAGACTTTGTACTCGCGCGTTACAATGTGTGCTCAGTGACCCATACGGTAAGCTTGACCCGCAAGATGGCCGCCACTAGGGAATCCCCGACTCTGTGACGTCATGTGCAAACTATGTATAGAACCCCAAGCTGAAGTTTGGTACCAAGTGGCTATGATTTGTGGTTGCTGAGAAAAAGGGTGTTTCGGATGGACGGGAATATGGAAATACGGAGATACGGACGGACAGACAGAGGTAAAAAACCAGTAACACCCCCCCACCCCCACCCCGGAGTGGGGATGTAATAAAAAAAAAATAAATAAATAATAATTATAATAATCACACAGTGACCTTAACTACAGGGGAACGGAAAAGTAAAACGCAATCAGCAAGCTGAAGAAATTCAATATGAGATGTAAAAGACTTAAATGAGTTAAGTGAGAGTTTGGCTCCAGTGAAAATCTGATAAGGATTATATTTTGATACATTCAGTGAGTTAGTGTTTCACAAACGAAAGTTTTACTTTCTATGTCTCAACCTGTAAAGATTCTCCTCTATTAAAATGTTTCTTGCCTGTGCTCTAATCTACCATATTCTGGCATGAAACGGGCCAACCAGAGGGCTAAACACAACCACTTTATACATTATTACAGGGACAGTGTGTGTATATATATATATATATATATATATATATATATATATATATATATATACGTACACTCATACACACTGCTGCCTAAAGCTCCTGTTGCTCCATGTTTTGCAGACAGAAGACTAGGTCAGGGGAACATGCAGGCTCAAGAAGGAGCCGCCGCTGGTCAAAATGAATAATACATGTGTTCTTTGCCATAGTGAAGGTTCTAATAGAGCTGCCAGACACGACAGATCATGACAGAGAGAGAGAGAGAGAGAGACTCCCAAACGTAGCAGTTGCACAGATTTCTTGATGGAGACATTCAGAGGTCAATCGTGATTTTGAAGACATACTGAGTGACCTCACTGCACATGGACGTGAAAAACAGATGAAGTGAAATCCAGCTGAAACAATATGATCAGTGTTTAAATAAGACATTAAGCATACTTGAGGAAGCATGCATGGCTTAATGGTTAGCGAGGCAGCTTTGGAACCAAACGGTTGCTGGTTTGATTCCCTAGACCAGCAGGAATGGCTGAAGTGCCCTTGAGCAAAGCACCTAACCCCCAACGGCTCCCCAGGGTGCTCTGGGTATGTTGCACGTCACTCTGGATGAGAGCATCTGCTAAATGGCTCTAATGTAATTAATGTAAACTTGAAGGCATCCTTCATGTGTTTTATAGACTTATAGCAGATTACTAAAGTCCTTGTGTCCTTAAGAAGGGACTTTTTTTTTTCCCAAATTCTCTCTATATTTAAACTGGGACAGCTTCCATGTCCTTCAAAGACCAGACAACCAGACATAACATTTTGTTCAGTCTTCTAATTTAAAAAAATATATATTTTACATCTGAAGCCATTTTACATCAAGTCTCAGCCAATTCCCTCCCACCATCTAGCTCTCTGCTATCATATGACAGCTATCAAGCAGGGATGGAGAAGGTTAACATGCTTCCTCTGAGACACAGGAAGTCAACCAACCACATCTTTTCAAACTACTGTTCATGCACATGTCACAGGGCAGAATAACACACAGGGAAGAACGTGCTATATGCTCTCTTCCACATGCATGAGCTCACGGACACCCAGGATTGGCTAGTGTCACTGTGATTGATGGGAGAGTGAGTACTTTATCCCTGACACCCAGGCTTTTGGATATGGCATCGTTGGGACTCAAACTTGCCTTTGAACTCTCCAGATGATAGGGAGAGAGTTTTTCTGTTGCAGTAGATCATCCTAAATGTGTATGAATGAGAATGACTGTTGTGTTACTGTGGGGTTCTTGCCCGAACTGATAATCACATCATCAGTTTTTCTTTAGCTAATCAGACACAAGGTACCGCACTTGCCAAAGTAGTTGGGCGTTAGGTGCCTTGCTCAAGGGCACTTGAGCCAGTTCTGCTGGTTCAGGGAATCAAACCAGCAACCTTTTGGTCCCAAAGCCATTTCTCTAACCATCTATGCAAGATAAAAATAAATAGATAGATAGATAAAAAATTATTTTAAAAAGAGGTCAGGTTTTAGCTAAAATAGGGGTTTGTCTGCCTATATACTTTGAGACCTCAATTTCAAGAAACCATACATATATTTCACCTAAATTTTATTGATTGATTGATTGATTGATTGATTGATTGATTGCGTAGATGCGTAGCATGGTGATGCAGTGGTTAGCACTGTTGAACCTTCAGAGCAAGAAGGTTCTGGGTTCGATCCTCATGGCTGACTGGGGCCTTTCTGGGTGGAGTTTGCATGTTCTCTTCATGCCTGCATGGGTTTCCTCTGGGTGCTCTGGTTTCCTCCCACAGTCCAAAGACATGTGGATTAGGTCTAAACTGCCCATAGGTGTGAATGTGAGTGTGAAATTAACCCTGCAAGTGTCATGGAAACTCTGGCAAACAAGAAGACTCCAAGGTCAAAGAGATTTTCAGAAAAGTTAGACTTTTATTAAATCAATAACAAAAGATGAGTCAGTCTGCAGAGTGGTCTGACTCAAAATCACAAAGTTCTCATTTCATATGGTTACAGAATAACACAGTGTATGCTGTGTTATTAATCTCATTGGTTAATGTGTCATGTGATACCCCTTCAACATTTTCTACTGGGCAGTACATCTCACGCTTCTCATATTTTGAATCAACCGAGCCAAATTTTCCAGTATGAATGGTCAATTCAGGAAGAGTTGAAAACATATGATAAGAAGTGATGCATCTTGAACAGCCCTCGATTCAGACTGTACAATGCTTGATTCAAAATGGCCTCGGCTAGACAACAACAACCTACGATAACACTGCAGGTGCTGGAGTTAGAATAATAGAGTTTTTAAACAGGCCTGTAGTTTCGCAAAAAAAACAGCCTTTCAGTATAAGCGATCTCAATGTCATTACTGTTTACTGTAATTATGATAATTTGTAAATCAGTTTATTATTACTTTTAATAGAATCAACTTCATTTACTCTTTACTGAAATTCAACATACGGGCAATTCCATGTAAATGTCAACCTCACCATGCAAAAATAAAGCAACATGTAATACATCAAAACCACTCCCAGAGATATCACCTAGGCCTGTATTTTACAGATGTGAATAAGTTGAACCAATTTGTAACCAACCTAATATGTCACTGTCAGTCTTTCTTTCTTATAATGTAAACCCCAAGCTAAAATCAACTTTGATCATGTACAATTCTATATTATTGCCACAAGCCACAGAAATGTATGCTAAAATCCACAAAACAGCAAAACAATAGCCATCCTAAATATTATTTAAGAACTTTGATAGTTTTAGCTGATATTTAGAGAGTTTTTCAAAGGGTTATGGTGGTTAAATTGCTGATTTTCTAAACATATGCCATGTCTATTTCAGACACGTCACATCCATAACGGAATTTCGTCACATCCATAACGCTGACTTTTCCTTCCGAAACTCTGCATAAAATACAAAATATTTTAAACAAAGATTTTTTAATATTCACCTTGGACCCCTCTATCAAATGGATATCTCCATTTCGACATTAGGTTTACAATTTCACGGAGTTTGATAAAAATGTACAGTCACCCAAGAAAAGTGATACTTTTTCTGTCACATCCATAACGCATCTTTTATTGGCATTTTCTGGCATGCCCTAGATTTACTATGGGAATTGTTCTTGTTCTATCACTTCTCCAGTATGGTACAGCCTTAAAATATGGAACACCTGTTTAAATACTGGGAGACAATAAAACATGCATTGTTGCCATTTTGAGTTCAAGTGTCACGTCCATAACGCTGGAATTGCTCATACTTGGCTTTGAATCCATATATAATCAGCAGAAGAGGAATCAGTGTGTGTGTGTGTGTGTGTGTGTGTGGTTACATCAATGTATCAGGGCTTTACATTAACTTTTTTGCTCACCGGCCACTGTGGCTAGTGGTTTTCCCGAGTCACTAGCCATTCAGCCTTTTCACTAGCCACAATTTTGTTGCCAGAAAATCGTAGTTTTTTCTTCACCATGATATGTTAAAGTTCGAAAGATCTAGATTTAATTATGAATGGCAGCGTATAATGTATCTCTACAGTAGCACTCAAGTTTTCAGTGCTGTTAAGGTAGCTCCCTATATGAAAACATGCAACCAATTCAGACAAAAATATAAACAGAGTATTCTGTTTATTGAACTCAAATTCAAGCCCCTTACAATATGAAATATCGTATAATATGAAAAATAACATTCAGTACAACTGAACTGATTCTAATATCAAAAGTCCAATTCAAAACATTTATCATTGAAAAACATTTGATGTTTTGATATGCAAGTATTATGTGTATTATCAGGTATTATTATGTATATTATGTATTATCTACAGTGGTGCTTGAAAGTTTGTGAACCCTTTAGAATTTTCTATATTTCTGCATAAATATGACCTAAAACATCATCAGATTTTCACTTACACAAGTCCTAAAAGTAGATAAAAAGAACCCAGTTAAACAAATGAGACAAAAATATTATACTTGGTCATTTATTTATTGTGGAAAATGATCCAATATTACATATCTGTGAGTGGCAAAAGTATGTGAACCTTTGCTTTCAGTATCTGGTGTGATCCCCTTGTGCAGCAATAACTGCAACTAAACGTTTCTGGTAACTGTTGATCAGTCCTGCACACCGGCTTGGAGGAATTTTAGCCCATTCTGCCGTACAGAACAGCTTCAACTCTGGGATGTTGGTGGGTTTCTTCACATGAACTGCTCGCTTCAGGTCCTTCCACAACATTTCGATTGGATTAAGGTCAGGACTTTGACTTGGCCATTCCAAAACATTAACTTTATTCTTCTTTAACCATTCTTTGGTAGAACAACTTGTGTGATTAGGGTTGTTGTCTTGCTGCATGACCCACCTTCTCTTAAGATTCAGTTCACGGACAGATGTCCTGACATTTTCTTTTAGAATTTGCTGGTATCATTCAGAATTCATTGTTCCATCAATGATGGCAAGCCATCATGGCCCCGATGCAGCAAAACAGGCCTAAACCATGAAACTACCACCATCATGTTTCACAGATGGGATAAGGTTCTTATGCTGGAATGCAGTGTTTTCCTTTCTCCAAACATAACGCTTCTCATTTAAACCAAAAAGTTCTATTTTGGTCTCATCTGTCCACAAAACATTTTTCCAATAACCTTCTGGCTTGTCCCCATGATCTTTAGCAAACTGCAGATGAGCAGCAATGTTCTTTTTGGAGAGCAGTGGCTTTCTCCTTGCAACCCTGCCATGTACACCACTGTTGTTCAGTATTCTCCTGATGGTGGACTCATGAACATTAACATTAGCCAATGTGAGAGAGGCCTTCAGTTGCTTAGAAGTTACCCTGGGGTCCTTTGTGACCTCGCCGACTATTACATGCCTTGCTCTTGGAGTGATCTTTGTTGGTCGACATTCCTGGGGAGGGTAACAATGGTCTTGAATTTCCTCCATTTGTACACAATCTGTCTGACTGTGGATTGGTGGAGTCCAAACTCTTTAGAGATGGTTTTGTAACCTTTTCCAGCCTGATGAGCATCAACAACGCTTTTTCTGAGGTCCTCAGAAATCTCCTTTGTTCATGCCATGATACACTTCCACAAACATGTCTTGTGAAGATCAGACTTTGATAGATCCCTGTTCTTTAAATAAAACAGGGTGCCCACTCACACCTGATTGTCATCCCATTGATTGAAAACACCTGACTCTAATTTCACCTTCAAATTAACTGCTAATCCTAGAGGTTCACATACTTTTGCCACTCACAGATATGTAATATTGGATCATTTTCCTCAATAAATAAATGACCAAAGATAATATTTTTGTTTCATTTGTTTAACTGGGTTCTCTTTATCTACTTTTAGGACTTGTGTGAAAATCTGATAATGTTTTCGGTCACATTTATGCAGAAATATAGAAAATTCTAAAGGGTTCACAAACTTTCAAGCACCACTGTATTAATAGTGTGTGTGTGTGTGTGTGTGTGTGTGTGTGTGTGTGTGTGTGTGTGTGTGTGTGTGAACATGTGTTGAGAGAGACATTACAGTAAATGTCCTCATTACAGTCATCATCAGATGAGTCTGAATGGTCCATGAAAAATGGTCTTTGTGACCTGAGGCTTCCAGCAGGCCATAAGTTGATAGCTGGGGCGGGATCAACTTCTTTCCAATCGCTTGAACGTTTCTAAACAGCAGCTCCATCCTCTCCAGCTCAGCCAACTTCATGACAGCCAGGGACTGAAAGCAATGCTGTCCTGTAGTGAACCAGCCGTCTTTGCCGGTTTTGATGTTATAGTACCGATGTGTGCATTTGACTTTTTGTGGTCCTTTATAGTTTCAAGTTTAAAATTACTGGTTCCTGTCTTTGCCAGAATTTCTACAGTCTTCGTAGTACATGGTATTTTCGATTTTGCTATGAACTAGCCAATCTGGGCGTCACGGTGGTGTAGTGGTTAGTGCTGTCACCTCACAGCAAGAAGGTCCGGGTTCGAGCCCCGTGGCCAGCGAGGGCCTTTCTGTGCGGAGTTTGCATGTTCTCCCCGTGTCCGCGTGGGTTTCCTCCGGGTGCTCCAGTTTCCCGCACAGTCCAAAGACATGCAGGTTAGGTTAACTGGTGACTCTAAATTGACCGTAGGTGTGAATGTGAGTGTGAATGGTTGTCTGTGTCTATGTGTCAGCCCTGTGATGACCTGGCGACTTGTCCAGAGTGTACCCCGCCTTTCGCCCGTAGTCAGCTGGGATAGGCTCCAGCTTGCCTGCGACCCTGTAGAACAGGATAAAGCGGCTAGAGATAATGAGATGAGATGAGATGATCTTTCAGCACGGGCTTTGCGCATCACGAACCTCAGTGATTTTAAAATGCTGCCTCCGGCCCTGTTCATCTCTGCCCCTTTTTTCCTGAGCAGCAGGGTTTGAAACTCCAGCTATATGCCGCTACATAGTGCGCTTGTCAGTCGTCAGCAACTTTGTTGCTTCGTTCATTAACCGCAGGTTACCGTATCATTGATTTTATCTGAGACGTTAACGAACGTTCTAAACAATTCTAACATGTTGTCAGAATGTTTATGCAGGTGCTCATGGGAGTTGTAGGCGCGTAATATTACATTGCAATGCGTTTATTATATCAGCTACCTTCAGAGAAAACTACAATTAAAATATATTGTCATACCACAGAATAAACCACCCGCCAAAGTGGCTAGTGAGACTAAAGTTATTACCCGCCAAAGCTGAATTTTACCCGCATTTGGCGGGTGGGCGGGTGCTAATGTAAAGCCCTGCAATGTGTGTGTGTGTGTGTGTGTGTGTGTGTGTGTGTGTGTGTGTGGTTACACCAATGTATATGTGTGTTATTACATCAGTGTATATGTGTGTGGTTACATGCACACAGAAACATTAACCCATTGGTGACCTGTTCCCTGCCTCTTGCCCAAAATAATCTGGGATTGGCTCCAGCTTCCCCCGTGACACTGCATAAGCCGTATAGATAATGTATGGATCTCACCTAGACTTCTTGATACAAAGACTGTGTTTGATGAGGAGCAAGTTTAACCAGCACACTCTGCAGCCTCACTAGTTGTGTGATTTCCCCAAACAGTGAATATCAGGCTTTGATTAACATTAATTCATCAAATCGATTCAGTTTGTAATCAGATACCAGCTGTCAAAACATCCCCGATGCTCTTGCACAGCAGTTGGGATGAAATTTACAAATTTGAATTCAATTTTTAAATTAATTTTGGTGTCAAGTGGATTTTAAAAATACTGGTGGTTGAGAAACAGATTTCGGTTCAGTTTCAAAAATGTCCCGATGCAAAGGGCTTTCCCAGGCCATCACACATAAATCATTCATTTCAACTACACCTACTAACCTACCAATCACGGACACACTTCTATAATAACATCCACCTGTTGCACATGGACACCAGAGACTGGTTGATTTGATGACATCTGTTTTACAGATTTGGTGATGCACTCAATCATTATTTTAAGATAAGTCTTTATTGTCATTGTCACTTTTCCAAAGGGACAACGAAATTGAAGGTGCTGTTGACTCATTATGAGTTATAGAAAGAAAGAAAGAAAGAAAGAAAGAAAGAAAGAAAGAAAGAAAGAAAGAAAGAAAGAAAGAAAGAAAGAAAGAAAGAAAGAAAGAGAAAAAAGGGGTGGAGAACAAATAAAGTATAAAAATAAATAGTAAAGTATACAAAGTTGCACTGGTAAAATGGAATAAACAGAATATAAACAGAAAACTACTGTATGGTTCAATATGTACACGGATTGCACTTAAAAAATAGTACGAACAGAATTGTTTTGGTTCTGTATGTACACAGATTGCACTGATAAGAAGAAATATACACCTACAACCCCGATTCCAAAAAAGTTGGGACAAAGTACAAATTGTAAATAAAAACGGAATGCAATAATTTACAAATCTCAAAAACTGATATTGTATTCACAATAGAACATAGACAAAATATCAAATGTCGAAAGTGAGACATTTTGAAATTTCATGCCAAATATTGACTCATTTGAAATTTCATGACAGCAACACATCTCAAAAAAGTTGGAACAGGGGCAATAAGAGGCTGGAAAAGTTAAAGGTACAAAAAAGGAACAGCTGGAGGACCAAATTGCAACTCATTAGGTCAATTGGCAATAGGTCATTAACATGACTGGGTATAAAAAGAGCATCTTGGAGTGGCAGCGGCTCTCAGAAGTAAAGATGGGAAGAGGATCACCAATCCCCCTAATTCTGTGCCGACAAATAGTGGAGCAATATCAGAAAGGAGTTCGACAGTGTAAAATTGCAAAGAGTTTGAACATATCATCTACAGTGCATAATATCATCAAAAGATTCAGAGAATCTGGAAAAATCTCTGTGCGTAAGGGTCAAGGCCGGAAAACCATACTGGGTGCCTGTGATCTTCGGGCCCTTAGACGGCACTGCATCACATACAGGCACGCTTCTGTATTGGAAATCACAAAATGGGCTCAGGAATATTTCCAGAGAACATTATCTGTGAACACAATTCACCGTGCCATCCGCCGTTGCTAGCTAAAACTCTATAGTTCAAAGAAGAAGCCGTATCTAAACATGATCCAAAAGCGCAGACGTCTTCCCTGGGCCAAGGCTCATTTAAAATGGACTGTGGCAAAGTGGAAAACTGTTCTGTGATCAGACGAATCAAAATTTGAAGTTCTTTATGGAAATCAGGGACGCCGTGTCATTCGGACTAAAGAGGAGAAGGACGACCCAAGTTGTTATCAGCGCTCAGTTCAGAAGCCTGCATCTCTGATGGTATGGGGTTGCATTAGTGCGTGTGGCATGGGCAGCTTACACATCTGGAAAGACACCATCAATGCTGAAAGGTATATCCAGGTTCTAGAGCAACAAATGCTCCCATCCAGACGACATCTCTTTCAGGGAAGACCTTGCATTTTCCAACATGACAATGCCAAACCACATACTGCATCAATTACAGCATCATGGCTGCGTAGAAGAAGGGTCCGGGTACTGAACTGGCCAGACTGCAGTCCAGATCTTTCACCCATAGAAAACATTTGGCGCATCATAAAACAGAAGATACGACAAAAAAGACCTAAGACAGTTGAGCAGCTAGAATCCTACATTAGACAAGAATGGGTTAACATTCCTATCCCTAAACTTGAGCAACTTGTCTCCTCAGTCCCCAGACGTTTACAGACTGTTGTAAAGAGAAAAGGGGATGTCTCACAGTGGGAAACATGGCCTTGTCCCAACTTTTTTGAGATGTGTTGTTGTCATGAAATTTAAAATCACCTAATTTTTCTCTTTAAATGATACATTTTCTCAGTTTAAACATTTGATATGTCATCTATGTTCTATTCGGAATAAAATATGGAATTTTGAAACTTCCACATCATTGCATTCCGTTTTTATTTACAATTTGTACTTTGTCCCAACTTTTTTGGAATCGGGGTTGTATATACCATATATATATATATATATATATATATATATATATATATATATATATATATATATATATGCACAAATTGCACATTGGCCAAGAATAGTTCTATTGCACATTTGAGTTTAAAGCCATGATTGCTTTGGGATAAAAACTGTTTTTTAGGCAGTTTGTCCTGGTTTTCATTGCTCTGTATCTCTTGCCTGATGGCAAAAGCTGGAAGAGACAATGACCAGGGTGTGAAGAGTCTTTTGACCAACAAAGCACCAGCAGCTACTTACAAGCAATTATTCAAGTACAGGAAAGGGTTTAATGTACAATCTCTTAATAACAGCTTAGACTTCCTTCACAACTATCCATCCATCCATTATCCGTAACCGCTTATCCTGTGCAAGGTTGCAGGCAAGCTGGAGCCTATCCCAGCTGACTACGGGCGAAAGGCGGGGTACACCCTGGACAAGTCGCCAGATCGTCGCAGGGCTTACACATAGAGACAACTATTCACACTCACATTCACACCTACGGTCAATTTAGAGTCACCAGTTAACCTAACCTGCATGTCTTTGGACTGTGGGGGAAACCGGAGCACCCGGAGGAAACCCACGCGGACATGGGGAGAACATGCAAACTCCACACACAGGCCCTCGCCGGCCTCTGGGCTCAAACCCAGAACCTTCTTGCTGTGAGGTGACCGTGCTAACCACTACACCACCCCTTCCACAACTAATATAATACAAACACATACATTATGTCTGGGATAGAAATAAACATTCTATAGACTTTACCGGTTAAATATATGAAATTGCATCTAAATTTAAAAGGTATCCAAATGATTATATCACAAATACGAATGATTTTGGTAAATGTGAAGCAAAACAGGTTGACAGGAAACGTACATACACATCCCTAACATCAGGATAATTTCTCAGCATGTTCGAAATTTTGTGTAGTTGTCTTATTCTCTGTTGAATATCACAGCTTAGAGACAATGATGTGTTGCGAAAAATTCAGAAAATAGACCTGACAGAATCACCAGCCAGCACAAATCTGAGATATCATTCCTCCGGAATACATTTCTTTGATTTTGAAGACATCTGAATCAAGCTTGGGATTTTAATTAACACTTAGCATTGCATTTATAACATTTTCACAACCAAACCATTACATTTGCAACTCTCTATTGTATGATATCGCAGCAGTAGGACCCCTTTTAATCAGGGCACGCCATCACAATTCTAACTCCCCCACCAGGTCCCTTCTGCACCCTTCTTTGCTGTGTCACCGTCCATTTTTTCTTGAGGAATGTCCCTTTCCTTCTCTCCGTGGTGCACAGCCGCACTGCCGTCAGTGCGAAACACATTCGGAATATTAACAGGTCTCCATAGCAACAAGGAAGAACTGCCCAGGCAGCATGTGATTGGTAGAAGGTGCTGAGGATGGCAGTGAAGAGATGGCATCAGGAGGTGAGAACAGGTACCGTGCTTTGTGGGAAGGTGCAAAATTGGGTTGTTTTTTTGTCCCCTGGAAAACAGTTTGTGGTTGTCGCTAATCTGCTAAAGTTTTGCAGGAGGCAGGCAGCACACAGTCATGATGGAAAAGAACCCAGCAGCAACTGTGTACATGAGGGTCACAAACTAAAGCATCTGACCCTAGATGAACTCAGGAATCTCCAAAACCAATAAAGAATGAATTCGTGTCCGTGGATGATGTGGGTATCATGAGGATGGCAAGAGTTTATCTGGCACTTTGACTGAAAGATGAGCTCAGCACTGAAACCAGTGTTAGGGTCCAGTCCCACAACACTGATAACTATAACTGTACCTATAACTACAACTATGACTATACCTCTACCTGAATGTAGTTCCAGTCTACAGCAGTCACACCACAACTATAATACCGACCATAATATCGTTTGGTCTTGACACTCAGGGAAATAAATGCATGCACCTTAGGAATAGTCATGGAAGTTTTTTCCAAGTAGCACATTATTCTGGGTCATACTGTACAGCTCGGACTTCAAAACAACCCATACACACGCTCCGCTGGTTGATAAAATACGGATAGGTCACGGATTACGGAAATATAATAAAGGATCCAAAATGCGGAGTGGTTACGGATTTTAATACGGATGCATCACGGGTGCTGATAATTTACGGATTGGTCACAGACGTTTCAGTATATTACAGATTGGTTACCAATTTCATACATCACGGATAAAAACTTAAGAAATCTAAAACAATTCAATGTTTGGACTGACGAAGTTCATAATTAAAATATCTTACCTGCATTTATACAACCCCGATTCCAAAAAAGTTGGGACAAAGTACAAATTGTAAATAAAAACGGAATGCAATGATGTGGAAGTTTCAAAATTCCATATTTTATTCAGAATAGAACATAGATGACATATCAAATGTTTAAACTAAGAAAATGTATCATTTAAAGAGAAAAATTAGGTGATTTTAAATTTCATGACAACAACACATCTCAAAAAAGTTGGGACAAGGCCATGTTTACCACTGTGAGACATCCCCTTTTCTCTTTACAACAGTCTGTAAACGTCTGAGGACTGAGGAGACAAGTTGCTCAAGTTTAGGGATAGGAATGTTAACCCATTCTTGTCTAATGTAGGATTCCAGTTGCTCAACTGTCTTAGGTCTTTTTTGTCGTATCTTCCGTTTTATGATGCGCCAAATGTTTTCTATGGGTGAAAGATCTGGACTGCAGGCTGGCCAGTTCAGTACCCGGACCCTTCTTCTACACAGCCATGATGCTGTAATTGATGCAGTATGTGGTTTGGCATTGTCATGTTGGAAAATGCAAAGTCTTCCCTGAAAGAGACGTCGTCTGGATGGGAGCATATGTTGCTCTAGAACCTGGATATACCTTTCAGCATTGATGGTGTCTTTCCAGATGTGTAAGCTGCCCATGCCACACGCACTAATGCAACCCTATACCATCAGAGATGCAGGCTTCTGAACTGAGCACTGATAACAACTCGGGTCGTCCTTCTCCTCTTTAGTCCGAATGACACGGCGTCCCTGATTTCCATAAAGAACTTAAAATTTTGATTCGTCTGACCACAGAACAGTTTTCCACTTTGCCACAGTCCATTTTAAATGAGCCTTGGCCCAGAGAAGACGTCTGCGCTTCTGGATCATGTTTAGATACGGCTTCTTCTTTGAACTATAGAGTTTTAGCTGGCAATGGTGGATGGCACGGTGAATTGTGTTCACAGATAATGTTCTCTGGAAATATTCCTGAGCCCATTTTGTGATTTTCAATACAGAAGCATGCCTGTATGTGATGCAGTGCCGTCTAAGGGCCCGAAGATCACGGGCACCCAGTATGGTTTTCCGGCCTTGACCCTTACGCACAGAGATTCTTCCACATTCTCTGAATCTTTTGATGATATTATGCACTGTAGATGATGATATGTTCAAACTCTTTGCAATTCACACTGTCGAACTCCTTTCTGATATTGCTCCACTATTTGTCGGCGCAGAATTAGGGGGATTGGTGATCCTCTTCCCATCTTTACTTCTGAGAGCCGCTGCCACTCCAAGATGCTCTTTTTATACCCAGTCATGTTAATGACCTATTGCCAATTGACCTAATGAGTTGCAATTTGGTCCTCCAGCTGTTCCTTTTTTGTACCTTTAACTTTTCCAGCCTCTTATTGCCCCTGTCCCAACTTTTTTGAGATGTGTTGCTGTCATGAAATTTCAAATGAGCCAATATTTGGCATGAAATTTCAAAATGCCTCACTTTCGACATTTGATATGTTGTCTATGTTCTATTGTGAATACAATATCAGTTTTTGAGATTTGTAAATTATTGCATTCCCTTTTTATTTACAATTTGTACTTTGTCCCAACTTTTTTGTAATCGGGGTTGTATATTTACCAGGGCTTTGAACCGGAATTTTTTTCCTATTGGTTCGTTCCGAACAGAAACGGAATTTTAACGTTTCCGGTTTTGGGTTCCACCATTAAATAGACGTTCCCGAACCGGTTAGAACAAAAAAATTTCGTTCCCGGAACGGTTAATTACGTTCCCTGTCAGCGGTTTAACAAATAGCTATAAAATTATGTCTCTGTCTCATCCAGCTTAAGCCAAATATAGGCTAATTCTATTACAACCTTCATTAAATAAGACAAGAAATAATTCAAAACAATTATTATTTCAAATGTTGGTGATTTGGATTCTCAGTATGTCTTCCCATCTACACAAACAGAAAAAGTGCCAAAAATGAAAGATAATTCGTTTAGTGTGTTACCAAAGGCTAGTCAGGCCCTATAGAGGGCTACCGCATGACGTCACCGCGCCGCGAGATTTTGTTAGGCGCCATATTGGAAGACCAAGTACACATCTATGCAAGTACATACATACATAAAACAAACTACACCTGAAATGTAGCCAGGGCCGGTTCTGCCCTAATCTGGACCCGGGTGCAACATCGCGCAACCCCCCCCCCCCCCCAAAAAAAAAAACCAGTCTAAATCAGGACAACCATCACATAACTATAAACATTTTATATCAACTATTTTAACTAAATGGGCTATAATAAATAAGCCTGCAGGCAGCCACGGCGGGCTGCCTCAGAAAAGTAACCATTTGTCCTACCTTAAAACTCGTTTTGCATTTTCTGCCTCCTTTTTTGTATTTTCGACCCTCCGTTTATTTTCTTTCCTTTTCTGAAAATCCGATTTGTGTCCAGACATTTTGTTCTGCTACCAACGAACTAACTCGTCAGGTCTCGTCTCTCGAGCCCGCGATGATTCCCGTGGGAAGGGCAACAATTGATACATTTTTACAAACAGCCAATAGGGAGGTTGCATCGTTCAGGCTCTTCTTTGCTCAGACACTCAGTAATGCACTTACTCACTAGTAGTCCACCTTCCCGCTCTCTCCATTCAGTCAGCGAACGTCACACAGGAAGTGAACCCCAGCGGGTCATAGAAACTTGCGCAGGAGAAGAATGACTATTTGTAGGCTACAGAAACTTTGAGGAACGAAATAAAAACCGGTATTAACCGGTTACCATTATTTTTAATAAGCGTTTCTGTTCCGGAACATAAAAAATAATAAAGTTTCTGGTTTCGTTTCTGTTCCATGTGAAATAGAAAAAGTTCCCGGTTTTCGTTCCTTGAACCGGTTCAAAGCCCTGATATTTACTTTATTAATTTACTATTGATATTTCACAGAAAATATCACATATCCGTGAATAAAAGATCTGTGCTTTGCATATTTTTTTCCATGAACCTGTATTCTGTGACTTCATGATGCAACAAGGATGCACAAAGATGCCCGGGGAAAAATAGCACGTGCTCAGACAACGTCACATGTAAACAATTACCTGATTGATCAGATGTTTTATCGGATCAGATTTTTCTAGGCCTGGAAAAATGGCTCCAGAAGCAATCTCAGCGATATGGATAAACCCAGGCCTGGGATATAGGGATCGTTATCGGTCTGGTGTGAGCACCAAGCACATAAACTGCTGGGGACTGATTTATTTATAGTTGTAGTTGTATTTATAGGTATAGTTATTGGTACTGTGGGTACCGATCGGTACCTGGCCTTTATTTTCATTTGTGTGGGTTTTTTTGTTTTGCTAAACAAACAGAAATTCAATCTGCAAAGACAAGATAAAACCTGGTACTACAATTAATATCAACCCATTTAATAAATCTGCTACTGTGCTCATAACGTACATTTCACAAGTTCAGACCTAATATTAAAACTATACATCTTTCACATCATGATAATATTCAGCTTGTCATTACAGATAATAATTTTCATCCTTTCCCATATAATCCAGATCCCTTGTTACACTCGAAAAGCACATGACCATAACTGGAAGATTTTGGCTGAAAAATATAACTTTTTTCATTTGTTTTATAATTAACCCTGATGCCAAAAGAGCTCAGTTAATTGCACTTGAACATCATATTCTGACTATATAAACATTTGTTGTTGTAAACAAGTTTACAAAGGGGTAGCGGTTTAGATTTGTTGATGTTCTGTATTTCGTACATATTCATGCAGATCAGACAAAAATTAAATAAACGTTAATGGTCAAGACTCTGTAATATACGTGTCCGGCCTGGAAAAACCCTTCACATGGTTTCTACTAGAGCGGCGGCTACAATTATCGACACCGTAACAATCTTTTGGCCATTGCAAAAGTAGAAAAAAACTTTCAATACGTAAATTGTGCATGAATAATTACTCAAACTTCCACTGCAAAAAAAAAAAAAGAGTTGATTCCCGATTATTTAGCGGATCAGATCACGTGACACCGTTCCACAATTATCAACACCTTTGTCCACAGTTATCGACACCGTTCTACGATTATCGACACCCAGATGATTATTTATTTAAAAAAAAAAGTAACCAGCATTGGTATTAAGTTAACAGAACATAGTTCTTATTAGGGCCCGAGCACCGTTCGGTGTGAGACCCTATTGTTTTTCGAAGGATTATTATTATTATTATTATTATTCTGCCGCGTTTGGCCTTATTTGAGGCATTTCCCATGCACCAAAACTCATGAAATTTGATACACACATCAGTCATTGTCACCACTACTCAGCCACAGACTTTTGGCCCCGGGCATGGCCCAGGGACTTCATAGCGCCCCTTTTTGCATTTCCCATTGAAATGAATGGGTAGAACTTTGGAATCATGATGTCATAAGGCCATTTGGAGTGAAATTACACATGGTCATTTTTAACGTACTCCTCCTAGATGGTTCATCAGATTCATGTCAAACTTGGCAAACATGATGCCAAGATATTGCTGAAGTTGAATTGCTAAGGGATTTTTTTATATGTTGTAATATGTTGAAATATTATAACATATAATATGCCAAGGGGCGGCACGGTGGTGTAGTGGTTAGCGCTGTCGCCTCACAGCAAGAAGGTCCGGGTTCGAGCCCCGTGGCCGGCGAGGGCCTTTCTGTGTGGAGTTTGCATGTTCTCCCCGTGTCCGCGTGGGTTTTCTCCGGGTGCTCCGGTTTCCCCCACAGTCCAAAGACATGCAGGTTAGGTTAACTGGTGACTCTAAATTGACCGTAGGTGTGAATGTGAGTGTGAATGGTTGTCTGTGTCTATGTGTCAGCCCTGTGATGACCTGGCGACTTGTCCAGGGTGTACCCCGCCTTTCGCCCGTAGTCAAGCTGGAGCCTATCCCAGCTGCCTGCGACCCTGTAGAACAGGATAAAGCAGCTAGAGATAATGAGATGAGATGAGATGAGATGAGATGAGATGAGATGAGACACACCGCCTAGTGGCCAGTGTTAGTAAGTAACAGTCATACACACCGCCTAGTGGCCAGTGTTAGTAAGTAACAGTCATACACACCGCCTAGTGGCCAGTGTTAGTAATTATCAGTCATACACACCGCCTAGTGGCCAGTGTTAGTAAGTAACAGTCATACACACCGCCTAGTGGCCAGTGTTAGTAATTACCAGTCATACACACCGCCTAGTGGCCAGTGTTAGTAATTACCAGTCATACACACCACCTAGTGGTCAGTGTTAGTAATTACCAGTCATACACACCGCCTAGTGGCCAGTGTTAGTAATTACCAGTCATACACACCGCCTAGTGGCCAGTGTTAGTAATTACCAGTCATACACACCGCCTAGTGGCCAGTGTTAGTAATTACCAGTCATACACACCACCTAGTGGCCAGTGCTAGTAATTACCAGTCATACACACCACCTAGTGGCCAGTGTTAGTAATTACCAGTCATACATACCACCTAGTGGCCAGTGCTAGCCAGTAAAGAAATAAAACAAAAGAGACTGGCTAGGATTCTAAGAAAATTCTACAACCCAGAAACGGATGGGAGCTCCGCTTTAGGCAGTGCCTAAATCTATATATTAGTGACCTGCCATCATTGTGCATTTTGTTGCAGACATATGAAAACTCAGCATGTACACACACACACACACTGCAGACACAGGAAAGCTAAGATGACTTAAGATTACAGCGTGAGATAGAGATAAGGAGGAGACACATGTATAGTTTTGTACATATATAAATGTACATTTTCACACCACAGAAACACACACACACAGTCTTTGTCTGTCTATCTCTCATCCGTCAAGCAGTCATGGCATTTGCAACATGCACATCACCTTTGAACATTTGATGAATGTATGACATGTGACTATTTTGTTGGGTGGCGGAATGTCCCGGGTTGCGGAACCACACGTGCGAGGGCCCGTCAAGGCCGCTAGCGGCTTTAATTTCAAATTTGTTTTACATAGACTTATATTTAATACAAAATATATCTTATATAAATATATCGATGTCGGTGCTTATGTAAATGAGGAAGTAATTCTAATGTTTGTAAACAAATGAACTGATAATGTTTAACCTGCGTCAGAAAATCTTTTTGTTCCACTTTCTACCCACTTTCTAAGTATTTTCGTAGATCATATTGTTACTCATTCGTTGGTGTTTGTATTAATTTCTAGTTTTGTAGTTTACCAATAAATGTCAACAGGCAATTGATATTGTAACCACATGAAAATCCAGGTCAAAGGTCACATGTCATTCCTCGAATCAAAATATAAAATGTCTACTGATATTGTAATATGTGGTAGATATTTACAACAAACTGCAAAAAAAAAATCTGAATGGAATAGAAAACTGGGAATATTTCAAGCATGTAATTTTTTATCTGCTCGGAATTTAATTCCCGTCTAATTCTATTTATTGCAATCGGATTCCAAATACTCTATAAACATTCCATTCTGTTATGAATCAGAAAAGAAATATTATAAATCACAGCACTTTTATTTTTTTTAAAAGTACTTCATCTACTTCAACAATGTTACACAAAGATTGATCCATAACAGGTGTAAATGTCACTTAATTCCACTGGATGTCGATAATGGTGGACACTGGTGAAAGTGATCACTACTATCGACATCTCACGTGACTTCTCAAACGCATGTTTAGATACAAAACAGCGACTGTCAAACGAAAGCATAAGAAACAAAGTAGGTTTCGACAAGGAGATCATGAAATATCGGTTAATTTGATCAGTAAAAACATGTCCATGATCATTCCACCATGCTCACCTGCAATGATAACGTCCGGGTTTTCCTCAAATTGCTGATCATGCTAAAAGAAATTCCATCTCAGGTAACGAGCTGTGCCATCAGACAACAAGATCAAAGGGTGAGGAGGGTCTTCCGGTTGATTAATTAACCAATTGTTAGGACTAGGACTGTTTTGGCCTCTAGAGGCCGCTGTTATTTCCTTTTCATGTCGTGTTTATTTTGGCCTCTAGAGGCCGCCACTGTTCCTGTGTTTTGTGTTTGTGTTAATTGCCTAATTATCTTCACCTGTGTCCTTAATTAGTTTGTCTATTTATACCCCTGAGTTCAGTCCTCTTGTCACGGAGTCTTTGTGCTGTTATGTTTATCTCCAGTTTCCTTTGTACTGTGTTTTTTGATCTTCTTAGCTTTTGTATTTTTGCACTTTGCTTTTCTTTTGGATTATACTCTTTGGTTTTTTTTTGTCTTTTGTTTTGCCCTGTATATAGTGTATATAGTTTAAATAAACCTTTTGATTCTTTTTCTACTTCCGCCTCACGCCTCTGCATTTGAGTCATCCCCCTGGTGGCCTAGTGGGGGTTTGCTGGATTATCACACCAACGAACCAGGTTCGAATCCCAGCAAAACCCTAACAGAAAGACTCCGTCATGACCGACTCAGCAGAGGCTGCTTCAACTGTCTACCCGGCCAACCTTCAGGGAATTATGGCAGCTTTGACACGCTTCGGAGCGACCATGGACGCTCATGGACGTACGCTCACCAGCCAACGTGAGGCCCTCGCTCGCCACGAGGAACTGCTTCAGCAAATTGGGAAAACCCTGGCACAGCTGACATCTCTGCCTGCATCTCCTGCTCCTGATCCAGTTCCTGATCCAGCTCCCACTCCTGCTCCAGTGCCTCCTGCAATGCTGCCTTCTTCACCTCGCGAACCCAGCCTTCCTGCACCACAGAGGTATGACGGCAAGCACAGTGAGTGCCGAGAGTTCCTTACCCAGTGTCAACTCACCTTTGAGCTTCAGCCTACCACCTACACTACGGATCGCCGCAAGATTGCCTTTGTGATCACCTTATTAGCTGGTAAGGCGCGAGCCTGGGCTACTGCTATCTGGCAAAGACAGGGACCTGAGTGCTTTGATTTCCAGCTGTTTTCTGAAGAGATGCTTCGGGTCTTCGATCAGGCAGACATCAGTACCGACGCAGCCCGAAAGCTCATGTCCATCCGGCAAGGAGGAAGCGTCGCAGATTACGCCATCTCGTTCCGAACACTCGCAGCAGTAAGTGGATGGAACGAGACTGCCCTGGTGTCAGCCTTCCACCATGGTCTGTCTGACCCCATCAAGGACGGTCTGGCCTCTATTGGATGCCCAAGTGACCTCGAAACCCTCATCTCACATGCTATTCGTCTGGACAACAGGATGAGAGAACGCCACCAAGCCTTGAGCCCCCCCAGCCTCCCTACCTCTACCTGGAGACCGTCTACCTCCTTCAGTGACTGTCCAGAACCCATGCAAGTGGGTCGTACTCGCCTCTCCGCATCTGAGAGGGAGCGCAGAAGGAGGGACAAGTGCTGCATCTACTGTGGCAAGCCTGGTCACTTCCGAGCATCATGTCCCGAACTCTTGGGAAAAGGACCGCCCCGTCCAGCCGAGGGAGGGTTGTGACGGGGCCTACCCTCTCTCCCGGACTCCCTGGCCAAGGAATCTACATCCCGGTCTCCATCTCCTGGGGTGAGTCTGTCCACTCTTGTCAAGCTTTGATAGACTCAGGGGCGGCTGGGAACTTTATGGATATTCACTTCGCCCAAAGCATCAATATACCTACTGCACCTCTTGAAGTCCCTCTGTCTGTGTCTGCCCTCGATGGCCAAGCGTTAGGTGATGGAAGAGTCACTCAAGTTACTTCTCCAGTCTTCCTTCAGTCTCAAGGTCACAAGGTAACACGGTCATTTTGGTCTTAGTTGACAGATTCTCCAAGGCCTGCCGCTTCATACCACTGTGCAAACTCCCCTCTGCTCTTGAAACTGCGAAACTTGTGTTTAATCATGTCTTCCGAGTCTTTGGTCTTCCACAGGACATCGTCTCAGACCGAGGGCCCCAGTTCTCCTCCCGAGTGTGGCACGGGTTCTGCAAGGTCATCGGAGCCACTGCCAGCCTCTCCTCTGGGTTTCACCCACAGTCCAATGGTCAGACGGAGAGGCTCAACCAGGACCTGGAAACCACCCTGCGAGGCCTGGCTATGGATAACCCGACATCGTGGAGCACCTGGCTGCCATGGGCGGAGTACGCCCACAACACCCTGCAGTCATCGGCCACCAAGCTGTCGCCATTCCAGTGCCAATTCGGGTTCCAGCCACCTCTGTTCCCGGACCAGGAGGAGAACCGCAAGCTTGCTCCTCGCTACATTGGCCCCTTCAAGGTGGTGCGCAGGGTGAACCCTGTCTCCTACCGGCTCCAGTTGCCCCGGACTCTGAGGATCAACCCCACTTTCCATGTTTCCCTGTTACGGCCCGTACTGACGTCTACGTATGCCCCTGCCCCTAGGAACCCCCCACCCCCCCGCATCTTCCAGGGGCAGACTGTGTTCACTGTGAATCGCCTGCTTGACTCCCGCCGGGTCCGCGGCGGGTTGCAATATCTGGTGGACTGGGAGGGCTATGGTCCTGAGGAGCGCTGCTGGGTTCCTGCTCGGGATGTCCTTGATAAAGAACTATGTCGGGACTTCCATTCGGCCCATCCGGATCGCCCTGGGAACGTCAGGAGACGCTCCTAGAGGGGGGGGTCCTGTTAGGACTAGGACTGTTTTGGCCTCTAGAGGCCGCTGTTATTTCCTTTTCATGTCGTGTTTATTTTGGCCTCTAGAGGCCGCCACTGTTCCTGTGTTTTGTGTTTGTGTTAATTGCCTAATTATCTTCACCTGTGTCCTTAATTAGTTTGTCTATTTATACCCCTGAGTTCAGTCCTCTTGTCACGGAGTCTTTGTGCTGTTATGTTTATCTCCAGTTTCCTTTGTACTGTGTTTTTTGATCTTCTTAGCTTTTGTATTTTTGCACTTTGCTTTTCTTTTGGATTATACTCTTTGGTTTTTTTTTGTCTTTTGTTTTGCCCTGTATATAGTGTATATAGTTTAAATAAACCTTTTGATTCTTTTTCTACTTCCGCCTCACGCCTCTGCATTTGAGTCATCCCCCTGGTGGCCTAGTGGGGGTTTGCTGGATTATCACACCAACGAACCAGGTTCGAATCCCAGCAAAACCCTAACACCAATAATAACTGTTGTAACTGAAACTCCCCTTGGTAAGATTTGTTTTTTTATTGGTAAATCTGAAAAGGTGTCGATAATTATGGACTGTCGATAATTGTAGCCGCCGCTCTAGTTATCCAACAACATACGAGTTAAAAACCTAGCTAGCAAGGTTTTAACAATCTTTAGGCAGATTTACTGTTTATACTACCATGTGTTTTTAAACCGCTCAACCTTATCTTCACAGAAATTCTTGGCAAGGTTTAAAGAAAATACACACATACACTGGTACGTCATTTTGTGAAACTGAAACGTGCCTAAAAAGTTGGCAGGATGCAAGTGCGGTTAGTCACTGTGACTTTATTTAAGGGTAAGGCAAAAATCATCATCATGGTCTACAGAAGAAATGGAGAAACAGGCAGACAGCATCACTGAAGGATAATAAACAACCAGAAACTGGAGAAACAGGCAACAGGTCAAACTGGGACATCAGATTGAAACTAGTGAGTTGGAAACGGGGGGAACCCAACAACGGGACCAGAAAGCTCAGCATTATACAAAACTTTTGAAATCGACCCAGAAATATGAGTATAAACAGACAATGTAGTGAATTAGCTAAACAGGAAACAGATGAAATCAATTGGAATGATGACACAAAGAGGCGGAGACAGGACCAGGAAGTAAAAATAAATACATTTTAAAATAAGAGCAAGGCTGAGTTGTGTTCTGGGGGGATTTGTGACAGAAATATATGTAAGTCGAGATGTCAAAATATCTGTGGGATAAAAAGCTATTCGGCAAAATTGGGTGTCTTTTTTTTGGGCAGAATTCAGCCACAGTGACATCAGACTGGTTTTCCCACAACACCATGCATACAAACTCCTGTTAAAGCTAGACTGCCTTTCAGATTTTTCAAGTGTAGGTCGTAAAAAGAATTTTCCCCGACACACAATTATTTTTGTTTAGTGGACCGAAAGCTACAGAATTCGAATCACAGACTTCCAATTTTATTAGTTTTTGTTAAACAGAACAATTAATGAATTTAAGGCCACATGGCCCTAAATTCTCCGCTATTTTTTACTGCTTCACCATGACCCAATTCAAGATTCTCCACCATGCATCACGTGATGGGCTTTCCCCATTCGCAAAAGGCATTGAAACAGGAGAAAAAAATGGAGGACGTGAGTATGCGAATGAAACGTGAAAGACTGACTACAGTAACGGAAAGCAAGAAGAAAAGACGTTATGTTATATACGAAGGAAAGGAAATGCAGGACCAAACTAATACCGTAAATATCGGCAATCAGTGAGCACCTCGGTGTGATCAGCTGTTCGTTTAGCGACAGAATGATGGAACTGTCAGTGCATGGTCAAGGTAAACCTGCACATGCGCACACACATGGACTTCCTTGGTCTGCTTGGCTGCGCGAAGCGAGCGATTTCATGCACATTATTTGCTCGGGAATCCCTTCAAATTAAATAACTTCCCAGCCACAGAATGGCCTGATATTTTGTGAGATATTACAGAAATATACATATATCACAATGACCAAATTTCAGAGGGAACTAAATTACACAGATTTTATGAAATCGAAAGGCCGTCTAGCTTTAAGAATATTATTTAAGCAGATGCTAATTATACCCTGGTGTATAGAGATCTTGCATGTGACGTCACAGCCGATCCAGATTGTAACAGACGCCATCTTGTCAGTCAAACGCCATATTTCCGCCTTCTACTTCTACCTTTTCTTCTGGAAAACCCTACTATATACAATTCTACTACAATGGCTGCGGCTACAAGCTCTCCCTACCTGTGCACATTTATGTTTTTTGTGTGTATTTTTGCGTGTTGTTCGTCTGTACTGGACTTCAATATCCACTACAACCGTATGGACTTACTGGACATTGGTTTCCAGCAGAAAATGACGGTTTGTAGCGATTTCCATCGCATGCACAACATTTCGGACGAGATAGCGAGACCAGCGGGGTCTCCGTGGATTGCTATCGGGTCTGGCAGGCGAAGGAGGCGGCGTCGGGAGAGGAAGCAAAACCGAGGCTGCAGAGCCGGCCTGTTGACTAAGCTCAGAAAACAGCCACTCAAATCTCCACTGCCAAGCCTCTATCTCTCCAACACCAGATCCATGGTAAACAAGACGGACGATTTGGAATTACAGCTGGAATTACCTTATTCTATTCTATTCTATAATCGGCTGGTCAGTGCTATACTAGGTACTACTGATATATCTAGTATCAGTACTAGTAATACTTAAGTGACTTACCCGTCCAATGAGGATTGTTATTTTCTTGTTTACAAGATGCCACATCTGAGGGCGGCTGACAAATCCTGAATTTCTGTAAAGATAACTGTCCAGAGATTTATAAGCACGCAGTGCTTCACTGAACAGCGAGGGAAAGTTAATGAGGTAATTATACACATCTGGGTATTCCACCTCTGGCAGTTCCATATCCACTGACACGGTCGTGAAAACTACTGTACGTCCGGTAAGCGATAAGGGTCACTAATCTGTAGGTCATTTATTTTAGACATATATCTAGTTATCTGTTCATTAGAAAAATGAGCCGTGTAGTCCGTCGGTTGAAATTTATCCATTTTGTACACGAGTGCAGCAGTATTCAGCGGTGTTTTTTACCGACAAGATGGCGGCTGTGTACTTTCCGGTCACGTGACTGCAAGATCTCTATAGAGCATGGCAAAGCAGAGACAAGCACCCAGGGATCTGTGGCCAACAATGCTGTTTATTGTACACTTGGGTACATATTAGATACTCTAACCCTAGTTAGAGCATGTAGTGATCGACTTAAATGTACACCACAAAATGACGTGCAGCTATGAACGCAACACAGTGTTTATATTTTTTTGTGGAGTCGGGAAGCAGGGGATGTGGGGGAGAGGGTGATGGGGCTGGATGTAAATAGCTGAATAGCTGTCATGTGACTATTCTCACTGGGGTACAAACAGACACTCTGTACTGTATTTATATGATTAATGTTGATCACACAATTTGATATCATGGGAATACAGTAACTTTAATATGAGTCCTGCTTTGCCCAACTAATGCTTCAGTTAAATTGTTGCATGTCGGTTATAATCCCCATTTTCTCTCCCTCTCTCTCTCTTTTTGAAGATGCACATTTACAGTGGTGCTTGAAAGTTTGTGAACCCTTTAGAATTTTCTATATTTCTGCATAAATATGACCTAAAACATCATCAGATTTTCACTTACACAAGTCCTAAAAGTAGATAAAGAGAACCCAGTTAAACAAATGAGACAAAAATATTATACTTGCTCATTTATTTATTGAGGAAAATGATCCAATATTACATATCTGAGTGGCAAAAGTATGTGAACCTTTGCTTTCAGTATCTGGTGTGACCCCCTTGTGCAGCAATAACTGCACCTAAACGTTTCTGGTAACTGTTGATCAGTCCTGCACACCGGCTTGGAGGAATTTTAGCCCGTTCCTCCGTACAGAACAGCTTCAACTCTGGGATGTTGGTGGGTTTCCTCACGTGAACTGCTTGCTTCAGGTCCTTCCACAACATTTCCATTGGATTAAGTTCAGGACTTTGACTTGGCCATTCCAAAACATTAACTTTATTCTTCTTTAACCATTCTTTGGTAGAACGACTTGCGTGCTTAGGGTCATTGTCTTGCTGCATGACCCACCTTCTCTTGAGATTCAGTTCATGGACAGATGTCCTGACATTTTCCTTTAGAATTCACTGGTATAATTCAGAATTCATTGTTCCATCAATGATGGCAAGCCGTCCTGGCCCAGATGCAGCAAAACAGGCTCAAACCATGATACTACCACCACCATGTTTCACAGATGGGATAAGGGTCTTATGCTGGAATGCAGTGTTTTCTTTTCTCCAAACATAATGCTTCTCATTTAAACCAAAAAGTTCTATTTTGGTCTCATCCGTCCACAAAACATTTTTCCAATAGCCTTCTGGCTTGTCCACGTGATCTTTAGCAAACTGCAGATGAGCAGCAATGTTCTTTTTGGAGAGCAGTGACTTTCTCCTTGCAACCCTGTCATGCACACCATTGTTGTTCAGTGTTCTCCTGATGGTGGACTCATGAACATTAGCCAATGTGAGAGAGGCCTTCAGTTGCTTAGAAGTTACCCTGAGGTCCTTTGTACCTCACCAACTATTACACGCCTCTTGGAGTGATCTTTGTTGGTTGACCACTCCTGGGGAGGGTAACAATGGTCTTGAATTTCCTCCATTTGTACACAATCTGTCTGACTGTGGATTGGTGGAGTCCAAACTCTTTAGAGATGGTTTTGTAACCTTCTCCAGCCTGATGAGCATCAACAACGCTTTTTCTGAGGTCCTCAGAAATCTCCTTTGTTCGTGCCGTGATACACTTCCACAAACGTGTTGTGAAGATCAGACTTTGATAGATCCCTGTTCTTTAAATAAAACAGGGTGCCCACTCACACCTGATTGTCATCCCATTGATTGAAAACACCTGACTCTAATTTGCTAATCCTAGAGGTTCACATACTTTTGCCACTCACAGATATGTAATCTTGGATCATTTTCCTCAATAAACAAATGACCAAGTATAATATTTTTGTCTCATTTGTTTAACTGGGTTCTCTTTATCTACTTTTAGGACTTGTGTGAAAATCTGATGATGTTTTAGGTCATATTTATGCAGAAATATAGAAAATTCTAAAGGGTTCACAAACTTTCAAGCACCACTGTAAATTACCACTTGAACCTCAGACCCTACTGAACTCTCAATATGGATTACACCACCTCAGTAGCATACACTTCTGCTAGCTGAGACGCCAAAAAATTTGATGCCTGATATCTCGGAATTGTTCTTATAAAAGTGAGGTTGAGATATGGTTTATCTTGAACGTGCAAGGCAAAAGGGATGGCTTTGTGGTTTCTAACATAAGCAGATTCAGGTACTTAAGTTAATCTGTCACTCTACACACCTCTTGACTTTTTTATTCATCTGTATGCATTTTTTGGCAAAACCGCAGGTAACGTTCTGCCTCGTGATTCCTAAATGTGAGTCACAACAGTCTGACTAACCCTGATAGCAAAAACATGGGCATGTCCTCGACTCTCTGAATAAAAAGCTTGGTTAACTATTTTTTAGCGCTGAAGTACCTGTAAACACGTGAATACTGCTGTCTAGTTACATTAAAGGTGAAAAGTGTGCCATATATTTCTAAGCAGGAGTTTAAATGTTCGCAGTTTTGCAAAGTCACTTTTCAATCACACTCCTGCACTCTGAAAGTAAAAAAAAATGCCAGAAGGCACAAAAAGGCAGGACAAACTAAACTGTTTAGCAAAATAATGTTCCTATTTTCATGCCTTCGAACATTTTGCTGTGTAAGCAAGTCGAACTAAAGAAGGCATTTCATGGATTCTCTCCTATTCATACGAAAAGGAAATATACAGATGGAGAAAATGGAAGACGTTTGGGTCCCTGCTGAATTCCTCATGGCAGAGGTTGCAGTGAAAAGCAGAAATGAAAATCCTTCATAAACATTCCACATCGATTTTACTTGCTACCACAGAATGAAAGCAGTCATGTACTATTGTGTAGTGTGGGTTTTTTTTATAATTCATTTTAATAAGGATGAAAAACATGAGAAAACGGTTTGAACGGGCCTATTTTATTTTCCTTTTTGTTACATATTTTCTTGGCAATTTTTAAGAATCAGCACATTGCTGACCCAGGAGGCATTCAGTTGTCCTTCAATAATTTTCATTCATTCTGGTCAGGGTTATGATGGATCTGGGGGCAAAGTGAAAGAAATGGTATGACAAGAAAATAACTGCACTCTTAAAAGAAAAAAAAAAGTTCAAGCCAGAGAACTTTATCTCTCAACAAGAACCTATCGAGGTTATATATACGGTATATATAAATAAATATATAAACATTATTCCACGAATTTGAGTTGTACATGGCTTATAGCCAACTCAGCACTACGCACCTCGTTGGCTATAAGCCGTGTACGACGAGATTGAGTGGAATAACTGGTTTATTCTATCCACATGTCATGCTCCGCCCCAGACATCCACTCCGGAGATTACGGATCTCTCACGCCAGCGCCGATCCGGATCCGGGACAGGAATTCCTTCTCTCCTGAACTCACTTCCTGGTTTTTACTGCTGCTTATTTAAAGGCCGTTCTCAGACTCTGACTTTGTCAGGACGTCTCATTTACTTCTCTAGCTGGTTCTGTGCATCTCTTGCTTCTCATGGTTTTTCTCTCTAGCGACTTTTTCTTGCTCATAGTTTTTGCACTAGCGTTCTTCTGGTTCATGGTTTTTTGCACTAAGGGTTCTTTCTGGTTCATAGTTTTTGCACTAGTGTTCTTCTGGTTCATGGTTTTTTGCACTAAGGGTTCCTTCTGGTTCATGGTTTTTTGCACTAGCGTTTTTGTCTTTGCTTGTCTCATTTTGTCCGGACTATTTTTCCCATTTGTTCGTACTGCTCGGATTGATGGAGGTGTGGTGAAGTTTGATCCAAGAGCGGAACAGACAGTAATCCAATAAATAATATGATTTAATTCAGGGAAGAAAGGGCGTGGCAAAAAGGTAAACAAACAAGACAAAAAACAAATGGCAAAAATAGTCTGGACAAAATGAGACAAACAACTTGACAAAAACATGAGACAGGCAAAAACAAAAACACTAGTGCAAAAAACCATGAACCAGAAAAACACTAGTGCAAAAAACCATGAACCAGAAGAACGCTAGTGCAAAAAACCCTGAAAAGAAAAAGGTCACTAGAGAGAAGAAGCAAGAGATGCACAGAAACGGCTAGAGAAGCAAATGAGATGTTCTGGCAGAGTCTGAGAACGGCCTTTAAATAAGCAGCAGTAAAAACCAGGAAGTGAGTTCAGGAGAGAAGGAATTCCTGTCCCGGATCTGGATCGGCGCTGGTGTGAGAGATCCGTAATCTCCGGAGTGGATGTCTGGGGCAGAGCATGACACCACATTCACTGGATTTTGAGAAACAGAGCATTTTTATTTTTATCTTTTACAAATTTGATAAATAAAAACATTATACAAAACTTCCAACAAAATCATTTCCGCTTAGAATGTAAACAAGCCGGCGAAATGACAGGAGCAATTTGTGAAAAATTCTATAATAATAATTCTTGAAAAAAAAGTTCTTACCATCGAATACTTTTATTCCGTATTTTGTCACTTTTTTTATTTTTTGGGGGGTTTTGTTTTTGCTCTGCCATTTTATTTTCTCTACTCATGGTATATAAGCTGATAGCCTAGTAGTAGAGTAGCCAGTCAGAGTGTGTATGTGCAATTGCTTATATCCAGTGAATGTAGATATAACAAGTGTTGCCAGGCAAAACAAACCTTGCCCGGTAACACTTTTTTTGTTGTTTGTTTGATTGTTTTTAAGTGCAACTAAAAAGCTCTTCAGAGGAGCTCAGAGTTCCTTGCATATAATTATGTAGTAAATCTATAATAACTATGATCTTGACCTTTTTGGTGACCTTGACCTTGACTGGTTGACCCTCAAAATGTTGGAGGTTCTATTTGAGACCAATGCCCATCTATCCTGAAAGTTTCATGAAGATGAGTCCAGCTGTTTTCCTGTAATATTGCTAACAAAGAAACAAACATACAAACAAAGAAAACCCCAGCAAAAACAATACCTCGTCCCCTGGTGGACTCCGTCCTGGGTGAGGTAATAAATAGTTACATTTGGGTGGCATGGTGGTGCAGTGGTTAGTATTGTCGCTTCACAGCAGAAGGTTCTGGGTTCGAACCCCATGGCTGATGGAGGCCTTTCTGTGTGGAGTCTGCATGTTCTCCTTGTGTCTGTGTGGGTTTCCTCGGGGTGCTCTGGTTTCCCCCACAGTCCAAAGACATGCAGATTAGGTAAAATACCCAGCCACTGGGTTTTTACAAGACGATGCATACTTAGCACTGGTCCCAAGCCTGGACAGATTTGTAGGTGCAATTGGTCTTAAGTGACCAAATCACATTAAATCAGTCTCATTAAATCATCAAATCAGTCTCATTAAATAATACCTTTAATTTTGGTGCTTAATAATAAATTATCAACAGCTAAATTATGGTATATGGTCACTACTAATGCAACAATAATGGATCACTTACCGTATTACACAAGTCATATGCACCTTGGAATTCTTTGAGATTGGATGACTTCAAAGAATATAGAAGCAACACAGACACAGTTTAACAATTAATTTAATTTATTATAACAAAAATAAAATTGAATAATAGCAGTTGAAAAACTTCAGCAAACAGTGAGGCATGTGTGTACATGGGAATGTGTGATGTGTGTGTGTGTGTGTGTGTGTGTGTGTGTGTGTGTGTGTGTGTGTGTGTGTGTGTGTGTGTGTGTGTGAGAGAGCATGCGTGTGTGTGTGTGTGGCCTGAAACAAAAGACTAGCCTGGGTTGCTAGCTAAGGGGTGTGTGTGTGTGTGTGTGTGTGTGTGTGTGGCCTCGTGGCCCAACACAAAAAGGTTAGCCTGGGTTGCTAGCTAAGGTGTGTTTGTGTGTGTGACCACGTGGTGGAGACAAGAGGATTAGCCCTGTTGCTAATGAGACAAAAGCATTAGCCGTGGTAGCTAAGGAGTACAAGGGGGGTTCACCACGTGGGGTTTGAGAAGAACAAAGGATTAGCTCAGATTTGCTAATTCACTAGCTTATAACATTCCTAAATCCACTGAAACCTTGATGAGGTCAAAATATGTGTAATAATGAAATGAAAGGTGTTAGGAAGGAATAGAGAAAAAGAGCATGCAACGCTTATCTTTTAAACAACTGAGAGAACATAGAACAATGTAGAACACAAAACCAGTGTGCACAATTAAAGGACCCATGGCATGGTGGTTTGTTGATGCTTTAAACGGGATCGTGGAGGCTTCCAGATGTTATATCCACAGCCTTTCTCGAAATGAACCCTCGGAACGTAGATATAGCCTCCTGGAAGAAAGCCCCATTTCAGCCCTTTTCCCAGTGCATCGTTTTGCTAATGAGAAGCATGGAGGCAGGGAAGGGTAGAGGGTGGGGGTGTGCCATGGGGGGAGGGGCTGCCGTCTGCCTCCCAAGCCGGCCGAGAGCGCTCCTCGTCGGGCACGGCCAGGCGGGCGAATGCCCTGGTCCATCCGCCCTGTCTAAAAAAATGGTACAACTCGAGCCCATGGTAAAACTGGGACTTTGTCTTTTTTTTTCAGCCTGAGGCCCATGGTAAAACTGAGCAGTTTTACCATGGAGGAGTGGGGACTTTGCCGTTTCCTCCCCCCAACTTGCCCCTGGGAGAACCGCTGCCTCCACGGGCGGCCGGTGCCGCTGGAGGGCCGCCTGCGCGACCTCGGCTCCCGACAAAAGATTGGATCTAGGGCTGACTTTCAATGGATCGCAGCGATGGAGCTGCTCTGCCACTCACGACACCCTGGCCCAGAATCAGGGAAAAATACAGTGCGCTGACATCATTAAGGTGCGACGCGAGGAAATAAAATAAATTCAACAAATGTTTGGGTTTTTACTGAACAAACAAACAAATAAAATGAACGAGTGACTTAAAAAAAAGAATATGGGTGTCTTTGTAAAAACTGTTTTGATTGGCTATTATAACAGAGGTAGCGCAGAGTACCTGGCTAACTGCAGGAAGTGGTTAGCTGCACAGCTAATGTAGCCATTGCAAATGCACCGATTTTAAAACACGGCAAAACGACTTAACAGTTATACACTTACTTGTTCGGTGTTTGTTGGTGATGCGGCAGGGATGCTTGGTACGGACCCAGGCTTCAGTGACAGGTGATGTGCAAAACCTGCCCTGTACTGTCCCAAGTTGTGGAAACATTCCTCAGGAAAATGCTTCCGACAAATATACACCGTCTTAGGTAGACTCGACGGCGTATTATTGAAGTAAATAAAATTAAGCCACTGCGTCTTCAGGGGCTCTCCCGTCGGCAGTAAAAACAGACTCTTTTCTGTGTTGTCACATCCATGTACAGCGCAATTTCCATGTTTCGCTCGCTTAGGTGATGCCATGTTGTTGTGTCCTCTATGGTCTCCTCACTACAACTGGGCGGGCAATCCATACGGTGGGTGGGAATCCGGGGGGGGGGGGGGGGCGTGGGGATCATCTCCCTTGCTGACGTAGTAAAGGGAAGAGCTCATCAACGCGCCGTTTTGACGCGCCATTCTCAAATGTTGGGCATAGTTTGGTTTACACATTATGAAATTTCTAGCCACTGGGGTGACTTAAGAAGGTCAGAGGAACTCATTTTAACGTTAAAAAACCTCAGAAAGCGAAAATTTCATGCCATGGGACCTTTAAACAATTCCTGAGTTTAAATTCACAGTACTTCATAAAGCTAATTCCTAAGACTAGTTTCTGCCCAAAATGCCAGTCTTACTTAGTATCTTGCTTCCACTGCAAGATTATAGAGATGTTCCGAGACTTTTGGAGTCCACAGGAGCATGTGAGTCGATTCCGTGGAAGCGCAGAGAATTCTTGGTCCGACGCTTTGTCGTTTGTGAAGAAAAGTCTCTGATCAAACAATGTGCACAGCGATTTAGTTAGAAGGAGTCCGGTCGCTTCTAACTTTTAATTAAACTGCTTTGGGCGGCAGTTGTAACGTTACTTACAATAGACAAACAAACCGGTTGTAGCTCAAAATGAGTTAGATCGCGCGATTCTGGAGTTCTACCGTGGCCAATGGTAAATGAAAACGCGCTGGATTTCTTTTCTCACGAGAAAGACGTCTCTATCTTGGGTGCTCTGACGAGTGGGTCTCCTTGTGTCCATGTGATGAGTTCACACGGCGCCGAAAGAGGAAGAATGGCGGATTTCCGGGTCACTTATAGGATCATGGAGGAAGTGACGTAGGTCATCGCGGAAGTTGGTTGATGGGATCTGTAGTCCTTAGACGGACTGTGACTGCGTACCTACAGATTGAAGACCCGGTCTGAGATGAGCATCATGCTACACTGGTTATTAACCTTATGAAAATAAATTTGCTATTCTAGGAAGCTAAGAATTCTAAATATAAAGCTCTTGCTTCTAATTGTGCTTAATACTGTTGTATACGGGCGGCATGGTGGTGTAGTGGTTAGCGCTGTCGCCTCACAGCAAGAAGGTCCGGGTTCGAGCCCCGTGGCCGGCGAGGGCCTTTCTGTGTGGAGTTTGCATGTTCTCCCCGTGTCCGCGTGGGTTTCCTCCGGGTGCTCCGGTTTCTCCCACAGTCCAAAGACATGCAGGTTAGGTTAACTGGTGACTCTAAATTGACCGTAGGTGTGAATGTGAGTGTGAATGGTTGTCTGTGTCTATGTGTCAGCCCTGTGATGACCTAGCGACTTGTCCAGGGTGTATCCCGCCTTTCGCCCGTAGTCAGCTGGGATAGGCTCCAGCTTGCCTGCGACCCTGTGGAACAAGATAAAGCAGCTAGAGATAATGAGATGAGATGCTCAGATGATGGATTTTGAGTTCTATCTGCTGCATTACACTACCAAGCCTCTGTATTCAGGAAATACAGACCAAAGGAAATTACTGTAAATCTGACATGAAATCATGTGCATGCAACCCAAAATGGTCCATTTTCCAGGCAGAAAGCCTTCAAAATGTCCATGATGTTTCAGCTCGGTCAAAAGTGTACCTCTGGACCAGAATGACACTACATACATTTACTCTGGATTTGCAGAACAGCTACAGCTAATTTAATTTGATGCCTCATTGATTGGTTGGCACCATGCCAAATTCATTTTCAGCACTGTGCCAGTTATGTCAGAATATTAGTCGCTGATACTCCCAATACATGGGACCAACTTTAACCTGTACAAAATGTTCCCAACAAAGCTTGAACTGTTGCTGATACAAGATAGTCAGTCATAAAATGTGTTTTTATTCCTTCTAACCTCTGAACATGCAGTGTTGGAAACATGGAGACCATCCCTGTGTCCGAAATCGCTCACTCGTTCACTACTCCCTACTCTCTATATAGGGAATTACTATATAGAGGACTATACAGTGAGCTCATTGGTAAAATTAAAAAACACTTTTGGACACTAGTCTGTCGCGTTGGTATTTAAGTCATTACTGTCGCACAATTAAAACATGTCACATCAGTCGGCTGGTGGGTTTTCAAAATAATAAATACCTGCATGTGTTTTTGTGATAAATCCATATTATACCGAGTGTATTTCCCACATTAATCAATACAAAGTACCTGCATCTTTCAGTTCTTTTAAATCAAGGCTGAATACTTTCTTCTTTGCCGCTGCCTTTTATTAAATCAAAACTGATACTTTTGATTTGATTTCTTTCAGCACGACCGCAATGCATGATGGGATATATTGCTTTGGTTAGTGACCATCGGTTGTACACTACTTTTCGTGATCCATTGTGGGATACTTTGAGTGCACTATATAGGGTGTAAACAATCCTCACTAAGGTTTCGGACAGGGTGGCATGGTGGTGTAGTGGTTAGCGCTGTCACCTCACAGCAAGAAGGTCCGGGTTCGAGCCCCGTGGCCGGCGAGGGCCTTTCTGTGTGGAGTTTGCATGTTCTCCCCGTGTCTGCGTGGGTTTCCTCCGGGTGCTCCGGTTTCCCCCACAGTCCAAAGACATGCAGGTTAGGTTAACTGGTGACTCTAAATTGACCGTAGGTGTGAATGTGAGTGTGAATGGTTGTCTGTGTCTATGTGTCAGCCCTGTGATGACCTGGCGACTTGTCCAGGGTGTACCCCGCCTTTCGCCCGTAGTCAGCTGGGATAGGCTCCAGCTTGCCTGCGACCCTGTAGAACAGGATAAAGCGGCTAGAGATGATGAGATGAGATGAGGTTTCGGGCAGCACTACAAAATGGCGTCTTCACTATATAGTGCCCTATATACTGAGTACGGAGCAATTTCGGACACAGGGCAGGACGGCGAATCAGTCAGTACATGTACATAATGCATTACAAGGCCAGTTGCAAAGACCTTAGTGATTCAAATGGATTTCATTTGTAATTTAAACTGACCTCATGTCAACTTGCTTTGCTTCTGCTTGACAGGTAATTATTTTGCTTTCTAGGAGGTGCTATTTGTTATCCGCCCCCCAAAAAATGTTTTGTTTTTTTCTCCCCCAGCTGTCGCATGATAACATGTACAACATAGTTGGCCTGACAAGACTTCGACGTCTTCCCCCTGTTTTGCCTCTTGCTGGCTGAATATCATCATCACTGCATTTATAGCATTGCTTCTTCTCTATTCTCTCAGCACAGAGATGTTTTCCCGGCAAAACTATAGAGCCATCAGGCTGTCATCAAACTGACATGTAAATTTATAGAAAACAATGGATAGTCTGTCCCGCTCACTGGTTCATTGCTCACATGCCTGTTTTTTATTATAGATCATTGTTTTGTTCATCATGTTTGTTAATGATGTACAGAACGGCAACTGGGAGACGTTTCTCAGCCTTTTTCTGCTCTGGGAAATCGTTAAGTTTATCAGAAAGAAGGTGTTGTATCAGACAGTCATATCAGACAGTGGAAATGCCAGACTTTAACAGGTCTGGAAGAGTAAACAGTGAAGGTAATGAAAGTTAAGGAGGTGTCTCTTGAGAAACAGCAACAGTGGCACCAGTGTAAATAGTATATTAAGCCATAACACCAACCTCATTGTGACAACACTGAGCATATTTCTCTTGTCCTATCAAAAGGAGAACGCTATGAAAAAACACCATTGTGTTGTTTCACATTCTGCCCGTTTCACCGATATCGGGATTCACACATATTGTTTTTTGGGGTTTTTTTTACGAGTGCACAATTAACACACCAAATGAATTCAGGATATGCACAGTAGTCATTTTGCACGGGCATAGTGAAAAGAAAGTATATAAAATACATAGTTTCCATTCCGGCTTAGCCATGTTCAAAGCTTATGTAAAATCCTCAATGTGCACACACACACACACACACACACACACACACACACACACACACACACACACACACACATATATATAACTGCATCACAATAACTAAATGCTGTATTAATGCACAATTAATAACATCATCACACCAAACCAATGTTCAGTCCAGGGAATACCCTAATCTCTGCCTGGTTGTCATGGCAACGTCAGATTTGGCATTAATCTACAACTCCCAAAGTACAGTGTGGCCTACAAACATGGCCGCCAAGGACTACAACTCACAGCCATTACAGACACACTCACGTTCGCCCAATTACTGATTGTACACACCTAAACTGAATTACATACAGTACTTGAGTACGACTCGTGCCCTAATTTTAAGGACTCGTGACTTGACCCGGACTTGAGAGCTGATGACTCGGACTCTGACATTAACTGCGTTCGGATTCGTAAATTGGAGACAAGGACTCGGATTTTTTCTTTATTTTTTGTAACATGCCATCACCCAATCAAGCATCCAGCCAGAGCAGGTCATGATATATTTTACCATATTAACATGCCATTGTTGTGTGTTATGCCTGATGTAAAGACTCTCGTCTCTGCGAGCCTACCACACAGATTTAATACTTGTCATTTTTAGGGCATACCTAACAACGTGTTTTCTTTCTCTCTCTCTTCCCCCCAATCTGTCCCTCTGAGTTACATGTTGATCCTGGGATTGAGATGCTGGCCTCTTCTGCCCCTCGGACCTGCTTGATCCATCCTGGTGCCCTGTGTCTGGTCGGAGTTTTATCGCACCGCTCCTGTGAAGGACGGCTCCATGAGGACAGTTGAGGGTTATACCTGTTAAAACTGTTAATATTATAGTCAGGCTGTCTGCTGTTGCCCAAATGAGGATGGGTTCCCTTTTGAGTCTGGTTCCTCTCGAGGTTTCTTCCTCATGTCGTCTGAGGGAGTTTTTCCTTGCCACCGTTGCCACAGGCTTGCTCATTGGGGATAGATTAGGGATAAAATTAGCTCATGTTTTAAGTCGTTCAAATTCTGTAAAGCTGCTTTGCGACAATGTTTATTGTTAAAAGCGCTATACAAATAAACTTGATTTGATTTGATAATAAGTTGGCATAAGATATTTATATCTACATTAATTTTTATACTAATTTTGTGCAAGAGAATGCACATTCACCTGTTCATACGTCATGTTCAGGATCAAACTAACGCTAATGGTGCTAAAATGCCTGGAGAGAAGCTCCTAGGACTGTCTGCTTTGTTTATACAGTGGGGAAAAAAATGCACTGCTATGTGTTCCATATGTAGAAGAACTATCAAGGAGACGATGAGGACAACCTCGAACTTCAATCGTCATTTGGCAAGACTTCACCCAGAAAAGGAAGTGACACGCTATGTTCATTGCTCTGTTGATAGCGGGGCTTGATGAGCGATGAACTAGCTAGTGTTAACCCTCTCTCATGTTATTTGCCCTGTTGATAGTGGGCGGGGCTTGCTGAGCGATGAACAAGCTTTTCATCTGTAGCCTCTTAACTAAAATGGGGCAGTCAAGCAGTAACGTTAGTCCAACACAGTAGCAGAGACGCTTTCACATAAAGGCAGCAACAGCCACCGTCAAATGGTGCGGTTGGAGTCTTGTTCTCGGACTCGACTCGAAATTTTCTTTAATGACTTGGACTTGGACACTGGGGACTCGAGACTGGACTCGGACTTGAGGTTTAGTGACTCGACTACAACACTGTTACCTACACACTCATACTGTATAAACACCCTCACTGCACCATCACTTTGTGAAGTATATGCTCTGTTGTTATATCAGTTGATACCAAGCCTCCAGTAAAGCTCCGTATACCTGCACCTACGTCTGTACCTGCATAGTGACACTGTTATGTTGCTTGGCAACCAAAGCCTTTTCTGCCTTGCACTGTGCCTAAGAACATGCTTACCTGTGGAGCAATCACTCTAATCCAAGCCCTTGACTAACATATTGCATTAATAACCTGGGCCTAAGGGTAATTTGTTTGGACGAGCTTGAATTGTTCAATTTTGTTACCGACTGTCTTTTGAATCAGGATTTGGGTAATAAACAGTGGTGACAAAACCAGGTTGTATGGGATAAGACTTATAAAGCTGCACTTGAAATCAGCAAAATGCCATCTGAACTAAGAGGTTGGTCTTAGGAGGTGGTAACTTGCGCACAATTTTGGACCAAAATGGGTTAAAAAAGATTCCGCTCTGCTGATGGAGTTTAACTGTCATGCCCTTTATTGTTCCACTTCAGTCATATTAGCAGAGTATTAATTTATTATTACAAATATAGTAATATGCTATCATTTGGGTGTCAGGGTGGTGCAGTGGGTAGCGTTGTTGTCTCACAGCTGCAGGGTCCCCCAGTATGAGCTTGTGTGAATTTCGTGTGATGTTCTTGACACATGTGCATGGGTTTCCTCTGGGTTCTCTTCCAGTCTCAGGGTTCAGCATGGAGCAATAACAACAGATAAATGGGGAAAAAATGGCTTTCCTCAAATAAAAATAGCACACCAGCATTAACCAGAAAATTAGGTTTGCACTGGCATGGAAACAGAGCTCAGATATTAAATATATTAAACAACAAATCTGGCAACTACATGCACTGGGTTGCATCTTTTTATTTACCCATGAAACAAGCATGCACTGGTGAACGATATTAAATTCTTCAAGCATCCAACATCTCATCTCATTATCTCTAGCCGCTTTATCCTTCTACAGGGTCGCAGGCAAGCTGGAGCCTATCCCAGCTGACTACGGGCGAAAGGCGGGGTACACCCTGGACAAGTCGCCAGGTCATCACAGGGCTGACACATAGACACAGACAACCATTCACACCTATGGTCAATTTAGAGTCACCAGTAAACCTAACCTGCATGTCTTTGGACTGTGGGGGAAACCAGAGCACCCAGAGGAAACCCACGCAGACATGGGGAGAACACGCAAACTCCACACAGAAAGGCCCTCGCCGGCCCCGGGGCTCGAACCCAGGACCTTCTTGCTGTGAGGCGACAGCGCTAACCACTACACCACCGTGCCGCCCGCATCTAACATTTTAAGCAATAAAAAAACAATTCACTCGCTTTATTACAGTTTGAAATAATAAAACTCAAGCTGTCCAAGTAACTAGTCTGGCTACGCCTCCAGTGTGAACATGTTCATTTATTACATCACATCTCAAACTGCCCAAGATTTTCTTCACCATGACAACAAGGTCATCCGTTCCTACATCCAGTACTAACAGGTTCTGAAATTCCATTATGCATCGTTTCAGGGAAGAAAGACCACAGTGGGCATCTTTAATGCAACATCCTGCAAAGTGCATCACAAACGCATCAAGATATCAATTAGTGGTGCAAAAAAAAAGCACTTTTTCTTCATGATAAAATTTCACTTGGCAATGGCTAACGTAGTTAATGTACAGTGCCATCCATGAATATTGGCACCCCTTGTAAAGATTAGTAAAAAGGGGTTGAATAAAATCCGCCTTTTGGTGAAGTCACTTCATCTCCCACTGAATGAGAAAAATCCAACTTTTAATTGAAATAAATTTATTCAAAGAAAAACAAATCCCTCACCATGAAATAATTATTCTCAACAAAAACACATGCCACTATTATTGGCAAACCTGGAATTTATTGTGAACACAATGCAACTGAAGCATGTTTCCTATTTAAATTGTACAGTATTTTTGAGTTGATTGGAGTGTGTAGGAACTTTCAAGCTGTAATCCGTGACTTCCTGATTAACTGGGGAACAAATATGAGGTGACACAGATGCCAAATTCCCTTACCCTCCCTAATCACTATATAGGGCACTATAAAGTGGGGACGCCATTTTGTAGTGTTGTCCGAAACCTTAGTGAGGACTATTTACACCCTATATAGTGCACTCAAAGTATCCCACAATGCATCACGAAAAGTAGTGTACAACTGATGGTCACTAACCAAAGCAATATATCCCATCATGCATTGCGGTCACACTGAAAGAAATCAAATTAAAAGTCTCAAATTTGGTTTAACAAAAGGTAGCAGCAAAGTATTCAGCCTTGATTAAAAAAACCCTGAAAGATGCAGGTACTTTGTATTGATTAATGTGGGAAATACGCTCAGTATAATATGGATTTATCACAAAAATACACACATGTATTTATTATTTTGAAAACCCACCAGTCACCTGATCTGGCACGTTTTAATTGTGCGACAGTAATGACGTAAATACCAGCGCAACGGACTAGTGTCCGAAAGCGTTTTTTTCATTTTACCAATGAGCTCACTATATAGTAATTCCCTATTGAGGTATTTCACTCACGTGACCAAGTCATGTGATGCTGCCATTTTGGACGTCACGGCTCGAATCAGTTTGAATGTGAGGAAGGCGACAAACGAAAAACATAAAAGAAAAAGGAGCGAGATGCAGAAAACACCTTCACTATCCAGCGACGTAGGGCATTTACAGGGCGAGCAGAGGGAGAGGTATTTGCAAAAATTGAGGTTAGCAGGCTTAGAGAACGACGTTTACCTGCTTCCACCAGGATTGTTCACTGACAGCTAAGATTTGTTCACATTTTCATTTACTTTCGGTCCTCAGGATAAACAAAATGTTATTAAATGTCATTGAAATAACTTCTTAGTCTGTTGAGACATGGCCCGTTATAAGTTTTTCTTTTACTGTATTTACTAGTTTACTGAGCGCGCTCCGGGGCTGGCCGGGGCTAGCTAGCGCTCCGGGGCTGGCCGGCTCAGTAAACTAGTAAATCCAGTAAAGGAAAAACTTGAGACTGAAAGGTTTTAACAGTCATCCAAATGACTGAACGTAAACGTTGCTACAGCAACATACTAGCTACTATGATGTTGACATTAGCTAGCTTGCCGTCCAAAATGGCGGACACCGGGGCGTCACGTGACCCTGTGACGTCAGGTGAAATACCTCAATATAGGGAGTAAGGAGTAGTGAACAAGTGAGCAATTTCGGACACAGGGTTAGTCATCCATCAACATGGGAAAGATAAGAGAGAACACATAAAGCAAATGAGGTAGAAGTGTGTTGACCTTCATAACTCTGGGAATGGTTATAAAAAAATAGTTACTCGCCTGAAAATGTCTATTTCTACTGTTATGGCAAGAATAAAAAAGCATGGCCACCAACTGAAACTGTTACAAACTTGCCTGGAAGAGGATCCAAGTTTATGTTGCCCCCACGGACAGTGAGGAGGAGAGTAAGAGAAGCAAAAACAAAAAATCTCCAAGGATCACTGTTTGTGAATTAGAAGAAAAAGTAAAATCTTGGGGTTTCCAAGTCTCCAAAACCACCATCAGATGCCACCTCCATGCCAACAGATTATTTGGAAGGTTTGGCAGGGGAAAAACAAACAAACAAAAAAAACCTTTTCTGTCAGTTAACCACAAATGTAAGCGCCTGGAGTTTGTGAAACGCTATGACAACTCTGACTAGAACTGTGTTCTCTGGTCTGATGGAACAAAAATGGAGCTTTTTGGCAATAAACACTCAAGGTGGGTTTGGCATAAAGAGAAGGATGGCTATAATGAACAGAACCCGATCCCAACTATAAAATATGGTGGAAGTTCTGTGATGTTTTGAGGCGGTTTTTCCTCCAAAGGTCCTGGAAACCTTGTTAGGGTACATGGCATCATAGACTCCATGAAACACCAGGACATTTTAAATCAAAATCTGCTGCCTCTGCCAGGAAACTAAAACTGGGTCATCATTGGATCTTCCAGCAGGACAATGATCCGAATCCAAATCAACACATGGGGGGGAAGCACTTCCCTTCTCAATAAACAGACATTTCTGATTTTTCATTGTCGCTACCATCAGTGATTGACTGGGCATGTTGAGTTGGCGGAACGACATAATGACACTGACCCATACGCCATTTCCATTTGAAGCAGCTCAACACTTGTGTCTGCTGAGCAAGATGGCTCTGAGGGAGAAAGCTGCTATATTACTGCAATATAGAGATCCCAGCTACGAATCCGTGAGTGACATTTCATTTTCCAGGGAAGGTTTTCAATTTCATGTCCACATTAACCTACAGCAGCCTTTTTGTGTGAGGGCAGAGCCTATTTTGTAGCATGGTAGTGCTTGGCTGAGAAACTGGCTCTCTTATCTTATTCACAGGAAGGTTAATCGGGTGATGCATTGACTCTAATATAAGCAAAATCCTCCTTTCATGTTAAAAAATATGTCTTCTGCCTTTCAGAATGGTGGATGTAATACACAGTTTCTGGTTTGCAGGTCTTACCTTCACTTATGTCAAATTCTCACGGGATTCCTTTTGCAGCCCATTGGACTGTTAAAAGCAGTTCATCTTGGGAACGCTATGCAAATTTATGGGGCTGTCATGAGATGTTGTGATGGATTAATAGGAAATCCATGCTGTATATGTACATGTACAAACCATGTTAACCCACGTACCCTACCACTGAAGATACTTTAAGTGCAGAATGCACATTATAATTCCCATAAAACCCACAGGATACCAAAGAACTTCCATAAAATTCCCATCATCATCATCAGTTGAAACCTGATTGTAAAGTTTATATGAACTCACATTGTGTAATATTCGAATGCATCAGAAACTGCTGATCTACTGGGATTTTCACACAAAACAGTTTATACAAAATTGTGTGAAAAAATATCCAAACATCCAATGGATGGGATTTTTGTGGGTGGAAATGCCTTTTTGATGAGATAGGTCAAAGGAAAATGACCAGACTGGCTAGAGTTAAAAGGAAGCCTACAGTAACTTGAATGAGACCGTCAAGACGACGTAGCTCACTCCGGCCCTGTCTAGTCCAGAAGGAACGATATAAAGTGGGCCACCTTGCGCAATAAATGTTGCAAGCTATATACACTATATACAAGCTATATACACCCTAGGAATACCGATCTATTTGCCAGAAAGAATCCAAAACGGTGAGGAATTGACCAAGAAGAAGTGATTTTTGTTGAACTGCTCATTAAGGCTTAATTAGTCCATAACTTAATTAATAATTGGAACAAGAAGACAGAGTCATCTATATCCCCCACCCTATATACCAACTATATACCAAGTTTCAAGATATTATTTGTCACATTTTTCAAGTTCTGCTGCAGGAAACCAACCCTACCTCTTTACACTGACCTCAGCAGCCCATGGCATAAACCCACCAGACCTTTGGTCCAGGTGAGCTAAAAATTAAAATTTCTCATATTTCTTAGTATCAAAAGGCACATATACGTTACTTAATCAACACATATACCAACTTTCAAGACCATACCATTCATAGTTTTCAAGTTCTGCTCCAGAAACAAAACCTACCCCTAAGACTAACCTGAGAGACTAAGTCTGAAATTGTTTCCATGGAAACATGAAAAATTAAAATTTCTCAAATTTCTTAGTATGAACAGGCACATCTACATCACCTTGTTAACACGTATACCAAGTTTCAAATCTGTATCATGAATAGTTTTGGATATATGCTCTGGAAACGAACATTGCTCTTAGAAACTAAGTCAAAATCATTTTTTTATGTAAAAATTTGAAAAATACTTTTTTTTTTCCAAAAATACAAAACAGCAAAAGGTACCAGTTCACATGGTGCTTGATATGTATACAAAGTTTCATGAAGATATCTTCAGTAGTTTAAAGATATGGCCCAGAAATGAAAACACGACCAGCCGGACGGACAGCCGGACGGAACCCGTTTCTATATCCCAATAATTAAGCAAATCTGAGTAGAAGTTATACACATGCTAGGTACCCCTACTTTCATGCCAGAAAGAATCAAAATTGGTGAAGAATTAAGGGAGAAGAAGCAATTTGTGTGGAAACTGCTCGTTAGGGGTTAATTACTCCATATCTTCATTATTAATTGCAATTATGCAAATTTGGGTAGAAGCAATATGCACCCCAGGCAGACCTACCTTCCTGCCAAAAGAATAAAAATCAGTGAAGAATTGAGAGAGAAGAAGTGATTTTCGTGAAATGTGGATGATGCCGGATGGACGATGGACAACGCATAATGGTATAAGCTGACCTGTCGGCCGGATGCGCTAATAATCAGTCTTTACACCCGTGGTGAGCAGAAAAGCATCTCGGAAGATACAACATGCCATAACTTGAGGTGAACGGGCTACAACAGCAGAAGGTTAACTGGGTCCAAATCCTCTCCGCCAAGACCAGGCATCTGAGGCTACAGTGGGCACAGGTTTACTTAAACTGGACAGCTAAAGATTATAAAAACTTTACATGTATTTCACGTTAATGACTAATTCAATTCAACATGGTATAAAAATGAATAATTATTGAAAGTGTCCGTGGTAAGGGATCCCATCCAGCCCTAACCCAGCCAGGTACACTCCTCACTCAGGCTTTCACTCAACAGCATAACCAACTTACAAATCCTGCATAAAAATCATTAACGTTCACTCTAAATCTTACCAGAAATTTCATACTGCAAGACTTGTGAATTATGCAATCATAATCACTCGCCCCACACTAACCCAGCTGTACACTTATCACAGTTAAAACTATGGACAGTGTCAAAGACAGACACATGATGATCTCCTGCATGGCCTCGCGCTCCATCTGTGCTTGACGAGGATGGATGAGTCATTATCAACACACTCTACAGGCAGGCTGGGCAATGATACAGCAGCTGATCAGTCACACAAATGACTTTTATTCTCTACACTCTACCCGTTCTTTTCAATCTGTGATTCAGAACAGTGTGGAACTCCTTCACTTATGCAGCACAGGAGGCCTCCCAAATCATTAGAATCTCTAAACACTTCATAAATAGAGTAAATTAAGACAGTATACCAATATGAGTGGTTCTGGTGAACAGAGATAGTGTTGGCAGCATCTTGTTTTGTGGAGGCAGTTTTGGACTTCGGACCCCTACAGCAGTCAGCCGCTGGTGGAAGGCAGCTAAGATTGCCAAGTTCAAACCTGAACAGGAGCCAGTTGCGCGAGCATCCAGTCAATCCAGAGAAACAGTTTTCCACCTTTTAAATATCCACCTACAACAAATTGGTTTTAAGGAAAGGAAAATAGCTACATTTTCTTGGACCAGACTGTCAATTTTAACTTTCTATACTGTTCAGATGTCAACAATAGCAGCTGCCAGGCATAATGGTATAATGTTAGTGAGCAGGAAATTAAAAAGAAATCACTAGCCAAGATTGAGTCGAGCCCAAATGAAAGTGAGACCAAATCAACCTCATGACTGAAAGACAAGCCTATAATTTCAACTAATTGGCTTCATTTATGCCAATGATTAGGGTACGTTTTCTAGAAATAGGAATGAATTACTTCTTGTCAAACACTGTGAATATGAAAAGAGAAGACAATACAAACCTTATTTTTTACAAACTCTCTGCCAACACCAGGAATATATAAACAAGATCAATGCCCAAGACTGAAACAAATCTGAGTACAAATGCCAATAATTCCAACACCAGTCCAAGTCACCTGCAATGATCTGGCGACTTGTCCAGGGTGTACCCTGCCTCTCGCCCATAGTCAGCTGGGATAGGCTCCAGCTTGCCTGCGACCCTGCACAGGATAAGCGGCTACAGATAATGGATGGACAGTCCAAGTCAATACAGAAAACATAACTGGAATTGAGTCCTACTGTAAGATGTGAGACACAGACGAAGTGTGAGGTTCAAAAGGGTTAGGGCATACACAGTAAAATAATCCAAAAATCAAACCAGTAGACGTGCCACAGTAAAAACAAAACGAAACAGAAGGGCACTCAGTAGAGTGCATACCTCCGTCAGGCCACATATTCAGATTTGCATCAAAACCTAACCAATTGTTCCTTGGCCCATGGCACACCTTTCCTCAAAAGCTCATCAAAATCCATTCACTAATTTTTGAGTAATGTTGGGAACATACAAACAAAGGGAGGCGAAAACATAACCTCCGACAACACAGTTGGTGGAGGTAAAAAAGTAAATCTGATGGCAAAAGGTCCAAAGGGATAATTGAAGAATGCGCCACAAAATGAAGCAAGGGTACATACACTTAGGGCCCAGTCCCACAACACCGAATACTATAACTATACCTATACCTGAATTTAGCTCCAGTCTGGAGCAGTCACACCACAACTAATATCGCTTGGTCCTGTCACTCAGGGAAATAAATGAATGCAACTTAGGAATAGTCATGGAAGATTTTTTCCAAGTAGTAGCACATTATTCTGGGTCATACTGTACAGCTTGGACTTCAAAACAACCCATGCGTACACTCTGGTGGTTGACATAATAATAGGGATACGGTAGGTCACAGACTATGGAAATATAATAAAAAAAAGGATCCAAAATACGGAGTGGTTACGGATTTTAATACTGATGCATCACAGATTCTAATAATTTACGGATTGTTCATGGATTTTTCAGTAAATTACAGATCGGTTACAGATTTCATACAGATGATGCAACACGGATAAAAAATTAAGAAGTCTAAAACAATTAAATGTTTGGATTGCCGAAGTTCATAATTAAAATATCTTACCTGCATTTATATGTTTACTTTATTAATTTACTATTGATATTTCACTGAAAATATCACATATCTGTGAATAAAAGATCTGTATTTTGTATAATTTTTTTATTTTCTGTGAACCCGTATTCTGTGACTTCATGATGCAACAAGGATGGACAAAGATACCCGGGGAAAAATAGCACATGCTCAGACAACGTCACATGTAAATAATTACCTGATTAGTCAACTGTTTTATCGGATCAGATTTTTCCAGGCCTGGAAAAATGGCTCCAGAAGCAATCTCAGCGATACGGATAAACCCAGGCCTGGGCTATCTCATCTCATTATCTCTAGCTGCTTTATCCTTCTACAGGGTCGCAGGCAAGCTGGAGCCTATCCCAGCTGACTACAGGCGAAAGGCAGGGTACACCCTGGACAAGTCGCCAGGTCATCACAGGGCTGACACATAGACACAGACAACCATTCACACTCACATTCACACCTACGGTCAATTTAGAGTCACCAGTTAACCTAACCTGCATGTCTTTGGACTGTGGGGGAAACCGGAGCACCCGGAGGAAACCCACGCGGACACGGGGAGAACATGCAAACTCCACACAGAAAGGCCCTCGCCAGCCCCAGGGCTCGAACCCAGGACCTTCTTGCTGTGAGGCGACAGCGCTAACCACTACACCACCGTGCCGCCGGGCCTGGGCTATAGGTATCGTTATCGGTCTGGTGTGAGCACCAACCACATAAACTGCAGGTTTAAAAAACGATTTATTTATCGTTATCGGTATAACTTCACGCCAAATAGATACACATGTTCTTCCTAAAAATAGTCTAAACACCAGGAGAAAATAGAGTCCTGATAAAATGGAAAAAAAAATAATCACAAATTCTCAGGTTCAAATGTAAACACCAGGGACGTCACTAGGTTTGAGAGACAGGGGTAGCTTAGCACCCAGAGGAGAAAAGGTATTGTGCGCGCGCAGCGCGCGCCGAACATTTTTCAGAGCACCTACTAAGGCTGTCAATCAATTCATTATTTCAAGAGCATCACACCTTGGGGACACACTTCCCACCATTTCTATTCTATTTTAAAATTGCTTTCATCATTTAATTGCTTGCTGAAGCAACTTCACCAGCTAAACTACAAAAATGTGAAAAAAACAATGGTAGGTGTCATGCATTCCTGCGCAAACTGAAGAGGGCAAGTGCTTCACAAATCATCATGTAAACATTCTACAGAAGACTCAATATAGCCTAGGTAAAGTTAAGCAAATGCAAACCACTGACATCAAATTACAATCTCACCGTGTGTGTCTGCAAATGAAAGCATAGAATTCTGACTCTCTGCAAACCCAACTCAATGGAAGCCCGCACCGCGCCTGCTGCAGAATGCCCGCGTAGTTTTTTAAGTCCTACTAGCCTACCACTCGACGTGACGCTTGACACAGAGCCAATGAGGAGGAATCATAACGATATTAATAATATTGCATTAAACAATAAATAAGCAAGCAGAAACTGTTGTTCGGATTAACTTGCGTTCTTCATGGCTCATGTTCAGTGCTTTACTGCCTTTGTTTTTTTTGGGGAAAAAAAATAAAAATATAAATAATTTAAAAAAGGGCAAAAAATATAGGGTGGCTTTGCCATAAGACAGGGTGGCTGGAGCTACCCTAAAATGGGTCTGGCGACGTCTATGGTAAACACACTATGTAATTTTGCATTAAATGACGAACCCTACAGAAATCAGTCTACGTTCGAATATACCGTATAACCTAAAATATCTGTGAAATAACAATCTATTATAAACAAGAACCTGTAAATCAAGTGTTTTTACAATTTTAAAGCATTGTAAGCAAAGAAAGAGGAAAAAAAAACAAGAGCACAACACAAAAATAACAGAAGCAAATGTTTAAAATGAGTCAGTCAATAAGAAGAAACGAGATGCTCTATTCCACTGCAGGCTGTTTAGCACTTTGGATGTTTTTCTTCTTTGGCTCCCATCTCTAATTTTCCACAAACAACAGACATTTTCGAGAATATAACCCAGCTAACAACTGGAATTGCTGTGAAAATCTGCCACAGCAGCACAAAAGTAAACAGACATCTACAGTCTTCAGGGGGAACACGATTGGTCTCCCGAGCAGCACGCAAGAAAGCGTTTGCTTTATTGCCGTTAAGCATTGTTGCTAAGAGATCTGGTGTTTCAATCCCCAAAATATCAGAAAATAGGATTAAAAAAAGAACAGCTGTTCATGGGTTATTAAAATAGTTACCTTTCTCAAAGAGCGCACTTTGGAACGCCTCCAAATTGGAAACACTCGGTCATAAAACGACTGAAGAACCTTACACATGGAGCATAGAAAACACATCCAATGGAAAATATATTCACTCATTTTGAAGTATATGGAAATATCACTGAATACATCTTAAATTCAGTGTGGTGAAATAAGTGACATTTATTAACAAGCTTGAATTTTCTGTTACCACATTTCAATCTGTCGACACCCACCATCATTCCCCTACTGAGTCTGGATGACAGGATTCATTTCCAATATAAAAGAAGCTCCGTGAGTCTCTGTGGAGCTATGAGGAGGAGTGTCTTATTTCATGTTTGAGATAAATCCCATTTGTCCTGCCTTATTGGATAAAGGCTCTGAAGGGTTAAAGTGTCCCAGAGACCCCTGTTCGAGACCAGCCTGCTTGCCTCGGTGCACCCAGGTTGGAGCAGATGGTGGCCATATGTCTGTAGTACATGATCAGGAGCCAGAGAAGAGCAAGAGGAACACACAAGATGGGCTGCCGTTTCACATTGACACCATAAGATCAGAGAAAAATGTCACTCCACTGCTTCAACCATAAATTACAGCACACCTTCAGTAACAGTCAAGAAGAAGAAGCTTTTTAAATTATTTTTTATTACAGTACATGGTTATTTAATTAAATCACAGTGTATCTATGGTTGTATCTATGATTTATTTTGGGGATACCGTGGCCTAATGGTTAGAGAAGCAGCTTTGGTGCAAAAGGTTGCTGGTTTGATTCCCAGGACCAGCAAGAAGTGCTGTTGAACAATGCATCTAACCCCAGGCTGATCTGGGTATGTTGTACATTACTCTGGATAAGAGTGATTGCAGTTTTTCCTTGGATCAGAGCAAAAAATTTTATGGTTCTCATCCATTTTTTGTGCAATGTTTGTTTGTGACCCTACTGTCATTGTCTATTGGTCTACATCTGTGTTTATAGTGCAATATACAAGTCTGTCTAGCTGTCTAGTATGTTTACTTATTGTTGTCTTGTGTGCATTTACTGTAACATGTTTATTGTTTATTGTACATTCCAGCACATTGGAGTATGGGGAAATGTAATTTCTTTCAGCCGTGCACTGCTTGTTGTACGCTCTGAATGACAATAAAGTTTGACTTACTTAAAAATAGAATTAACTTGAGCAGGGCAGTGGTGGCTCAACAGTTGAGGCTCTGGGTTACTCATTTGAAGGTCATGGGTTCAAATCCCTAGCGCTGACAAGCTGCTACTGTTGGGCCCTTGAGCAAAGCCCTTAACCCTCTCTCCTCCAGGATCACTGTATCATATATACTTTTGTTATACGCCCCTCTGGATAAGCGTGTCTACTAAATGCCGGTAATGTATTTACGCAATTTCTTTATTTAGAACTGTACATTCTTGTAGAAGGGCAAAATCCTGTTGATTTGTACAAACTATCCAAATGCATGCCATAAAGGATTAATGGTCTAAATATTTTCAATTACAAATGGGATTTTTTTAACAGTGGGTGGTACGGTGGTGTATTGGTTAGCACTTTTTTCTTTTTTTTAAATATATTTTTTTAATTTATTTGCTAACAAATACAAACAAACACAAAGTAAGAAGGACAGAATGAAACAAATCAATACATACACATGACACAACAGAAGCACTGACGTAACATTAACAACAATTTCAAAGGCTGGACAATACTACTAATATGTTAACAAAGAGATGTAACAGAACACATGGAGACAAATTCGACAAAGATAAACAAGAGCTATATTGCTGTATAGGGGAGGCTGGGTGGGGTTGGTTGGGGTAATGAATGTGCATGTGAGATGGAGGAGGGTAGGTGGGGGGGGATTTGGAGGGGTTTTGGGCCTTGAGTTATGGGTGGAGGGACAGTGTGTATATGTTGGGGGGGAGCGGAGTTTGTGATAGTGAGCACGTGTGTGTGTGAGTGTATATAAGCAGTGCTGGTCTAGTGTCGGGCCAGGGAGAAGGAAGCTGGATCATAATGAAGGAGGGGGGAGTATTATTTAATTTGCTAATCATTTGTGTTAGTAAATTTTTTATAGATAGTAATTCTAAAAATAATAGTTATTTAACTATTGGTTAGCACTTTTGCCTCACAGCAAGAAGGTTCTGGGTTCAAGTCCAATGCCCGACGGGGCCTTTCTGTGTGGAGTTTGCATGTTCTTCCCATGTCTGTGTGGGTGTGCTCTGGTTTCCACCAAAAAGACATGCAGGTTAGGTTAACTGGTGGCTCTAAATTGACCGTGAGTGTGAATGGTTGTGTGTCTCTACTGCCGCTTTTCCACTACAAACGCGGCTGAGTCGGGCTGAGCCGTGCCGTGCTGAGTTGGGCTGAGTCGAGCTGAGTGGGGCTGTTGGAGTTGCATTTCGACTACAACCGCGCTGAACCGTGCTGGCTGGAAGTGGGTGGACACATTGGGTGGAGTTAGCGAAAGTGGGTGGACGTCACGTGATGTTGTTAAGCAGCGCAAACAGTGACATCAGTGAACTTTTAAGCGGTAGTCTCACGTCCCGGATAGTCAACAATAAACATGGAGTCGTTAGTGTTGCTGGTCTTGGTGCTGTGGCTTGTTGTCACCGACAACGCCAACAGATACTGGCAAGAGCGTATAGATGAGGCGAGGCGCATAAGGCTTCAGAAATTCTCGTAATTCGTAATTATTCTTCTTCCGGGTTTACGGTGTTTACAGATCCCAGCGTGCTTGCGGGGCGTGTATGGGCATGTGAGGATACTCCTCCTCACCAATCAGTGCACAGGGGAGTGTCTGCTCACGCCCCCAGCCTCACTCGGCTCGCTTTGGCTCGCTTCAGCCCCACTCCAAAACGGTGCGAGTTTTAGGGGCTAAGCAGGGCTGAAGCAAGCCGAGTCGTGCTGTTCTTTGGTAGTCGAAACGCGAGCCGTGTCGGGCTGAAGTGAGCTGAAGCGAGCTGAAGTGAGCTGAAAAAGGGTAGTGGAAAAGGGCCATATGTGTCAGCCCTGTGAAGACCTGGCGACTTGTCCAGGGTGTACCCTGCCTCTTGCCCATAGTCAGTTGGGATAGGATCCTGTGACCCTGTACAGGATAAGCGGTTACAGATAATAGATGGACTTTTTAACAGTGAAAAAAATGATCAGCGGCTTCTTCTACGCTGGTATTTTTTTAGCTAGCTCTCATTTGATTAAAAAGAGAAAGTGCATCAAATGCAACAAGGGAAAGAAAAAGAAGAAGAAGAATCATGTTCCTAAGGTGACCTAACATTGGCATAAGTCTTTTACGACAGCTGACAGGAGCTAACCTTTTTATTAAAGATTGTCCAACAGATTTTCATAAATAAAGCTTTTGCAAATTCTGACAAATTGTTGCTGAAATTAGGTTAAAATATGATAGTTTTCGAGGCTGACTTTGGAGTCAGAAAGCTATGACAACTGGCTTTGTCGCTCTAGTGTTTGTTGTTGCCACTGCCATGTCTCATCAATGACTCATTTTATTACTTGAGAGATGTTTACAGGTTTAATGTAAGAGAGAGTTTTCATTATCATTACAATTTTGTCATTATAATACCACAGACATACCATAGGCGTTCGTAAATCCCTTAGAATTAGTCAGCTGGAGTCACTTTACTTAGGACAACAGGAAATATACATGAACACCGTGATTAAAATGTCATTGATTTGTCACTGATATATTCATAAAATGTTAAGACTGAAATGAATCACATTTTATTTTACCACAGAAAATACACAGAAATCTGACATGATTGTGCTAGCATTGCTATAAGAAAAATGTAGACCCATTTATATGGTAAAGTTTTCTCGAAGGACATGTTAATTTCCTAAACATTTATGGTAAGAGTCTCCAGTGTCACCTTTTTGTAACTGTCAGTAGGTTTGCCAACATGAAAAGGACAATTTTTTTTTATTTCTTGTTTCTTGATTTTTAGCTCATCCGGCTGTAGGCCAGGCCGGCTGAGCTTATGCGATCACGCATTGTTGGCATTGTCCATCCACAATTTACAAAAATCGCTACTCCTCCTACAGGATTGATCAGAGTTCGATCAAACTCACATACAATGTTCCCTGGGTGCGTGTGCATAAAAGTTGTCAAGACGGTGGTGCCACCTGTCATTTACGATTTTATGGGCATCTGAAATTTTTGGGTGACTCGTCACATTAAACGCAACTCTTCGTAAACTGCTGGGACGTTTCCACTGAAACTCACCCAGAAGACTCTAAAGACATATTCCAATAAGAGTTGTTCACCAGGTGGCACCACCTACCATGGATGAGGTTACAGAGGGGTCACGTACAATTTCACGAAAATCACTACTCCTCCTACAGGAGTGATCAGATTTTGGTCAAACTTATGTGGAATGTTCCCCAGGTTGGTATGGATAAAAGTTGTCAAGATGCTGGCACCACCTGTCATATTTAACATTTTATGGGCAGTTGAAATTTTTGGGTGATTCGTCACACCAAACACTACTCTTCGTAAACCGCTAGGATGTTTTCACTAAAACTCACCCGGAAGACTCTAAAGACATATTCCAACAAGAATTGTTCACCAGATGGCGCCACCTACCATGGATGCAGCTACACAGGGGTCATATGCAATTTCACAAAAATTGCTACTCCTCCTGCAGGAGTGATCGGATTTCAAAACTCACACACAACAGTGGCCGGTACAAGCTACAGCCTCATTGATGCTATTTTTATTTTTCTTCTATTAACTTCCAGAATGTGTGTGTGTGTGGGGAGGCTGGTGAGAGAATGTTTGTAGCTGCTATAACATAAGTGATAACAGCTATTAACTTGTTTCTTAGCCATTCCACAAGATTAAATGCAACTATAAACAGATAAAAAGTATAACATGTTCTGTCTATAATTAATAATAATTATAATAATTGGCAAATTGCTATGCTGTAAGAGAAATACAACACTTCAAGGCATGCTGTTATTGGAAAATATTAAACTCTAAGGTGGTAATAGGAATTTTGCTTTTCTTCAGATGGCATCACATCACCCCATCATTGATTATTTTTCTAGAACAGCACATACCGATGTGTTTTACTCCTTAGTGAATCCACAGGAAAAGAATATTTGACCAATCAGGCTGCAGTGAGTTGCGATCATAGTGAAAACTCCCATGGAGGTTATCCATGTTTTGTCACAACAGAATACAAATGCCAACTCAATTTACAGACGAAGCTATCTGATGGTATATCATTAGCAACAAGAAATTCAAATCTCTTTTGTTTATGTTGCCATATTTATACCAATCAGCCATGCCATTTAAACCACCTGCCTAATATTGTGTAGGTTCCCCTTGTGCCACCAAAACAGCTCTGACCCGTCGAGGCCTGGACTCCACAAGCCCTCTGAAGGTGTGCTGTGGTATCTGGCACCAACATGTTAGCAGAAGATCCTTTAAGTCCTCTAAGTTGTGAGGTGGGCCTCCAGGGATTTGACTTGTTTGTCCAGTACATCCCACAGATCCTTGATTGGACTGAGATCTGGGGAATTTGGAGGCAAGTCAAGAACTGGAGGCCAAGTCAGCACTCTTTGTCTCTTTGGGTGACACAGTGGTGTAGTGGTTAGCACTGTCACCTCATAGCAAGAAGGTTCTGGGTTCGCGGCTGGCGGGGGCCTTTCTGTGTGGAGTTTGCATGTTCTCCCTGTGTCTGTGTGGGTTTCCTCCAGGTGCTCTAGTTTCCCCCACAGTTCAAAGACATGCAGTTAGGTTAACATGGGGTGGCCTTGGATTGAGGTACCCTTGAGCAAGGCACCTAACCCCTGACTGCTCCCCAGGTGCTATAGTATGGCTGCCCATTGCTCTGGGTGCGTGTGTTCACTGCTTCAGATGGGTTAAATGCAGAGGCTGAATCTCACTTTGCTTGAAGTGTGCATGTGACAAATAAAGGCTTCTTCTTTTTTGTCATGTTCCTCAAACCATTCCTGAACAATTTTTGGAGTGTGGCAGGAGACATTATCCTGCTGAAAGAGACCACATTATTCTGGTATTAGGGAATACCGGAAGGGGTGTATTTGGTCTGCATCAATATCCTAATAGGTAGTATGTGTCAAAGTAACATCCACATGAATGCCAGGACCCAAAGTTTCCCAGTAGAACGTTGCCCAGAGCATCACACTCCCCCCACCGGCTTGCCTTCTTCCCATAGTGCATCCTGGTGTCATCTCCTCCCCAGGTAAGCGACGCACACACACCCAGTTGTCCACATGATGTAAAAGAAAACATGATGCATCAGACTACGCCACCTTCTTCTTTGCTCCATGGTCCAGTTCTGGCACTCATGTGCCTATTATAAGTGATTTCGATGGTGGACAGGGTTCACCATGGGCACTCTGACCAGTGCATTGATACCTTTCTGTCATAGCCAGCAATTTGTGCTACAGTAGCTCTTCTGTGGGATCAGACCAAGTGGGCTAGCTTTCACTCCCTACGTGCATCAATGAACCTTGGGTGCCCATTACCCTGTCGCCAGTTCACTAGTTGCCCTTTCTTGGACCACTTTTGGTAGGTACTAACCACTGCATACTGGGAACAAACCACAAGAGCTGCAGTTTTGGAGATGCTCTGACCCAGTCACCTATCCATTACAATTTGGCCCTTTTCCATGGAAGTCACTCAGAACCTTATACTTGCCAATTTTTCCTGCTTCCAACGCATCAACTTTGAAAACAGACTGTTCATTTGCTGTCTATACCATATATCCCACCTGTTTACAGGTGCCACTGTAAGAAGATAATGCTCTTCACTTCATTGGCCAGTGGTTTTAATGTTATGGCTGATCTGTGTATATCATACCTGGTATATTCTCCCAGAGTATTATTATTATTATTCTGGTACTAAGAGTCTAGTGCTGCATTTTTGTACCAATTTTCTGGTTTCTACAAAATTTCAAAATGAAAGCACTTCATTTCCTGTGGTGAAGAGAAAGTATGGAAGAAAGGTTGTTTGTAAAAAGCATAGTAGGTGTTTTTACTTATCCAACCTTTTGTTCATTGCAGAAAACCTGATTACGGCTTGGACGCTCTTTTATATGCTGTTACTCTTTTTCTACAAGCAAAGTGTTGACTTTTTGGTGCCATTATTGCTTTCCAACAAGCTAAATGTGATAGAGAAGAGAAAACAGCAAGAGCAGGAAGTGAAAGGTAAACTCAGAAGAGATTGCAAAAAGACTTGCCTAAAGCTTGGAAAAAAGCAAACCCAAGGTAATGTGTGAGAGTGTGTTCTTAAAAGCTTGTATTTGCTGTTTGCTCGATATGCTTTTCAAGTCCAGAAAGCAAAAAGATGCTGCAGCTTCTATAAACAAGAGTCATCAGGAGATGACATATCCCCCCGGCCTCCACATGAAACCCCACTCCAAATTTTCCTAAGTTGAACTGGTTACCATGGAAATACGGAAAAAATAAAAATTACAGAAATCCCAAAATGTCAAAAGGCACAACTCTTTTAGTCACTTAACATAACTATGAGGTTTGGTGAAAAGAATTCCTAATAGTTTTTGAGTTATGCTCCAGAAACTAAAATGTTGACAGATGGACAGACGGATAGAGTGATAGCTATATCCCCTCACATTATATGCCAGGGGGATAAAAAAATGACACCAATAGCAATTAACCCTTAAATTTTTCTCACATACAGATACCCCTATACAAATTTCCTATTAGTTTAGCATAATAAATAATCACAAGTGCACAAATAAATTTAGCGTCCACCCTACTGAGCAGTGAAAGCTCCAATGTGCTGCCCAGTACTATGTAGCTAAAGTAATTAATTACATATGATGAGCAGGTTAGATAGTTAATAGCATTAATATTGACAAAATCAAGTACTGTGTATAAATTTCCATATCGGGGATGATTCAGCCATAATCCTCAAGTCATTAGCCAATGTTTCACCTATGAGATGTAGTTTTCTTGCTCTACATAGTACATCCCAAGATATTACTCATGTCCAGAGGTGGACAAAGTACCCAACTTCATTACTTAAGTCAAAGTACAGATCCCACTGGTCAAATGTTACTCTGATGCAAGTGAAAGTTGTCCAGTCAAATTTTTACTTAAGTTAAAGTCCTGAAGTACTTGCTTTTAAAAATACTTAAGTATTAAAAGTACATTTTCTGTCAACGCATCGTTGTATTATTGGCACAACGCTTACAAAACCTAACGCCGTTACCAAAGACAGAAATGTGAATTCACAAAATGAACGCATGCTGTGCCATCATGGTGGTTTAACGTTAAGCTAGCTAGTCAGTGAAACTCCACCTGACATGCTAGCAAACTCTTTTCAAACTCAAAAATCGTATTGGGTAGCTAATGCTACTAGAAAAGAAAGATTTCTATAGCCTGGCAAGCCAGACTAAATGTGAATATTTAGTCTGGCCTCGATCCGTAGACATTTCCGACGGGTGGGGGTGGAACAAACCGCTGTCTTTCAAACTGTCTCTGTGCGTATAGGCCAACGCTCTGACCAATCAGCGCAACAGTGACTGTGACGTAGTCAGAGCGCGCAGTGGGGGAGACCTTGAAATAAATAATTTTTCAAAATGCGTATTAATTAATAAACAGGTTCTAGATATTAAGAAGTTTGGAGATAATGACCACAAGTTTGGAGTCTGTACCACATACTTAACATACACTCTTATTTCTTTCAAGTGTTTTTCAAGGGTTTGCTTAAACTGTTTGAGAGTTTTTATTTTTATTTAGTGGTGTTTGGTGAAATAATTTCCCTTAAATTTAAAATAACGGGAAAATAAGAAACAATCAAAAAGTAATGTTTCAAAGCTGTTTATTAATTCTTCGTACTGCACAAACTAGCCCCATCCTTTTGGCTACCAGTGGAGCCAGCTGGTAGATCAGACTTTTGCCATAGCCGGTCGGCAAAACAGCGAAAACGTCCTTCTTGAAAAGGAATGAGCGGACAGCCTCTTCCTGCTCATGTTTCAACGAAAACTCCAAGTCTAATTCTTCTAAAACTGATTCCAAAGCGGAGTCAAACGCGCGCTGTCTTTCCTGTTGTGCTTTCTCCAGCGTCGCGCAGCTTTGTCGTCACTCCTGCAAAAGCCCGCCCAAAGAATCCAAACAAAAACCTTGCGTTGTGATTGGCGGGCACGATTTGATGCCCGGGGTGTTTTTGTTTATATGGTGCGAGGCTAGACCCACTCGCTAGGCAAAAATATTTTTGGCCGCTAGGCGGGTGGGTCTAGTTTACTAGGCTAAGATTTCTACATTCTTTTTATTTGGCAAGATTATGCTGAAACATATTTCTGAAAGGACTTCAGATAAGTTAACATTATTCATGTTAGCGTAACTCTGTTTTTACATGATAACTAACAGTGTCCAAGTTAACTAGCTATGTGTAAACGTTAGCCGTGGACAAGGCTACAGTAACTTGGTGGGCAAATCCATAGAAAGTCATTTGACTAACCAGACTGCATAGCTACTGCAGTGTTATCACTAGCTCTAAAAGCACAGACAACTTCGTTGAAAGGTTTCTCTTGGAATAAAACGTTTATATACCTCAATATGCTTCCGCAGGTTGGATGGCGAGTTTTTGTAGGCCGTGATATGGTTCGTTTTTGGAAAACAAAGCAAACATTTAAAACGAAACGAATCTTTATTCCTTTCGGAAAACTGAAACATGGGTTCATGGGCCATGAGTGCGTGCATTCCCCAGAAGAACCGCCTCCTTCCATTCTGCCATCAACTGATCGTGTTAAATAATGCTACTGAGAAATCATTGAACTTGATTTTATACAGTCTATGGATGTGACGTGACCCTAGTGATTACTGATAGGCTGTCTCAGCGTCACCTGTGAAAAAACCAATCACATTTTAGAAAAGAAAAGCACATCCACTTTCAAAGCTGCTTCATACTAACGAGTAACAAGGACGTTGATAGAAACGTAGTGGAGTAAAAAGGACGATATTTGCCTTTCAAATGTAGTGAAGTTAAAGTCATAAGTTTCCCCCCAAAAAAATACTCAAGTAAAGTACAGATATTCAAAAAGCGTACTTAAATACAGTACTCAAGTAAATGCACTTCGTTACTGTCCACCTCTGCTCATATCTGTGTGACCTTTTTACTTCACATGTATATCTGTAAGGAGACGGTGTCTAATAAGCGCAGTTATACGATGGCTTTTCACTGCGCTTTAAACAGCTTAAATTTCTCAGGTTTTTCCACAAACCTGCCTGTTCCTAATTCTGATCAGTGCACACTAAAATAATCCGCCTAGTATTAAAAAATAAATAAATAAATAAAATTTGATGTGTGCAGTGCAATGGATGTGGGATTTAGAAGGAGTAATGCACACTTTAGTCGCAGGAATGTGGTGCATCACTATCATACTTAGGAGTGTGCACACTCAGCGCACAGAAACAGACACGAGTCAAGTCAAAAAAACAGAAGAGATAGGAGAATAAGATAAAAATGTACACTTGAAGAGTTTGGTTCCAAAACACTATATATCCAATTCCATTGTTGCAAGAAGAATCACTTTTTCTGATTACGGGAAGTGATAAAAGGAAAACCACTGTATCCTGTTTTAAAATTTATTGACTAACTCCTTAATGATAATAAACTTCAAAAATGAAATCCAGAAATAATTAACAGCTTTTAACTGAACCAAGTAATTTTTTTTGTCAAGTCACTACATATCCATGCCACGGCCTTTTTCCCAAAATGCTAAATATCCCTTTCTATTTACAGTGCATTTAACCATGTTCTTTCATGACAGATTATTTTATAGATTATTTTATCGAAATTATTCATAATTCAGCGTGAAATTGTCCAATAAATGTGTAGGTAACACAGTCCGTCTAAGAACTACAACTCCCATCAACTAACTTCCGCGTTGACCTACGTCACGCCTGGGTGGGATTTCCTACGTCACATCCTCCAGGAAGCCATAAGTAACCCGGAAACTCCCAGCTCTCTCTCTCGTCTTGGATTTCAAGCCGTCCAGACACAAAGAGATACCCTGCACCAGAAAACCAAAGAAAAGACATCTTTCTCCCGAGAAAAACGATTCAGCGTGATTTTTGTTTACCTTTGGCCACGGTAGAACTACTTAAATCGTGCTCTCTCTCTCTCGGTTGAGCTACAGCCGGTTTGTTTGTCTATTATAGTAACGTTACAAGACTGCCGCCCAAGCAGTTTAATTAAAAGTTAGAAGCGACCGGATTCCTTCTAATAAAAGTGCTGTGCACATTGTTTGATCAGAGACTTCTTTTCATCACAAGCGACCATGCGTCGGACCAAGAAATTCTCTGCGCTTCACGGAGGCCTCCACAACTGTGAAACTCCAAAAGTCTCGGAACATCTCATAATCTTGCGTAGAGGCGAGATACTGAAGTAAGATTGGCATTTGGGCAAAAAAACTAGTCTTAGGAATTAGTTTTATTAAGTAGTGTGAATTTAAACTCAGGAACGGTTTAATTGTTTACACTGTAGACACGCAGCGTGTTGAATTGATGATTGTTCTATTTGTGTTGATCTCTCAATTTGTTTAACCCCACGAGGTAGAATTCTTTGGCCTTAGCTAGCAACACAAGGCTAATCTTTGTCTCCACACGTGGCCACACACACAAACACATCTTAGCTAGCAACCAAAGCTAACTCCTTTGTTCTCCTCAAATCCCACGTGGTGACCCCCACACCTCAGATAGCACACACACACACACAAACACATACCTCAGATAAGATTCCAATCACTCTCACACATCACTCTCACACACACACATAATACACACACCGTTTATGCTTGCTTATATGTATATATCTGCTGACTTTATTGACATCATTGTTATAATACATTCAATTATTATTGAAACTGTGTGTTTATTTGTTGTACCGATATTTTTGAAGCCATCCAATCTCAAAAGAACTCCAAGGTGCATATGAGTTATGTAATACAGTAAGTGATCATAATAATTTGGAATATACCATAATTTAGCTGTTTGGTAATTTATTATTAAGCACCAAAATTAATGGTATTAATTAATGAGACTGATTTAATGAGACTTGCGATTTAGTTGATTAAGATCCATGTGTGTGCAATCAAAGTGTCACATGATCTGTCACATGATGTCTGTATAAATCAACCTGTTCTGGAAGGACCCTGACTCTGCTACACTACTAAGCAAGCAACATGAAAACCAAGGAGCCTCCAAACAGGTCAGAGAAAAAGTTGTGGAGAAGTATAGATGAGAGCCGGGTTATAAAAAATATCCCAAACTTTGAATATCCCAGGGAGCACCATTATACCTTTATTACCATTTCCATTATAGCAAAATGGAAAGAATATGGCACCACTTCAAACCTGATAAGAGAAGGCCACCCACCAAAACTCACAGACAAGGAGGGCATTAATCAGAGATGCAACAAAGACACCAAAGATAAGACTGAAGGAGCTGCAAAGATCCACAGTGGAGATGGGAGTATCTGTCCAGAGGACCACTTTAAGCCATATACTCCACAGAGCGAGGCTTTATGGAAGAGTGGCCAGAAAAAAGCTATTGCTTAATAAAACACATTTAGAGTTTGCCCAACAGCATGTGGCAGACTCCCCAAACACATGGAAGAAGATTCTTTGGTCAAATTAGACTAAAATTTATCTTTTTGGCCATCATGGGAAATGCCATGTGTGACGCAAACCCAACACCCTGAGAACACCATTCCTACAGTGAAGCATGGTGGTGGCAGCATCATGATGTTGCATCCCATTAATACACTTTACAGTAGGTTATTAGATTCTAATAGAATAGATGTGCCAAAATAATTGTGGATCTTTTTTAATGGGCCCCGACTTATTACAAGTATGAATAGGTGGAGCTTAAAGCAGAAAAGGCTGAGAACCCCTGGTCTAATGGTTAGAGAAGCAGCTTTGGGACCAAAAGGTCGCCAGTTTGATTCCCTGAACCAGCAGGAAGGGCTGAAGTGCCCTTGAGCAAGACACCGAACCCCCAACTACTCTGGGATGTTGTACGTCGCTCTGGATAAGAGCGTCTGCTAAATGCCATTAATGTAATATTGAAACTAAACCAATGCACATGAAGTGAACTCAAAACAAAAAAAAATGAGGTATTTGTCCACCAGGCAACTATGAATAAAAAAAAAACTAACAGCCCTGACATGTAATCCGCTTGTCCTGGGCACACTAGCTATTAAATTTCCATCCCTGATAGTAGTCACCGAATAATATGCTTTAATAGGAATAACTGAATAATACACTGCGACTTTAGCGTTTAGCATTAACAATTATATACTGTATGTATCAAACCTGCGAAGTGAGATAAAACAGAAATAGTGTACAGCATAATATTAAAATGTTCCTCGAATCTAGTTTTTTTAATGTTCATCTCTTGCAAGACCTTGAGGATCCTCTCCTTATTTGAGAGATGTCTTTACCACCCACACAAATGTGTGCACAGTTTTAATTGCAGGTTCTCCAAATGAATTGCTTGATGACATTTGAATTATCTCCTTGCTTTCTGTACTATATCATACACTCAAACATTTTACAACTATGAAGTCGTTTACAAACTGATTCCGCAGGAAATTAACTGGTGAAAATGGACAAATCCGATTGGCCTTATTTACAGTGTATTTGTCATGAGGTGCAGTTAAACTAGCCATGACGGAATAAAAACGTAATACTTACTGTATCTGTTGCATTTAATGCACATAATTACGCAAAACACCGAACTGCATTATGTTGTGGACAAATGTGGTGTTCCGTCCTCAAATCGCACTTAAACAGATACTCTTCAAATCTTGATAATGACTTGATTTTCTCCTGACGTATAGTATTTAGTTGTGAGGTGAATGTAATAAGCAGGAGTGATATGACTGCTTTATACTGCACTTTGTTTTTGTTCAGTTTCCTCAGAGTTTCTAATCCCCGAGTGCTCCTGATTGGGAAAAGACTGATTGTCATACAACCCCGATTCCAAAAAAGTTGGGACAAAGTACAAATTGTAAATAAAAATGGAATGCAATGATGTGGAAGTTTCAAAATTCCATATTTTATTCAGAATAGAACATAGATGACATATCAAATGTTTAAACTGAGAAAATGTATCATTTAAAGAGAAAAATTAGGTGATTTTAAATTTCATGACAACAACACATCTCAAAAAAGTTGGGACAAGGCCATGTTTACCACTGTGAGACATCCCCTTTTCTCTTTACAACAGTCTGTAAACGTCTGGGGACTGAGGAGACAAGTTGCTCAAGTTTAGGGATAGGAATGTTAACCCATTCTTGTCTAATGTAGGATTCTAGTTGCTCAACTGTCTTAGGTCTTTTTTGTCGTGTCTTCCGTTTTATGATGCGCCAAATGTTTTCTATGGGTGAAAGATCTGGACTGCAGGCTGGCCAGTTCAGTACCCGGACCCTTCTTCTACGCAGCCATGATGCTGTAATTGATGCAGTATGTGGTTTGGCATTGTCATGTTGGAAAATGCAAGGTCTTCTCTGAAAGAGACGTCGTCTGGATGGGAGCATATGTTGCTCTAGAACCTGGATATACCTTTCAGCATTGATGGTGTCTTTCCAGATGTGTAAGCTGCCCATGCCACACGCACTAATGCAACCCCATACCATCAGAGATGCAGGCTTCTGAACTGAGCGCCGATAACAACTTGGGTCGTCCTTCTCCTCTTTCGTCCGAATGACACGGCGTCCCTGATTTCCATAAAGAACTTCAAATTTTGATTCGTCTGACCACAGAACAGTTTTCCACTTTGCCACAGTCCATTTTAAATGAGCCTTGGCCCAGAGAAGACGTCTGCGCTTTTGGATCATGTTTAGATACGGCTTCTTCTTTGAACTATAGAGTTTTAGCTGGCAATGGCGGATGGCACGGTGAATTGTGTTCACAGATAATGTTCTCTGGAAATATTCCTGAGCCCATTTTGTGATTTCCAATACAGAAGCATGCCTGTATGTGATGTAGTGCCGCCTAAGGGCCCGAAGATCACGGGCACCCAGTATGGTTTTCCGGCCTTGACCCTTACGCACAGAGATTCTTCCAGATTCTCTGAATCTTTTGATGATATTATGCACTGTAGATGATGATATGTTCAAACTCTTTGCAATTTTACACTGTCGAACTCCTTTCTGATATCGCTCCACTATTTGTCGGCACAGAATTAGGGGGATTGGTGATCCTCTTCCCAACTTTACTTCTGAGAGCCGCTGCCACTCCAAGATGCTCTTTTTATACCCAGTCATGTTAATGACCTATTGCCAATTGACCTAATGAGTTGCAATTTGGTCCTCCAGCTGTTCCTTTTTTGTACCTTTAACTTTTCCAGCCTCTTATTGCCCCTGTCCCAACTTTTTTGAGATGTGTTGCTGTCATGAAATTTCAAATGAGCCAATATTTGGCATGAAATTTCAAAATGTCTCACTTTCGACATTTGATATGTTGTCTATGTTCTATTGTGAATACAATATCAGTTTTTGAGATTTGTAAATTATTGCATTCCGTTTTTATTTACAATTTGTACTTTGTCCCAACTTTTTTGGAATTGGGGTTGTACATGCATTCAAATGAATCCCCCTAGAACAAACCAACGATTACACTTTTGCTGATGTATGTTGTGCAGCAGGTGGCAGGATTCAGAAGCATGTGATAAAGTTACAACATTGAGTTTAAACATCGCTACATACGGAATGGAAACTTGTGTGTTTTAGGAAGAAGCAGGGTTTTTTTCCCCCTTGTTTCTTAAACCTACTCCTCTGTGAATAGTCTGGACAAGAAATCTGGTGGGGTTTTTGTTTTGTTTGCTTTGTTTTCCAGCAGTGAGATTCAAGAACGCCTCTTTTTTCAATGGGTGCAAGAGACACGCCACATGAAAGAGATCTGCTTTCATTTTCACAGGTTTTTAATCCACACTGACTAAAGGAAGGCTCCCAGGAAAAGCAGGATCGTTTGTTCAATGCCTATCATTAAGCATGTAATGATACTGTATATCATGTGATGATAAATTGTGATACAAATTTATGACTATTCAAATCGACGAAATAAAAAAAATCACAATTATTATCAGGCAATAACGTAAAATAGCAGGAATGCATGTGACTTCATCCTAGGCGGAAGTAACACATGTCTAATGCCACCAAAAACATGAGCGCACACACATGCACGCACGCATGCGCACAAAAAAAAAAAATCAAAAACCAGATCTAAATTGGGAAAGAACTGTATGTAGTGTGATTGACTGTACTGTACAAATACATTCAACAAAAAAAAAAAAAATCTGAGCTCTCTTTTTGCAGACTGTCAAAAGCTAAGGAAAAGAGAAGAAAAAAATGTCATAGAAATATTCGTTCAAAGGAATATTTTAGTTAATAAGGCATGATGTTTTATTCTATCCACATTCACTGGATATGAGCAATCGCGCACTCAGATTGGCTACTCTACTACTAGGCTATCAGCTCATATACCATGAGTAGAGAAAAACAAAACGGCAGAGCGTGTTGCTGAACCAACCGAGGACAAAATAAAAACTCTACTCGAAAACAAAACCCTAAAAAATACAAAAAAAGCAACAAAATATGGAATAAAAGTATTTGATGCTTAGAACGTATCTTTTTTTATTTTTCAAGAATTATTATTATAGCATTTTTCATAAATTGCTCCTGTCATTTCGCCGGTTTGTTTACATTCTAAGCGGAAATGATTTTGTCGGCTGTTTTGTATAAAATCTTTACTTATCGAATTTGCAAAAAATAAAAATGCTCTGTTTCTCAAAATCCAGTGAATGTGGATAGAATAAAACAGTTATTCCACTCAATCTCGTCGTACATGGATTATAGACAACTCGGTATTACATGCCTCGTCGGCTATCAGCTCATGTACAACTTGATTTCATGGAATAACTGTTAATTACTTCAATGTTTACAAATGTCATCTCATCTCATCATCTCTAGCCGCTTTATCCTTCTACAGGGTCGCAGGCAAGCTGGAGCCTATCCCAGCTGACTACGGGCGAAAGGCGGGGTACACCCTGGACAAGTCGCCAGGTCATCACAGGGCTGACACATAGACACAGACAACCATTCACACTCACATTCACACCTACGGTCAATTTAGAGTCACCAGTCAACCTAACCTGCATGTCTTTGGACTGTGGGGGAAACCGGAGCACCCGGAGGAAACCCACGCAGACACGGGGAGAACATGCAAACTCCACACAGAAAGGCCCTCGCCGGCCCCGGGGCTCGAACCCAGGACCTTCTTGCTGTGAGGCGACAGCGCTAACCACTACACCACCGTGCCGCCCTGTTTACAAATGTAGGTAAATAATATTGTTTTTTTTAATTATTATTTACCAAAATGAATATTTAAGTTGATCAAGAACAGGAAAATATATGTTGCATTTTTTGTGTAATAAATTTCTTCATTTAATATTATTTTAAAAAAATATCACAGGAAAATTGAATCATGAACCCAATATTGTGAATTGAATTGAATCACTATATCCCTACCTATCATGGGCCATACACACACACACACACCGACTGCTTCCCATATTTATTATTCCAAAATGTGTTTGCTGTAAATGGTGAAATTTTAGATCTCTGAATTAAAGGCAATTGCATACATTAGTCATAACAAACATGATTAAACGTCCCCTAACCCTCTACCTCATAATCTTGCTCTGTGTGTTTTAAGTGCAATTAAAACATCGCTGTGAGAGAATTTTATGGACGCTACAAGGGGCTGCACTTCTGTTCGGGTTTGAACTGAGCCCTGTCCTTCTGTGCTTGTTTGTTTCCCCTGATTTAACACACCTGGTTCAGCTCATCGCCTAATCGTCTATTATTTCACGAAGCAGCTGTGCTGGAACTGAGAAACCACTAAACCCTGCTCTAATTAGGCCTTCTAAGAACTCGAGGTTATGTCAGCTTTATTTATTATTATTATTATTATTATTATTATCCATCCATCCATTATCTGTAGCCGCTTATCCTGTTCTACAGGGTCGCAGGCAAGCTGGAGCCTATCCCAGCTGACTATGGGCAAGAGGCGGGGTACACCCTGGACAAGTCGCCAGGTCATCACAGGGCTCATCTCATCTCATTATCTCTAGCCGCTTTATCCTTCTACAGGGTCGCAGGCAAGCTGGAGCCTATCCCAGCTGACTACGGGCGAAAGGCGGGGTACACCCTGGACAAGTCGCCAGGTCATCACAGGGCTGATACATAGACACAGACAACCATTCACACTCACATTCACACCTACGGTCAATTTAGAGTCACCAGTTAACCTAACCTGCATGTCTTTGGACTGTGGGGGAAACCGGAGCACCCGGAGGAAACCCACGCGGACACGGGGAGAACATGCAAACTCCGCACAGAAAGGCCCTCGCCGGCCCCGGGGCTCGAACCCAGGACCTTCTTGCTGTGAGGCGACAGCGCTAACCACTACACCACCGTGCCGTCATCACAGGGCTTATTATTATTTAAAATTTTTAATTGACCTGTAGTTCTTATTTGGGAGAAAATTCTCTAGCTAAACAAAAAGTATCACTTTTGCATCGACTTCAACATCCAAATCAGAAGCGAGGGGGAAAACAGATTCAAAGGTCATGTCAAAAGCCACCTGAAAATGCCACAGAGGCGTGAGCTTACAAGTGCAAATGAGGCCAGTTGTCAGAATTATTATTTTTTATCCTGACATTTAGCCCAATTTGTCTGCCAAGCAAATGCCTTTGAAGCAGTTAGTTTTTAGATTACGTGTCACCAGCACAAACTGCTGAGGAAAACTGCTGAGAAATGCAAACTGATACACACTCCCTGAGAAGACATGTCCAGGTAGGGCAACATCTGTGCGTTTTGACAGGATCGCACACAAAAGGGATGTCTGATGAGAAATAATTATTCTTTGGTGCACATGGTATTTTTACAGAAACCCATAGTGTTGTGTCATAGTTTTTTTTTTTTTTTAAACCAGTGAGCCAGCGAGCTACGTAATGTGAAAAGTCCTCACAGTAACTGAATGAGAGTGAAGAGGCCTAGTATGAGTTGTAGTGCAACATTTCTGGAGTCTATGAGGGCGTCATTACATATAGCTCTCTTTAAATGAACCACACTGCAAATGGGGCCGGTGCTCTGGGTGTTCCCGATACAAGTGGACTCAAAATGCGACTCAGTTCTCTTTCTGGACATTTTAGCAATGATGACATCTCCGACCGCTTGTTCACACCACCATTCCTTTACCATAGATTCATAGTAAATATGTGTAACACTGAAAAATGACTGCTTTACCTGATACTATCATTTGGTTGAAAAATAGAACAAGCTAAACAGATCTGAAGTGAGCATTTTTCATGCTGAACCATTAAAATCAACTCCTGCTTCATGCCATAGAGCTCATACTACGGTAACTGCAGGATTTACTGTTAAGAGTTTTTGGGGCAGACAAAATGCATGCGTTCACTACAAATATTACACACATACTGTATACTAGACATATTAGGTGAAAATTCAAATTCAATCCAAATTGCTTGAAACGGGTCTCATTGACTTCAGAATTGAATGCAGAACAGCATGATTTTTACAGAATTAAAATCTGTTTATCCGTTCTTCAGATATTACAAATCAAAGATTGAAGAAATGGCTTAATTTGTAGAAAACTGCCATAATATTATGTATTCAGATCGCATGACCCATTTTGGACCATGCGATCTGAATACATAATATTATGGCAGTTTTCTATAATTAATACTAATAAAATACTAATTTGTTTTTGCTTCTTTTTTTTTTTACTTTGCATTCAGTATATAACCATCTATGTGCATGCTAATTTCCTTTAAAGATATTTACAAGGAAATTGGCATGCACATAGATGGTTATATACTGAATGCAAAGTAAAAAAAAAAAGCAAAAACAAATTAGTATTTTATTAGTATTAATTATGCTAATTAGGTAAAAAGGTTAACTCGGTACACTCTCCTTCAAAGTTTCACCAAATGGCTTTATTTGTATAATATAAAGCTGATCTTAACCCTCATTTATACATCACAAAGAAGAAATCAATGTTAATTATAAAATATACATAAATAAGCACTGAAGGTCATTCACATCTACCATTCTCTATGAAAATAAAAATGTAATAAAAGATTCTTGGGGGGCGGCACGGTGGTGTAGTGGTTAGCACTGTCGCCTCAGAGTAAGAAGGTCCGGGTTCGAGCCCCGTGGCCGGCGAGGGCCTTTCTGTGCGGAGTTTGCATGTTCTCCCCGTGTCCGCGTGGGTTTCCTCCGGGTGCTCCGGTTTCCCCCAGAGTCCAAAGACATGCAGGTTAGGTTAACTGGTGACTCTAAATTGAGCGTAGGTGTGAATGTGAGTGTGAATGGTTGTCTGTGTCTATGTGTCAGCCCTATGATGACCTGGCGACTTGTCCAGGGTGTACCTCGCCTTTCGCCCGTAGTCAGCTGGGATAGGCTCCAGCTTGCCTGCGACCCTGTAGAACAGGATAAAGCGGCTAGAGATAATGAGATGAGATGAGATTATTGGGTCATTCCATATCAAATGAACCAAACATTTTTAACTTTCACACTCAAAAATTTTAATTTTCGTTAAACTTTTTTGGATGAAGGGGACATGTATCCTGAGCCCAACTGCCAAGTTTTAAAGCTGAAATGTTACTATTAGCAGATATAAACTACTGGTTTGGGGTCAGGGGTCAATTTTAAGAAATCAAACCTATTTCTGGAGCCATTTGGAGGACTCTGTATGCTTACTTATAGACTATTCAGGTGAACTATTTTTTTTCCTCTAGCCCTATAGTACATACACTTCTGAAATATATAGTTTGAACTTTCTTTATTGTCACCACCTTCCAACTATTTAGGCCAGAATTTTTTTTTTTAATCATGACGCGAATTTGCAAGTGTTTTTTTTTTTTTACTAATTTTAAAGAGCTGTTTTCTAGAAAACTAAGCAAGTCTCAGACATTCCACTTGGTGACCAGAGTCTCAGTAAACTTTTCAGGCCAGGGCTATTTTAATATAGCTCTAGGATAGCATATGGCTGATATTCAGGTGCCCAAATTTGGCCCCAGCTAGAAAATTAACAAATTTGCCATATTTCATGGGGGGTCCAGCTCAGAAGGTCCACAACTTAGCAATTTAGAAAGTTGAGTATCTTTAGAGTAGGGTTTAATGCCTCATATATGTGAAAACTGGCAATGGAAAATGTTTCCTTTTTGTTTTATTGGATGGTTTGTCATGGTATGGTTATTGGATTTTACATGATATTAAAAGCATTGAAATTAGTGGCCAAATAGTGAAAATCAGCTAATTATCTGATGATACAACTGTGTTTGTAAGAGATAAATTATCAGTAAACTCATACGTGTAATGCAGTGATACTTGTACCTATGTAAAAATAAAAATTTGAAAAAAAAAATCAGTGAAATGCCTGGAAATATTGTGGTAGTGGAACAACATAGACACATTATATAGACATTTCAGAGGGAATTACGGTACAAGCAGCAATATATATATATGAGTAATAATACTATTAGAAGAAGAAGAATGTACAAGACAAAAAGTATGTGATTATTGTACACATTTTATCAGCAGCCGCTGTATCGGCCAAATCCAAGTCACATTATATAGTTATTGACAAGCTTTTTTTAAAGCCTAGCATCAGATATTTATGGTCCAAAATGACATTTTTCAGAAATGATATTGTTCCCCAAGTAAAATTACAAGCAGAGAATAATATATTAGGGGATGCAGCTATCTTGTGGGATCTATTACAATACCACAAACATGCCTGAACATGCAATTTAGTGCATTTCACACTGTACATATATATGTAGAAGCAATGCTTCATAAAACCACAGGGAACATTTTTCCATTTCCAGTTTTCACATATGTTAGGCCTTAGCCCCTACTCTAAATGGACCCAACTTTCCAAATTGCTAAGTTGTGGACCTTCTGAGCTGGACCCCCCATTAAATAAGGCAAATTTGTTAATTTTCCAGCTGGGGGCAACTTTGGGCACCTAAATATCAGCCATATGCTATCCTAGAACTATTATAACATAGCCCTGGCCTGAAAAGTTTACTGAGACTTTGGTCACCAAGTGGCATGTCTGAGACTTGCTTAGTTTTCTAGAAAACAGCTCTTTAAAACTAGTAAAAAACACTCGCAAATTTGCGTCATTGTGATTTTTTTTTCCATTTTAGAACTTTTATAGAAAGAAAGAAGTCAAAATGAAGAAAGCTTATTGGACATTTTCCAAAAGGTATGGGTGCCCAAGGGCCCAGGAAAAAAAAAAAATTGGGGCTGTGTGCAATACCCAGAATTGGGTATAAAAACCCCTCAAAAAGCCTCCAGAATGATGAAAAATTAATAAAACTTGACGACCCCCCCCAAGTGGCTATATTTTAGTAACAGAAGCAAAACTGGGCAAAATATTTTGCCAGTGCTCTCCAAAGACATTAAGGGTGCAATCCTGATTTTTTAAGCAAAATTGATGATGTAAGGCATGAGGCTCTGGTTGAAATGACATGGAATGACCCTATTTCTAATACTCTCTTTGTGCTCTGAAAGCCTTTGTATTTCAAATTGGGGCCTATTAGTGTTTATATGAAAGAATATAAACGATCATTTTGATTAATATTCACAGCTTTCAAGGCTAACCTCGGAAAAACTGCCTGAGCCACATTCAATAAACAATTTCAATTAACTGAATTGAAATTGACACTCGTTCTGTTTTTTAAAACATCATTTTGAGCACTAAGATCTTAATATTTTTCATCAAAGCAACTCCAGTTATATTCTAAAATAGTTATTTATTTGCATGAATCAGTCCGATTTGAAAAAATAAGTAGGTAAAGCTATGAAATCTCACTTCGAATTCTCTCATGAATCATAACATCAAAACTAGCAGATGGAAAATTTTGCTCAATACTTAATCAGAAACAGTGAGGGCGAGAGAACATCCATACAAAAGTTATCTGATTGATATTGACGAGTAATCCAGTCGGAAACCGATCAGAAGAGAGAGAGAGAGAGAGAGAGAGAGAGAGAGAGAGAGAGAGAGCCTGAGTGCTTTCCTGTGACTCAGAAATCCCCGGCAGTTTCCCGACGTCACGCAAGAAGAGAGTGAACTCTGTTGTACCAACTTCAACCTGCCATTACTCCCAAAGTACTGAACAGATCTTAATGAGATAAATTTCTTTGGAAAGCAAAAATTATAAGCTTTTTAATGATAGTATTCGTGATAGAAAATATTCAGGAGTTAAGCAATGACGGGTTTGGAAACTTAGATGAGCATCTGCATGCACAATTTTCACAGCACGGCCAACGAGCGTCTGATCTGCCTAGTGATAGTATTATATAGTGACTATTGCTCCAGTCACTTAGACAATACTGTACTATTAATACTGCAGTCTAATAAAAATGTTTCTAATAAGTCTATCTGTCATTTTTCTACCTGTGTTGTGAAACTACATAACCCCATGGAAAGCCATTTGAGTTTTTCTGTTAGTTGGCAAACGATTTGTTTAATTTGTCCCCCCAAAAATAACGGGTCATACTTTTTAATCCATTACTGTCTAATACAACATCTCATCTCATCTCATTATCTCTAGCCGCTTTATCCTGTTCTACAGGGTCGCAGGCAAGCTGGAGCCTATCCCAGCTGACTACGGGCGAAAGGCAGGGTACACCCTGGACAAGTCGCCAGGTCATCACAGGGCTGACACATAGACACAGACAACCATTCACACTCACATTCACACCTACGGTCAATTTAGAGTCACCAGTTAACCTAACCTGCATGTCTTTGGACTGTGGAGGAAACCGGAGCATCCGGAGGAAACCCACGCGGACACGGGGAGAACATGCAAACTCCGCACAGAAAGGCCCTCGCCGGCCACGGGGCTCGAACCCGGACCTTCTTGCTGTGAGGCAACAGCGCTAACCACTACACCACCGTGCCACCCTGTAATTAAGATATCTATGATTTTTTTTTTTTTTGCTTCAGCTAAGTGTAAACTGCCATTAGCTAACCACCGCTCCACAGAGAGTGAATGGGATTTAGCTAACTAGCAGTGGTTTTTGCTAACATAGTTAGCTGAAAGTTATCACTAGCTATGTACGGATAACATTAGCTCTCTTGCATCAAGTTAAGTGATGGGCAGCTCATGTGTTTTGTTTTTCTTTTTTTTGTGAGCTGTAATAGAGATTGTCTAACTTATCGCCTGATCTAATTCACATTCAGACCACGACTATTTGTGGAACCCAAGGATGAAACAGTACAAACTTCGGGATCTACAAAAGAAAGATCTCTTTGAACCAACACCAGTATAAAAAAATATCGAAACAAACTCAATCACATGTTGAGAACTGCAAAGAAGGAATATTTTCACAAGAGGTTTACGGAAGCAAGTCTTGATATAAAGCAAATATGGAGAGTTATTAATGAAGTACTAAATCGTAAAAAAAATGACAAACGCAGGCCCACAAGAAATAAAAATCGGAGATAAAATCATCAATGACAATGTTGAAATGTGTAACGAGTTTAACAAATTCTTTGTTGATATTGGTACTAATCTAGCAAATAAAATTTCAAGAATGCAAAAAGATCCCTTAAGCTACGTTAAGGCCCCTAGAAATTGTTCCCTGTCACTTTTTGAACCATCTTCGAACACAGAAGTAGAGGACATAGTTTTAAATTTAAAAGACTCTGCCGCTGGATATGATGAAATTAAATCTAAAGCCCTAAAGATGGCCCTTCCCCACATCCTCATTCCTCTCACCCATATTCTTACATTGTCTTTACAAAGTGGAGAGGTTCCCACTGGGACAAAAACTGCTAAAGTAATCCCTGTCTTCAAAGGTGGAGACCCAACATCATTTAACAACTACCGACCAATCTCAATCTTGCCCAGTATGTCAAAACTGTACGAAAAGCTTGTCTATAATCGACTGATTAAATATCTCAACACTAATAATATCCTATACAAACACCAATACGGTTTCCGCAAGGGTGTATCCACTTCTCTTGCCCTAATACAACTAGTAGACAGAATATCTACAGCCATTGACAAAAACGAATATACAATAGGAATATTTTTAGATTTATCAAAAGCTTTTGATACAGTAAACCATACCATACTCCTCCAGAAATTAACTGCTTACAGTGTTACTGGCATTGCATTAAATTGGTTTCGAAATTACCTGAATAATAGAAAACAATATGTGACTCTGAACGGAATCAAATCTACCTACAAAGAAATTCAATGTGGAGTACCACAGGGGTCAATTTTGGGTCCTCTACTATTCTTGATCTACATCAATGATCTAGCAGAAGCCTCCTCAATACTGTATTTTATACTGTTTGCCGATGACACCAACATATTCCTTTCTCACAAAAACTTTGATTCTCTGATACAACTGGCTAATCAAGAATTGAGTAAAGTAGCTACATGGTTTGAAGCAAATAAATTATCAATAAATACTAAAAAGACAAATTTCCTTATTTTCTGTAGTAGAAATAAAAGTTATGATATTAATAATAAGGCCAAAATATTCTTAAAGAATGTTTCTATTACACAAGAGAGACAGACTAAATTTTTGGGGGTAGTAATAGATAACAAATTAAATTGGAAAGCCCATGTCTCTGTCATAAGTAAAAGAGTTGCTAAAACAATTGGTGTTGTTGGGAAAATCAAATACGTCATCACTCAAAAGACTCTTATAACTATATACAACAGCCTCATTTACCCATATTTGACTTACTGTAACATTGTTTGGGGATGCGCCTACCGTACAACTCTACACCCTCTTATAACCATCCAAAAGAAATTCGTAAGAATAGCAACTGCTTCTGACTTTCGATCACACTCGGCTCCCTTGTTTCAAAAATTAAAAATACTAAATATCCATGATATCAATAAATTACAAATTAGTATCTTCACATTTAACTTCCTGGCAAACAATCTCCCCAATATATTTGACAATTTCTTAAATCCTAATTCAATTGTACATAATTATTATACCCAACAAAGGAATCAGCTCCATATTCCTCTCTTCCGCACATCATTAGCACAGTCCTCCATAAAATATAAATGTGTCACAATATGAAACAGTCTTCAGACAAATGTACAAACAATTTCCTCTTTTCTGATGTTTAAAAGTGCCCTGAAAAGCCATCTCATAAGCCAACATAGTCCCTTGTAATAGCCTCATATGATCAGTTCTTATTTTGATTTATATCATTAAGTATGGGCGGCACAGTGGTGTAGTGGTTAGCGCTGTCACCTCACAGCAAGAAGGTCCGGGTTCGAGCCCTGTGGCCAGCGAGGGCCTTTCTGTGCGGAGTTTGCATGTTCTCCCCGTGTCCACGTGGATTTCCTCCGGGTGCTCCGGTTTCCCCCACAGTCCAAAGACATGCAGGTTAGGTTAACTGGTGACTCTAAATTGACCGTAGGTGTGAATGTGAGTGTGAATGGTTGTCTGTGTCTATGTGTCAGCCCTGTGATGACCTGGCGACTTGTCCAGGGTGTACCCCGCCTTTCGCCCGTAGTCAGCTGGGATAGGCTCCAGCTTGCCTGCGACCCTGTAGAACAGGATAAAGCGGCTAGAGATAATGAGATGAGATCATTAAGTATTTAATTATCCTTATTGTATTGTTATCACTCTCTATGTATTATATTATTTGTATTATTTCATTTATAGTCACGATTATTGGTAATTAAGACTATAATCAATTTTAAATAAGTATAGAGGAGGAGGGCTTAGTATAAGCGATAAACGCTTTTTCCCTCCTCCTGCACTTGTTTTTTTATTGTTTATTGTATTATGTTCTTTTTTGTTATACAAATAAATAAATAAATAAATAAATAAATAAAAGCTCCGTCAGCCCCTTTTCCTCGTCAGCAGCCGTCTCCCGGTCCATGTCCTTTTGTCTTTTTTTGCTGAGACGAGAATTAAACTATTATGTTTTTGTGATGTATGTGTCAGTTAATAGTTATAGCATGTGATTAAGGCTAGTAGCATTTTTAAATGAATTTAAAGTGTTTATTATTAACAGATTAATGTGGTTATTCTGAGTTATAAATATGAAAATAATGGGAAATTATCTTTTGCCCAGAGGATCTATTTAGTTTTGTTCCAGAAGTGATATTTGGGTGAAATAAAGGCTGAAGCCGAGACAAAAGTGACAGCTGCAAATATTTGTGTCCATCTTTGCGGTGTGTTTCCCTGGCAATAGATTTGCTCAACACTGCCTGGCAACACTGCCCAAAAAGTTGCCCTGTGTATCATCACCTTTAGTCTCCAATGTGCTGACACTGGAGACTCCTTCTATAAATGTTAAAACATCTCCCTACACAAAGTTTCAGCAAGCAACGAGTCTTAGATTAAATGACCCGTCCATGATACAGATCTTATGAATACATTTCTGCTACTACAGTAATGATAATGTATTAAAATGAGCGCATTAATATAAACCTGTGATTTGAATTACTGCTAGAACCACTGTCTTCTTCTGATAAATATTATTGCTGTGTTCTGGTAGTTAAAAATTAAGGTACAAATCATAATCCATCCATCCATTATCCGTAACCACTTATCCTTTGCAGGGTCGCAGGCAAGCTGGAGCCTATCCCAGCTGACTACGGGCAAGAGGCGGGGTACACCCTGGACAAGTCGCCAGGTCATCAAAGGGCTGACACATAGACAACCATTCACACATACATTCACACCTACGGTCAATTTAGAGTCACCAGTTAACCTAACCTGCATGTCTTTGGACTGTGGGGGAAACCGGAGCACCCGGAGGAAACCCACGCGGACACGGGGAGAACATGCAAACTCCACACAGAAAGGCCCCTGTCGGCAGCTGGGCTCAAACCCCGAACTTCTTGCTGTGAGGCGACAGCGCTAACCACTACACCGCCGTGCCACTGGTACAAATCATAGTTACAAATAATTACATACGGCAAAGGTTCAGCCTGAGACTAATGATAAAAATATGAGTGATTATATAAAGAGATTTAGTTAGAATAAATAATGTGTTTACTGATAATGTTATATTTCTGTGCAAACATATATTTTGTGGAGACTAATAATGAAATGTGTTCACTTTAAATAAACCCAATCAGCCCAGAGTGTGATTAGGGTGTTCTGTAATAATTATGGCAGTCATAATTGAAAGTAAATACTTAGTTTTCTTTTGTTTCAGACATGTAAAAGTTTTTATCTTTACCTGACATGTTTCGACGGTGTAACTTCCGTCTTCATCAGAGGGTCACCCGGATGTTGGTGTGTGATGTACTTTTATAATCAGCTGATGTTACGGAGGTGTGACCTCCCTGTCAACATTGACAGGTCGGTCACACCTCCCACTGTCAGTGTTGCCCCCTCAGGACGGCGCTCCAGGTGTGGGAGAGCATGTATGCCCCCTCATCCCTGTTTATTGTTCTTGGGCTACGCTTTCTGATTTCTATTGACTCCTTAATCCAACGGTGGTATCTGTTGTTCTCTTGCTGTATGAGCTGAGCATTGTCCCAATCCATTATATGATTTTCCCTTCTGCAGTGGTCTGTTATTGCTGATTTCAGGTTCTCTTGCATAGCTTTTTCTTTTATTGCTCTTGTTTGTCTCTGTTCTGTTTCTTTTTCACATTCCTTTTTATGTTCCTTTTTTCGTATGCTAAAACTCCTTCCTGTCTCCCCAATGTAGGTTTTGTTGCATGACAGGCATGGTATTTCATATACGTACGATATTGACAGGGAGGTCACACCTCCGTAACATCAGCTGATTATAAAGGCACGTCACACACCAACATCCGGGTGACCCTCTGATGAAGACGGAAGTTACACCGTCGAAACGTGTCAGGTAAAGGTAAAAACTTTTACATGTCTGAAACAAAAGAAAACTAAGTATTTGATTTAAGAAGAAGACATAATGAACGTAATATATTTACAATTGAAAGTAGTTAAAGGGGGCAGCACGGTGGTGTAGTGGTTAGCGCTGTCGCCTCACAGCAAGAAGGTCCTGGGTTCGAGCCCCGGGGCCAGCGAGGGCCTTCCTGTGTGGAGTTTGCATGTTCTCCCCGTGTCCGCGTGGGTTTCCTCCGGGTGCTCCGGTTTCCCCCACAGTCCAAAGACATGCAGGTTAGGTTAACTGGTGACTCTAAATTGACCGTAGGTGTGAGTGTGAATGGTTGTCTGTGTCTATGTGTCAGCCCTGTGAGGACCTGGCGACTTGTCCAGGGTGTACCCCGCCTTTCGCCCGTAGTCAGCTGGGATAGGCTCCAGCTTGCCTGCGACCCTGTAGAAGGATAAAGCGGCTAGAGATGATGAGATGAGTAGTTAAAGGGGAACTGAAGTCATTTTTAAACTTGCTTTATTTCTTAATTAACGTGTTATTCAATTACGTTTTCGGTTTTAGTAACCTATATCGTGACTCGTATTGGCAACTAATTGCAATTAAATATTATATTTATCGGCCTATTTGTTTTTTAGCCGTGTTGAATTTAGTTCGTTTGGTCCACGGCAGGCGTCGCTTATCCGCACGATCTTCACGAGGCTTGTACGAGACTTCGAAACGTGAAGTGTCAGCCAGGTGTCAGTGCTGCCATTTTGAAAACTGTTTTCCAACAAAAACGAGTTTAAATGACGATTACTGCCTACTTTTTTCAAACATTCCTGATTGCTATCAAAACAAACAAAACTTCCGGCTTGATGACATCAGCATTTGAAAGAGGGCGTGCGCGTCTTTTGACAATGTTGGCAGATGTCGGTCACTTTGATTTCCGCTGTACGTTTTACTTCCGTCCTACGATGTCTCGCACAGGTCTCGACGAATCTCGTTTACGCCCATTGCTTTGACATATGGACTGATATATTACAGAGCATATTTCAAACACTCATAACTTGCTATAGCAGTGACAAAATAGCAATCAAAATGCATTCCTAGATTTAATGAAATGAGATAAATAGAATTTTAAATAAATAAAAAATTTGCCTTCAGTTCTCCTTTAAAGCTCTGGTGACTTGAAGAACTATTCAGACAGTTTGACTGAGTGATTAAAACGGTTGATGTACTTTTTTAACTGAATTACACAATCTGAATCTGAACCTACTTGTTTGCATTTGGCATTTGCGGCATCGTGAATTAATTCACAAAAATCAGCGAGTTCGTAGAAGCTGTGTGTCATATGAACACAATAGCGGTTGATCACTGGAGTGACCACTTGTTGGTTATTTTTAGGCATGGGAAGCACCGGCCAAGTCACATTCAAAGTGATGTGAATCTTCCATAAAATATAAATAGAGTTGCAGCAGAGCTGGCGCAAGAGAAAACTTTCAAAAAACATTTGAGAGAGGATTTTTCACAAACTTGAATGTGTGTGACTGTGGTAAACCAGAAGATTAGCATAGATAGCGAAATCCTAGCTTGAAAATTTGCATATTCTGTCATGCTTGGGTATTTGTGTATAATGCTGGAGAATGAGACGCAATTTGAAGTGTGAGAAGCAGAAGAAAAGGCCGGCAGGCTGCTGAGAAGTGCTTAGTGTCAACTCAGGGTTTACAGAGGAGATTATGAGAAACCCTGGAGAAGCATAACTACCTGAATCATATTTAATATCCACATTTGGAACTTAATACAGTAAAGTGTGTAATAGTATTTGGGGAATAGTATTTGTAATAGTATTTAAAAGCAATCGGGGAAGCCATGGCCTAATGGTTAGAGAAGCAACTTTAGGACCAAAAGGTCACTGGTTTAATTCCCTAGACCAGCAGGAATAGCTGAAGTGCCCTTGACTGAAGCACCTGCTCCCCAGGCTGCTCTGGGTACGTTGTATCTCGCTCTGGATAAGAGTTTCTGTGAAATGCCTTTAATGTAGTATTAACATTCTCTGACATGAGGCGATCTGATTAGCAAATCATTCTGATTGTTTGATTAATTTAAGAGTGTTTTGCTTTTTAAAAGTGCAGAAAGTATTTGTGAATGCATGTGTAACCACCTGTTACCACCTGTACAGGAAGGGACAGAGCAGGCTGTACTTCCTGAGGAGGCTGCGGTCCTTTAATATCTGCAGGAAACTCCTGTGGATGTTCTATCAGTCTGTGGTCGCCAGTGTCCTGTTTTACACCGTGGTGTGCTGGGGGGTGCAGCACATCCAAGAAGGACACATCCAGGCTGGACAAACTGATCAGGCGGGCCGGCTCTGTGGTCGGCATTAAGCTGGACTCTCTGGTGACGGTGGCAGAGAAGAGCTCTATGGACAAACTACTGAACATCATGGACGATGCCAGTCACCTTCTGCACACCGTCATCAGCAACCAGAGGAGCCTGTTCAGTGACAGAACGCTCCTTCCCAAGTGCAGGATGAACAGACTCAAAAACTCCTTTGTCCCTCACGCCATCAGACTGTACAACTCCTCTCTGGGGGGGAGGAGGGGTAACAGGAGGACAGAGGACGGGAAGGAGCAGTAGCCTAGCCTGACAATAAACAATACTGGACAATGTGCAATATAATGTGCAATACCTCTTCCGTTGGCCCTTTCCCCCCCTCTTCCCCATATCTTATTCTTATTCTTTTTTATATTTGTATATGCAAATCTCATCTCATCTCATCTCATTATCTCTAGCCACTTTATCCTTCTACAGGGTCGCAGGCAAGCTGGAGCCTATCCCAGCTGACTACGGGTGAAAGGCGGGGTACACCCTGGACAAGTCGCCAGGTCATCACAGGGCTGACACATAGACACAGACAACCATTCACACTCACATTCACACCTACGGTCAATTTAGAGTCACCAGTTAACCTAACCTGCATGTCTTTGGACTGTGGGGGAAACCGGAGCACCCGGAGGAAACCCACGCGGACACGGGGAGAACATGCAAACTCCACACAGAAAGGCCCTCGCCGGCCCCGGGGCTCGAACCCAGGACCTTCTTGCTGTGAGGCGACAGCGCTAACCACTACACCACCGTGCCGCCCTGTATATGCAAATACCTAATTTAATTTAATTTATTTAAAGTTTTTCTCGATTTCTACTCTCTGTTTATCCTGTAATGATGCTACTGGAATTTTAATTTCCCTGAGGGAACCCTCCCAAAGAGATCAATAAAGTTCTATCTAATCTAATCTAATCTAATCTAATCTAACCGGGTCAACCTCTGTGTTTATAATTACACAAAATATTCATTACAGTCACTACCTGACAAGAAAATGCCTCCAGATCTCATGTGCAGATTGTGCGTGTGTATATAGTTCAAAGCCCCTCCTCTTTAATTTCTTCTTCTGTGGTGTTTTTGTTCCATATAAATGCCCTCCGTGTTCTCATCTCTGCCCCTTTGTATAATTCTGTTGGAGAGGTAAGTGTCATTGTTCAGTCAGTTAACAATCATAACCCATCTAAAGTTTCTCCTTGTTTATTTTACATATTTATGGTCCCAACGTTATCATTATGCCTGTCCATAGCTAACATTATGCATATGTCTACATCGTATTTAAAACTATTATGTTTTAATGTTTCATTTCTGCCTTTCAGATTTTTCAAATTTAGGTCATAAAAAGAGGGTGGCACGGTGGTGTAGTGGTTAGCGCTGTCGCCTCACAGCAAGAAGGTCCGGGTTTGAGCCCTGCAGCCGGCAAGGGCCTTTCTGTGCGGAGTTTGCATGTTCTCCCCGTGTCTGTGTGGGTTTCCTGCGGGTGCTCCGGTTTCCCCCACAGTCCAAAGGTAACTGGTGACTCTAAATTGACCGTAGGTGTGAATGTGAGTGTGAATGGTTGTCTGTGTCTATGTGTCAGCCCTGTGATGACCTGGCGACTTGTCCAGGGTGTACCCCGCCTTTCACCCGTAGTCAGCTGGGATAGGCTCCAGCTTGCCTGCGACCCTGTAGAACAGGATAAAGTGGCTAGAGATAATGAGATCAGAACAATTAATAAATTTAGGGCAACATGGCCCTAAATTCTCAGCTATTTTTTCCTGCTTCACCATGACCCAATTCAAGATATTACGCCATGCATCACGTGGTGGGCTTTCCCTGTTCACTCAAGGCATTGTGGGATACAAAATTGAAACAGGAGAGAAAAAAAGAGGACACGAGTGTGTGAATGAAACGTGAAAGACTGACTACAGTAACAGAAAGCAAGAAGAAAAGATGTTATGTTATAAATGAAGGAAAGGAAACGCAGAACCAAACTAATAAATATTGGCGGTCAGCGAACACCTCGGTGTGATCAGCTGTTCGTTTAGTAACAGAATGATGGAACTGTCAGTGCACGGTCAAAGGTCAACCTGTAGATGGCAGTAATGCAACACTGTGGATGCCAGCTGCTGTAAAACCCAAAAGAAGAAGGTGGTAAATCTGCGCATGTGCACACGGACTTCCTCTGTCTGCTTGACTGCGCAAAGCGAGAGATTTCATGCACATTATTTGCTCGGGAATCCCCTCAAATTAAATAATTTCCCAGACACAGAATGCCCTGATATTTTATGAGATATTACAGAAGTAAACATATATCACAATGACCAAATTTCAGAGGGAACTAAATTTCACTGATTTTATGAAATCGAAAGGTCGTCTAGCTTTAAAATGTTAAATGTTGCTCGCTTAAAATTAACCTCCGGTTTGCCCATATTTTTATGTTAATATTTGTATACGAGCTGGAGCGGGTGGTACTATTTTACATAGAGGTGCTTCGTCCTTTTTGTTCATTATGTCAGGCTCACAATAAACGGAGATCATCTCCAAAGAGGTCCCGGTGTCCCAGCGTTTCTATCCAAAACGCAATGCAGAACCACACCGGTCACACATGCATATGAAGAAGAAAATGTAATTTACACAAAAACCATTGACCATGAATAAACAGCTTACATACAAATCCAGAACGCAGATTTGGTTCCAGTGGTGACACTGAGAACTCTTAACAGCTCTTTAATCCTATGGTTTCCCTCTAGTGAAGACCGGTGTGTCATTTTTAGTGTTCTTGCCTTGGCAATATGCGTCCATGGATTTGGGGAGGCGGAGCTTTTTAAGAAGCATTGAAGGTTTTTGTTTGGTTGTCGAGTTCAAATATCGATCATCTTTCTCCAGAATCGATGACTCCCCCTTTAACTGATTAAAACAAGCTTAAAAAGTGTACACTTGTACATACTTATATGATCGTATACAGTAAAATATACCGTGTCCGAAATCGCTCACTCGTTCACTACTCCCTATACAGTGGTGCTTGAAAGTTTGTGAACCCTTTAGAATTTTCTATATTTCTGCATAAATATGACATAAAACATCATCAGATTTTCACACAAGTCCGAAAAGTAGATAAAGAGAACCCAGTTAAACAAATGAGACAAAAATATTATACTTGGTCATTTATTTATTGAGGAAAATGATCCAATATTACATGTCTCTGAATGGCAAAAGTATGTGAACCTCTAGGATTAGCAGTTAATTTGAAGGTGAAATTAGAGTCAGGTGTTTTCAATCAATGCGATGACAATCAGGTGTGAGTGGGCACCCTGTTTTATTTAAAGAACAGGGATCTATCAAAGTCTGATCTTCACAACAGATGTTTGTGGAAGTGTATCATGACACGAACAAAGGAGATTTCTGAGGACCTCAGAAAAAGCGTTGCCGATGCTCATCAGGCTGGAAAAGGTTACAAAACCATCTCTAAAGAGTTTGGACTCCACCAATCCACAGTCAGACAGATTGTGTACAAATGGAGGAAATTCAAGACCATTGTTACCCTCCCCAGGAGTGGTCGACCAACAAAGATCACTCCAAGAGCAAGGTGTGTAATAGGCGGCGAGGTCACAAAGGACCCCAGGGTAACTTGTAAGCAACTGAACGCCTCTCTCACATTGGCTAATGTTAATGTTCATGAGTCCACCATCAGGAGAACACTGAACAACAATGGTGTGCATGGCAGGGTTACAAGGAGAAAGCCACTGCTCTCCAAAAAGAACATTGCTGCTCGTCTGCAGTTGGCTAAAGATCATGTGGACAAGCCAGAAGGCGATTGGAAAAATATTTTGTGGACAGATGAGACCAAAATAGAACTTTTTGGTTTAAATGAGAAGCATTATGTTTGGAGAAAGGGAAACACTGCATTCCAGCATAAGAACCTTATCCCATCTGTGAAACATGGTGGTGGTAGTATCATGGTTTTTGCCTGTTTTGCTGCATCTGGGCCAGGACGGCTTGCCATCATTGATGGAACAATGAATTCTGAATTATACCAGCGAATTCTAAAGGAAAATGTCAGGACATCTGTCCATGAACTGAATCTCAAGAGAAGGTGGGTCATGCAGCAAGACAACGACCCTAAGCACGCAAGTTGTTCTACCAAAGAATGGTTAAAGAAGAATAAAGTTAATGGTTTGGAATGGCCAAGTCAAAGTCCTGACCTTAATCCAATCGAAATGTTGTGGAAGGACCTGAAGCGAGCAGTTCATGTGAGGAAACCCACCAACATCCCAGAGTTGAAGCTGTTCTGTACGGAGGAACGGGCTAAAATTCCTCCAAGCCGGTGTGCAGGACTGATCGACAGTTACCGCAAACGTTTAATTGCAGTTATTGCTGCAAAAGGGGGTCACACCAGATACTGAAAGCAAAGGTTCACATACTTTTGCCACTCACAGATATGTAATATTGGATCATTTTCCTCAATAAATAAATGACCAAGTATCATATTTTTGTCTCATTTGTTTAACTGGGTTCTCTTTGTCTACGTTCAGGACTTGTGTGAAAATCTGATGATGTTTTAGGTCATATTTATGTAGAAATATAGAAAATTCTAAAGGGTTCACAAACTTTCAAGCACCACTGTATAGGGAATTACTATATAGAGGACCATACAGTGAACTCATTGGTAAAATGAAAAAACGCTTTCGGACATTACTCCGTCGCGCTGGTATTTACGTCATTACTGTTGCACAATTAAAACGTGCCAGATCAGCCAGCTGGTGGGTTTTCAAAATAATAAATACACGCATGTATTTTTGTGATAAATACATATTATACTGAGCGTATTTCCCACATTAATCAATACAAAGTACCTGCATCTTTCAGTTTTTTTTTAAAAACAAGGCTGAATACTTTCTTCTTTGCCGCTGCCTTTTATTAAATCAAATTTGGGACTTTTACTTTGATTTCTTTCAGCGTGACCGCAATGCATGATGAGATATATTGCTTTGGTTAGTGACCATCGGTTGTACACTACTTTTCATGATGCATTGTGGGATACTTTGAGTGCACTATATAGGGTGTAAATAATCCTTAGTAAGGTTTCAGACAGCACTACAAAATGGAGTCCTCACTATATAGTGAGTAGGGAGCGATTTCAGACACATTCATTGTCTTGAGAACCTTTTGAGCAACCACTCCATAGTGAATCATTACCTTACTGGCGTTTAGCAGACACTCTTATCCAGAGCAACGTACAACATACCCAGAGCAGCCTGGGGAGCGTTTGGGGGTTAGGTGCCTTTCTCAAGGGCAATTCAACCATTCCTGCTGGTCCAAGGAATCGAAGCGACAACCTTTAGGCCCCTAAGCCACTCCTCCAACCATTAGGACATGGCTTCACCCATAAAAGTTTATGGGAATCAACCTCTTCAAAATACCTCAACATGCAGAAGAACCATAATAACTTCCTCTAAAGAGTACACAGATGCACATCTATTATTTTCCTGTACATCACTGCTTTTTTCTATTACTGTATTCAGTAGAAGCAGTGATGCATGCTAACCTATTTTCCCTCCACTGTCTGGAATGATTGATCGATCCGAGACAGCAGCAGATACATGTTCCTAACTGCTTACAGAACAATCCTACTGCTCTGGAAACACGAGGCACACAGTATGACTCTACAGATAGCTTATAGAAAATGCCTGTCCAGCCCAAAAGGGCAAACCCCATCAAGTCTTAACCTTGCCAATCAGCAGCTGGCGCTCATTCAATGCCTTTAGGCACAGTATCCTAAACATAGTGCCAAGTGGTGGATGATGTCATGACTCTTTTATGTAATGACCGCCTCGATTATGTAAGCAGCTTGTCTGTGGTCTCGTGTTAATTACACTAGTGTGAACAGGAGCTACGGCAGCAGCACAGGCACCGCTCTGGGACTCGGCACTCTCAAAACCGTATCCCAGAAACATGATGGATTTGGGTCATGAAAAATGATGTAAAAACCTGTCCTGAGGAAGACAGAAGGCTGGATTTAAGAGGATGTTATTTCCTGGCAATGTAGTTAATAAACACAACGCAAGCAATGTTGGCCACAAACTTTCTCAGCAACAGAATGTGTAATGGAGTTCAGATTAATTGATATTAATCTTTAAAGATCTCCGAGTCTAATCAAATCTCCAAGCAATTAAACTCTAAATCCTACCTTTAAAAAGACTGCAGAAATTTGGATGATCAAGAACATAACAGCAGCTCTGGAAGTATTTGAAAAGTTGAGGTTACCTAGTTCAAGTATCTGAAAAGGCAATTTCAGTTTGTGGATTATTTATCAAAGCGATGAAAGCGATTTGCATCGTTAAGTTTATTCCCAGCAGGATTCCTTTAATCATGCTCAGGTTTTACCACGCTCAATATCCTCTTCAAACCCCATTAGAAACCGCCTCACAGGAGGAGTTTCGTTCCTTCACTCGTTTCTTTAAAGCTTGGTCCTCCCCACAGAAGTGACTCAGTTAGATGGTGGAGAAAATTTGTTGTGTAATGAACTACCAGAGATATTTGGCCTAGGCAACTGAATTAAAGATGAAAAAGCACAATACGGGTATAATATGATCTTCAGTAACCATTCTATCCTGGTCAAGGCTGCCATGTATCCAGAGTCTATCTAGGGAACACTAGAGGAACTTTCTGGAGGAACTTAGAGGTTCTATGTATAACAGAGGGCTGGATTACACCATGGAGTCCATCTTAAGGCACGATACACACACAAACACACACACAAACACACACAGAGACACCCATTTACACTGAAAGGCAAGTCAGAGTAGCAGTAGGAACAAAATATCATGGTCTGATTAAGTATACAATGATTTTGTCTTACACACTTAGAAAGAAGGTGCACGCTTAAAGGGGAACTGAAGTCATTTTTAAACTTGCTTGATTTCTTAATTAACGTGTTATTCAACTATGTTTTCGGTTTTAGTAACCTCATATCGTGACTCGTATTGGCAACTAATTGCAATTAAATATTATACTTATCGGCCTATTCGGATTTTAGCCGTGTTGAATTTAGTTCGTTTGGTCCACGGCAGGCGTCACTTATCCGCGCGATCTTCACGAGGCTTGTGCGAGACTTTGAAACGTGAAGTGTCAGCCAGGTGTTAGTGCCGCCATTTTGAAAACTGTTTTCCAAACGAAATATTGCACAAAAACGAGTTTAAATGACGATTACTGCCTACTTTTTGCAAACTTTCCTGATTGCTATCAAAACAAACAGAACTTCCAGCTTGATTACATCAGCATTCGAAAGAGGGCGCGCACGTCTTTTGACAACGTTGGCAGATGTTGGTCACTTTGATTTCCGCTGTACGTTTTACTTCCGTCCTATGATGTCTCGCACAGGTCTCAACGAATCTCGTTTATGGCCATCGCTTTGACATATGGACCGATATATTACATAACATATTTCAAAACACTCATAACTTGCTATAGCAGTGACAAAAAAGCCATCAAAAATGCATTCCTACATTTAATCAAATGAGATTAACAGAATTTTAATTTTAATTCCGTTGCTACGGAAACCAAACTCTGAGAAAAATGGTTCCATAGTGGTAGGTGGTTATGGGTTTTTTTCTCTAAAGGGAAAACCCTCTGTTGTAGGGTACTGTATAAAATATTTGAAGGTTACCCTAGTATGGCAAACAAAACTAAACATACCCCTTAGGGTCCTAGACTTCCTTTCCTGTTATTTTCAGGAAAAAATATTTCTTTACTGTAACAAATTGAGGGTGGCATGGTGGTGTAGTGGTTAGCACTGTTGCCTCACGATAAGAAGGTTCTGGGTTTGAGCCCAGTGGCCGAGGGGGGCCTTTCTGTGTGGAGTTTGCATGTCCCCGCGAGTTTCTTCCGGGTGCTCCAGTTTCCCCCACAGTCCAAACACATGCAGGATCGGTTAATTGGTGGCTCTAAATTGACCGTAGGTGTGAGTGTGAATGGTTGTTTGTCTCTATGTGTCAGCCCTGCGATGATCTAGCGACTTGTCCAGGGTGTACCCCGCCTCTTGCCCACAGTCAGCTGGGATAGGCGCCAGCTTGCCCACGACCCTGCACAGGATAAGCGGCTACAGATAATGGATGGATGGATGGATGGATGGATGTAACAAATTGAGACTGCCATGAATTTCTGTGTGCTGTTTCAAATTGAATGATGCTGACAAAAATGATACCAGAGTGCCACATGTGTTGCTTTTGTAGTTCATGACAGAAACTCAAATAATTGGCAGTAAATGATCATTAATACTGAATTTGTTTTCCAGTTGCTGTCTATAGCCATTGCCAACACAAGATCAGAAATATACAGCTGCACGAAAGAACAATGTAACCTTGTTGGTAAGAAATCCAGTTCTGGGCCGTGCGAGACGGGTCACTGACACGGTTGATGATGGCAGATGGCTCAGTGTCACTCTGAGCAACAGTACAGGAAATAAAACCTCACAGCAGAAGGGGCTTCACCCATGCCCAAATTTTGCACCATCATGTTAGATCAAGATTTTCATGAAAAGCCATTCACAATAATGCAGTATTTTCAGTTTATAATCTAATGAGAGGGCGGCACGGTGGTGTACCGTAGTGGTTAGCACTGTCGCCTCACAGCAAGAATGTTCTGGGTTCGAGCCCAGTGGTTGACGAGGGCCTTTCTGTGTGGAGTTTGCATGTTCTCCCTGTGTCTGTGTGGGTTTCCTCCGGGTGCTCCGGTTTCCCCTACAGTCCAAAGGCATGCAGGTTAGGCTACTTGGTGGCTCTAAATTGACTGTAGGTGTGAGCGTGAATGGTTGTTTGTCTCTATGTGTCAGCCCTGAGCCGGGGTGTACCCCGCCTCTTGCCCATAGTCAGCTGGGATAGACTTCAGCTTGCCTGCGACCCTGCACAGGATAAGCGGTTACGGATAATGGATGGATAACCTAATGTGAGCGCCCTTAATTTTGATGTCAGGTGGACATATTGCCTTGGTCAACTGATATATTTTTTGTCGATATAAGTGTGATACCTTGGTGTGTGGGATGAGTTTGAGAACACATGAGACAGGGGTTAAAAAGCAGTCCTGCTGTCATTCTATTAAGTTGTCTCATGCCTTTGATTATTAAAAAAAAAACACTGATCTCCCGAAAAGACTTAACATATTAACAGAGCAGGATACTGTGAGAACATTGATTCATTCATTTTGTTGTGATAAGCTTTTCTCATCTCATCTCATTATCTCTAGCCGCTTTATCCTTCTACAGGGTCGCAGGCAAGCTGGAGCCTATCCCAGCTGACTACGGCCGAAAGGCGGGGTACACCCTGGACAAGTCGCCAGGTCATCACAGGGCTGACACATAGACACAGACAACCATTCACACTCACATTCACACCTACGGTCAATTTAGAGTCACCAGTTAACCTAACCTGCATGTCTTTGGACTGTGGGGGAAACCGGAGCACCCGGAGGAAACCCACGCGGACACGGGGAGAACATGCAAACTCCGCACAGAAAGGCCCTCGCCGGCCACGGGGCTCGAACCCGGACCTTCTTGCTGTGAGGCAACAGCGCTAACCACTACACCACCGTGCCGCCCGTGATGAGCTTTTACTTTAGGCATTTTTTACCATTGTGTAATGCAATACACCAAACTCATGGGCACTGCCATCTTGGGTTTTTCAGTGATCGTCGTCACCGGTCCGTGTGTTTTGTTGTTGCTTCCAGCTCGCTCACTGTTGGTTCAATCAGCTTGAAACTCATGATTCCTACCTCGTGGTTGAATATCTCATGTTGACTTGGTTTTTCCAATAAAATCACCTGAAGACTTTGCTGTCTAGTGCCCACAAAAGATTGGATCACTGAGGAAATAATTTGTATCCTTCCTAAAAATCAATGACCTTCCTAATATATATTTTTTTCATAGAGAAAAAATGAGGTGTATAAATCTCAGTAATACTGTTTAAGAGAATTAATAAAAGTTTGACCCTCTTATCCACAGCACATTCGAGCATTACTGTCATTAGTCATGCTTGGTGTCCACAATTTAAAGCTTATGGATCATTACACCAATGGAGACCTAACCATCTGTGTCTAGCCATGCAGTTGATTGCACCTAGTATTTACTGCTCCTCTACTCTTAGCTGCCATTGTTTCCTGTTATATCTTTTGTAGAAAAAAGACTTACTTTTATCTGTAACTCTTACCCTGATACTCAAAATTCTACATCTCTTTATTATTGCCTTTTTGGTTTATTAATTTCTGATTGAGGTTTTTTCTCATGAATGGAAAATTAAATCAGGGGTTCTCACCCTTTTGTGCTTTAAGCCCCACCTATTCATACTAGTAACGAGTCGGGGCCCATTAAAAAAGATCCCCAATTATTTTGGCTCATTTATTCTATTAGAATCTAATAATCTATTGTAACGTGTATGAAGAAGAAACCTTTATTCGTCACATGCACACTTCAAGCACAGTGAAATTCATCCTCTGCATTTAACCCATCTGAAGCAATGAACACACTCAGAGCAGTGGGCAGCCACACCAGAGCGCCCGGAGAGAAGTTGGAGGTCAGGTACCTTGCTCAAGGCCACCCCACGTCAACCTAACTACGTCTTTGGATTGTGGGGGAAACCAGAGCACCCAGAGGAAGCCCACGCAGACACAGGGAGAACATGCAAACTCTACACAGAAAGGCCCTCGCCAGCCACTGGGTTCAAACCCAGAGCCTTCTTGCTGTGAGCCGACCGTGCTAACCACTACACCACCGTGCCGCCCCATAAACTGCATACAGAAAGGCCCCTGGGCTCGAACCCAGAACCTTCTTGCTGTGAGGCAACCATGCTAACTACTATACCACGAGCCACCCTAACGGACTGGCATTTATTAACGGGATGCAACATCACTCCCTGTTACAGATAGGAGCCCAGGAATTAAATAAATGCAATAAACACAAACTTTTAAATTATTTAAAACTGTATGGATGTGCCAGAAGCCAACATAAAACCATGCATGCAGGGCATCCTCAGTCAGAAGGGATTAATGATCCAAAAGTGGAGTCTGGTCCATTAACACAAGAACTTATTGCCATGTTTGTGGCCAGCAAACAAACAAGTTATTAAAACCAAGAAGTCCACTCAAAAGAAGTGGCTATAGAAACCACTCAATGGCATAGATCCTTACACGCTAACAAAGAAGGATTTTTCCTATGAAAGAAAAATTTACTAGCTAAATTTGACATTAGTAGAATAAATTTTGATCCTATCATAGCTGTAACGAAACACAAAGACAATAGTTATGCATGCTATTAATTAACTTAATGTGAAGGTAATTAACAGATAATCAACAGCTTTTAAGGTTTTTTTTTAAAGATTGTGTATATTTTTAGTCTTTTGTATTTGTAATTATTTGTATCTGTACATGCACGACCCCACCAGCTCTGCTGATCAACTTATCATGTTTAAATTAAGTTATTTCTTCATTCATTCATTCATTCTGAGTTGGAAAATTATCCATCCGTTGAGTTCTCTGACATCTCAAACTACCTGGTGCTGCAGACATCGTTCTATATGGACAAACAGATGAAAACCTGGAAGAGCATGGAGGCGTACAACTTTTTATATGTGGCTGGGTTAAAGATCTGGGGATCAAGACATGACAAGATACGGTAAATCCTGTATTGTTTTTGCCTGGGTAAGGAGGAATATCTGGGCTTTGTATGTGTATTTGAGAAGGTTGCTAGGACGCTACAAGTTTTGGTATCGGGTGTAAACAAACCACAGCCACTCAATTCTCAATCCTCCCTGCTCTTCTCTTACAGCAGGCATCACAGATCCATATAATTTAATCACAAACGCATTTATTTATTCTGCCCACTGCATGTGCACACTCTGTGTCTGTGTGTGTGTGCGCATGTGTGTGCATGCACGCACACAGGCACGCACACACACAGAGCAGGGGTGTTAAATGCAAAGGAGGAATGTGACAATAATAAAGACTTGTTCTTCTTAATTTACCCACAAATGTATTTATTCTACTTGAAAGTTGTATGTCAGCCCAGCTACCGGATTTGGGACACTATGGCATCCTGAACTATTTAGTATTTGGCTTCAAACTTGAAAAAAATTCATGTCCTACTAGATGGCACTTCGCGGCCCATTGGTTGAGAAACACTGTGTTAGGGTTTTGCTGGGATTCGAACCTGGTTCGTTGGTGTGATAATCCAGCAAACCCCCACTAGGCCACCAGGGGGATGACTCAAATGCAGAGGCGTGAGGCGGAAGTAGAAAAAGAATCAAAAGGTTTATTTAAACTATATACACTATATACAGGGCAAAACAAAAGACAAAAAAAAACCAAAGAGTATAATCCAAAAGAAAAGCAAAGTGCAAAAATTCAAAAGCTAAGAAGATCAAAAAACACAGTACAAAGGAAACTGGAGATAAACATAACAGCACAAAGACTCCGTGACAAGAGGACTGAACTCAGGGGTATAAATAGACAAACTAATTAAGGACACAGGTGAAGATAATTAGGCAATTAACACAAACACAAGACACAGGAACAGTGGCGGCCTCTAGAGGCCAAAATAAACACGACATGAAAAGGAAATAACAGCGGCCTCTAGAGGCCAAAACAGTCCTAGTCCTAACAGGACCCCCCCCTCTAGGAGCGTCTCCTGACGTTCCCAGGGCGATCCGGATGGGCTGAATGGAAGTCCCGACATAGTTCTTTATCAAGGACATCCCGAGCAGGAACCCAGCAGCGCTCCTCAGGACCATAGCCCTCCCAGTCCACCAGATATTGCAACCCGCCGCGGACCCGGCGGGAGTCAAGCAGGCGATTCACAGTGAACACAGTCTGCCCCTGGAAGATGCGGGGGGGTGGGGGGTTCCTAGGGGCAGGGGCATACGTAGACGTCAGTACGGGCCGTAACAGGGAAACATGGAAAGTGGGGTTGATCCTCAGAGTCCGGGGCAACTGGAGCCGGTAGGAGACAGGGTTCACCCTGCGCACCACCTTGAAGGGGCCAATGTAGCGAGGAGCAAGCTTGCGGTTCTCCACCCGCAGTGGAAGGTCCTTAGTGGACAGCCAAACACGCTGCCCAGGGCGGAAAGCGTGTGCAGGTCTTCTATGGCGGTTGGCCTGAGTCTGGTTGGTTCTGGAGGTCTGTATGAGGGTCTTCCTGACCTTGCTCCAGGTCTTGCGACACCGTCTCACATATTGGTTGACCGAGGGCACCCCCGCGTCCTCCTCCTGGTCCGGGAACAGAGGTGGCTGGAACCCGAATTGGCACTGGAATGGCGACAGCTTGGTGGCCGATGACTGCAGGGTGTTGTGGGCGTACTCCGCCCATGGCAGCCAGGTGCTCCACGATGTCGGGTTATCCATAGCCAGGCCTCGCAGGGTGGTTTCCAGGTCCTGGTTGAGCCTCTCCGTCTGACCATTGGACTGTGGGTGAAACCCAGAGGAGAGGCTGGCAGTGGCTCCGATGACCTTGCAGAACCCGTGCCACACTCGGGAGGAGAACTGGGGCCCTCGGTCTGAGACGATGTCCTGTGGAAGACCAAAGACTCGGAAGACATGATTAAACAATAGTTTCGCAGTTTCAAGAGCAGAGGGGAGTTTGCACAGTGGTATGAAGCGGCAGGCCTTGGAGAATCTGTCAACTAAGACCAAAATGACCGTGTTACCTTGTGACTCAGGGAGACCCGTGATAAAGTCGACTGCCACGTGGGACCAGGGACGCCGGGGAATGGTCAGAGGATGCAGGAGACCCTGGGGACGCTGTCGTGGGTTCTTGGTTCTGGTGCAAACCTCACAGGACAGGACAAATGACCTTACTTCCTTCTCCATGTTAGGCCACCAGAAGCGTCTTTTCAGGAAGTCCAGGGTCCTCCGAGCTCCCGGGTGGGCGGTGAGAGGGGAAGAGTGACCCCACTGGAGAACCTTGGCCCGGGCTTGATGTGGGACGTACAAGAGGCCTGGTGGCCCCGTCCCAGGACCGGGGTCCTGGCGTTGGGCTCGTCGGACAGCCTCCTCAATACCCCAGCGGACAGGGGCCACAATCCGGGACACAGGGATAATAGGCCCGACTTCATTCTCCCTGTTAGTGGCAGAGAACAGTCTGGACAGTGCGTCAGGTTTGGTGTTCTTGGAGCCGGGGCGGTATGAGAGGGTGAAGTCAAACCGACTGAAAAACAGGGCCCACCTAGCCTGTCGAGGGTTCAGTCTCTTGGCTTGCTGGAGGTACTCCAGGTTCTTGTGGTCAGTCCAAACCAGGAATGGATGTTGTGCTCCCTCCAGCCAGTGCCTCCACTCCTCAAGGGCCAGTTTGACCGCTAGCAGTTCTCGATCCCCCACATCGTACCGGGACTCAGCAGGACTCAGGCGGTGGGAGAAGTAAGCGCAGGGGTGCAGCTTTCCTTCCGAACGTTGAGAGAGCACCGCGCCGACACCACTGTCCGAGGCGTCCACCTCCACGATGAATGGTTGGGAGGTGTCCGGGAGAACCAGAATGGGTGCCGTGCAGAAGCGGTCCTTGAGGTCTTTGAACGCCTTTTCTGCCTGAGGAGACCAGCCATAAGATCCACCTGTCCCTTTGGTGAGGTCTGACATGGGTGCTGCCACAGAACTGAAGTTCCTGATGAACTTGCGGTAGAAGTTAGCGAATCCTAAGAACCGCTGAACCTCCTTAACGGACTTGGGAGTAGGCCAATCCCGGACGGCCAGGGTCTTGGCAGGGTCCATTTGGAGTTGGCCTGTCCGTACAATAAATCCCAGAAAGGAGACCTCGGGAACATGAAATTCGCATTTCTGGGCCTTGGCGAACAGATTGTTCTGTAGCAGCCTCTGGAGAACCTGGCGGACATGGTGGCGGTGCTCCTGCACGGTCTTGGAAAAGATAAGGATGTCGTCGAGGTAGACAAAAACGTATAGGTTAATCATGTCCCTTAAGACGTCGTTGATTAGGGCCTGAAAAACAGCTGGTGCGTTGGTGAGTCCGAAGGGCATCACCTGGTATTCGTAGTGCCCAGACGGGGTGTTAAAGGCAGTCTTCCACTCGTCTCCCTGTCGGATACGGATGAGGTGGTATGCGTTCCGTAGGTCCAACTTGGTGAAGACGGTGGCGCCTTGGAGCAGGTCGAAAGCTGTGGACATCAGCGGAAGGGGATATCGGTTGCGCACAGTGATCTTATTCAGGCCCCTGTAATCAATACATGGTCGGAGCCCCCCATCCTTCTTGCCGACAAAGAAGAAGCCGGCTCCAGCAGGTGAAGTGGAGGGTCGAATAAACCCAGAGACCAGGGCATCTTTGAGGTATTCCTCCATGGCCTTGCGTTCTGGCTGAGAGAGTGAAAACAGTCTGCCACGAGGAGGGGTAGTCCCAGGGAGCAAGTCGATGGCACAGTCGTAGGCCCGGTGCGGAGGAAGAACGGCGGCCCTGCTCTTGCTGAATACCTCCTTGAGATCCCAGTACTCTGTGGGAACTTGAGATAACTCGGTGAGATCAGGGGGCTCGGCAGGAGACACAGGAGAGCTAGAGAGCAGACAAGAGGCATGGCATGCAGGGCCCCATTCCACAACCTGGCTTGTTACCCAGTCTATGCGAGGGTTGTGGCGAGTAAGCCAAGGAAGGCCTAGAATAACTGGGAACTCAGGTGAAGGAATCAGGTGCAGGGATATTTCTTCCTTGTGACCTTGAGACTGGAGGAAAACTGGAGAAGTAACTTGGGTGACTCTTCCATCACCTAACGCTTGGCCATCGAGGGCAGACACAGACAGTGGGACTTCAAGAGGTGCAGTCGGAATATTGATGCTTTGGGCGAAGTGAATATCCATAAAGTTCCCAGCCGCCCCTGAGTCTATCAAAGCTTGACAAGAGTGGACAGACTCACCCCAGGAGATGGAGACCGGGATGTAGATTCCTTGGCCAGGGAGTCCGGGAGAGAGGGTAGGCCCCGTCACAACCCTCCCTCGGCTGGACGGGGCGGTCCTTTTCCCAAGAGTTCGGGACATGATGCTCGGAAGTGACCAGGCTTGCCACAGTAGATGCAGCACTTGTCCCTCCTTCTGCGCTCCCTCTCAGATGCGGAGAGGCGAGTACGACCCACTTGCATGGGTTCTGGACAGTCACTGAAGGAGGTAGACGGTCTCCAGGTAGAGGTAGGGAGGCTGGGGGGGCTCAAGGCTTGGTGGCGTTCTCTCATCCTGTTGTCCAGACGAATAGCATGTGAGATGAGGGTTTCGAGGTCACTTGGGCATCCAATAGAGGCCAGACCGTCCTTGATGGGGTCAGACAGACCATGGTGGAAGGCTGACACCAGGGCAGTCTCGTTCCATCCACTTACTGCTGCGAGTGTTCGGAACGAGATGGCGTAATCTGCGACGCTTCCTCCTTGCCGGATGGACATGAGCTTTCGGGCTGCGTTGGTACTGATGTCTGCCTGATCGAAGACCCGAAGCATCTCTTCAGAAAACAGCTGGAAATCAAAGCACTCAGGTCCCTGTCTTTGCCAGATAGCAGTAGCCCAGGCTCGCGCCTTACCAGCTAATAAGGTGATCACAAAGGCAATCTTGCGGCGATCCGTAGTGTAGGTGGTAGGCTGAAGCTCAAAGGTGAGTTGACACTGGGTAAGGAACTCTCGGCACTCACTGTGCTTGCCGTCATACCTCTGTGGTGCAGGAAGGCTGGGTTCGCGAGGTGAAGAAGGCAGCATTGCAGGAGGCACTGGAGCAGGAGTGGGAGCTGGATCAGGAGCAGGAACTGGATCAGGAGCAGGAGATGCAGGCAGAGATGTCAGCTGTGCCAGGGTTTTCCCAATTTGCTGAAGCAGTTCCTCGTGGCGAGCGAGGGCCTCACGTTGGCTGGTGAGCGTACGTCCATGAGCGTCCATGGTCGCTCCGAAGCGTGTCAAAGCTGCCATAATTCCCTGAAGGTTGGCCGGGTAGACAGTTGAAGCAGCCTCTGCTGAGTCGGTCATGACGGAGTCTTTCTGTTAGGGTTTTGCTGGGATTCGAACCTGGTTCGTTGGTGTGATAATCCAGCAAACCCCCACTAGGCCACCAGGGGGATGACTCAAATGCAGAGGCGTGAGGCGGAAGTAGAAAAAGAATCAAAAGGTTTATTTAAACTATATACACTATATACAGGGCAAAACAAAAGACAAAAAAAAACCAAAGAGTATAATCCAAAAGAAAAGCAAAGTGCAAAAATTCAAAAGCTAAGAAGATCAAAAAACACAGTACAAAGGAAACTGGAGATAAACATAACAGCACAAAGACTCCGTGACAAGAGGACTGAACTCAGGGGTATAAATAGACAAACTAATTAAGGACACAGGTGAAGATAATTAGGCAATTAACACAAACACAAGACACAGGAACAGTGGCGGCCTCTAGAGGCCAAAATAAACACGACATGAAAAGGAAATAACAGCGGCCTCTAGAGGCCAAAACAGTCCTAGTCCTAACACACTGAATTAAGCCAATGGAAAGGATGCTGGTTTGTGTAATGGGCAGAAATAGAAATTTTATAAAATACTGTATTGTCAAATGTTCATAACTTTTTGGTTCTTTAGACATCTCATTATCTCTAGCCACTTTATCCTGTTCTACAGGGTCGCAGGCAAGCTGGAGCCTATCCCAGCTGACTACAGGCGAGAGGCAGGGTACACCCTGGACAAGTCACCAGGTCATCACAGGGCTGACACATAGACACAGACAACCATTCACACTCACTTTAGAGTCACCAGTTAACCTAACCTGCATGTCTTTGGACTGTGGGGGAAACCAGAGCACCCGGAGGAAACCCACACGGACAACATGCAAACTCCGTACAGAAAGGCCCTCGCCGGCCACGGGGCTCGAACCCAGACCTTCTTGCTGTGAGGTGGTAGCACTAACCACTACACCACCGTGCCGCCCCAGACCTTCTTGCTGTGAGGCGACAGCACTAACCTTCTTTAGACATATTAAAAAAATTAAACAAGTTTTCAATTCAGCTATTCGCGCTCTTTAATTTGATACTTTACACAGCACTATGACAACTATTTTTTAAAAAACAGACCGTCACTGCTACCTACAGTGTTTCCTGAATTTGCTACTTCTTGGTAAACTAAATCTAAAAGCCAGCTGCATAACAGTGATCTCTTATATTGAGGCTTTACCAGGATCAGTTTTGTTGTTGCCTGAAAGTAATATTTTCTTTATACCACAGCACTCCTTAGTTCTTCAATCTGACAGGTCAAAATGTCATTCGTCCATTTTCTAAAACAGCACTATCGGCTAATTCACAGGAAGTTTACTGTATTGTAGATGCTCTATATTCCAATTCTAATAATGACTCGATTAAAAAAATTTATCATCATTGATATGATGAAATTTGCATAAGGAGGTGTCTATTATTTAACATTTTTAGAAGGCATCTTCAGCATCAAGGCAGGACAGCAAAAGTTTTCAGATTTGTCAATAACATGACAAGCTGCATTTTTTTTCTTGGGTTTCTTTTTGTCTTGTTGACGACAAGAGAGAAAAAAACAAGGCTGATGTGTGAAAGACTGCTTATTGCTGTTATAATCTTGTCAAAGTCAGCAGTGGATGTAAGTGCAGGCTTTTTATTTAAAAAAATACTGTAGTAGATATTCATTAGAAATACCCACACAAAGAAAGTCTAAGGACAGGGAAAGGTAAAAAAACAGACATGATGTGAACAAAAGAGACTTGGCAACGACAATGTCTGGGTTATTTATTCTGCGAGTGTGAGGGGAAACAGTTATGCGTAATCGGGTGTAACAAGACAATGGCGTTGGCTGCTGGGAAATGGAGTCAAGTTAAGCCATTTTGTCAGGCTGCAATAAACTCTGGCCAGCAGAGTTCGTGATTAACATCGGATCAGCACTGATGTGACAAACTGAAGTGATAACAGGAAGTTGTTCCGCAGACTGTTCACAACATTAACTGTAACTATTTAAGTTATTCCATGAAATCGAGTCGTACATTAGTTGATAGCTGACGAGGCACATAGCGCCAAGTCAGCTATAAGCCGTGTTTGTCAGGGTGCACGCACTTACGGATGCAAGCGCAGGGGAGCGCAGGTGCATAACAAACTGGTAACCAAATCCAAAACAGCAATCTGAAGTTGTAGTCAGGGACGGGCAAGGGTCGGTCGATTTGCAAATAGAACATCAAAGGGCAAGCGATTAAGCAAAGTCGGAAATAAACGTAAGCAAAGTCCAAAGCACTGTTCGTCAGACAGAAAGTCAGAAGACTCGCGATGATCAGGCACAGAGACACAGAACAATACTTCACGGTAAGTGTTTGTGGATTTTGGGCTTATATGGGGAAGTAATTATGGGGAAATGGGAAACAGGTGCACTTCCTAGTATTCTGGAGATGAGGGGCACTGTGGTGCTTGGGAGTTGTAGTCCGGTGTGGCCATGTTTGGAGGCTGCTCCGAACTCAGGTTTTCAGTGCTATTACTGACATATGTATAAAGAGATTTCGTGGAAAAACTGTTTTATTCTATCCGCATTCACTGGATTTTGAGAAACAGAGCATTTTTATTTTTATTTTTTTGCAGATTTGATGAATTAATAATTTAAACAAAATAATTTCTGCTTAGAATGTAAACAAACTGGCGAAATGACAGGAGCAATTTGTGAACATTTCTATAATAATAATAATTATAATTATTATTATTATTATTATTATTATTGAAAAATAAAAAAAGATATGTTCTTACTATGACATACATTCATTCCATATTTTGTTGCTTTTTTGTATTTTTTAGGGTTTTGTTTTCGAGTAGTTTTTATTTCGTCCTTGGTTGATTCAGCAACACGTGCCACCATTTTGTTTTCCTCTACTCATGGTATATGAGCCGATATCCTAGTAGTAGAGTAGCCGATCAGAGCACACGATTGCTCATATCCAGTGAATGTGGATAGAATAAAAAGGGATACAAAGTAACTTTTTTCAAATAATGAAATATTGTAGTCATTAACAAATTGCTGTGGTATAAAAGAAATAAAACACTTCAGAACATGCTGTTATAGGAAATAAAAAAATCCTTGGGGTATTAAAAGTAACAGTTGTTGAGTATTTTCCTATGACAGCATGCCCTGATTGAATAAAGCACAGCTATGAGACGATAAAGAAGAATGGCGTGAAACAATCATGGAATAATCGTCACAAGACCTTATACCCGTAATAACCTCTTAAAACCCACATGTAATTACACTCACATGGCAAGGTTTCCAAATATAGAACCACATACACCTGCAGTTTTGGCCATATGGTGATGCACATGAAGCTGTGAAGGGAAGTACTAACCTCCAGCTCACCAGGGACTGGCGTCCTGTCGCAAACAGTCTGCCAGGAAGGATTATGCTTTGGTGCATTCATGTATTAATCCACCTTGAGATTTTCCATACAGCTTCTGGAGATGCCCCACGAGAAGCTAGCGTACCAGGAAAGCACTGTTGCCTGTGTGTGGGACTGCAGTACAACGCTTAGAGAAGCGACAGAGGAAGAAAGAAGAGATGGGACTCACGGTCAACCATCATGCTGCTTTATCACTTTAAGAGAGAAGGGATTTTTCTCTCCACAATGAGGTGTACATTCGCTGGATTTCCTCACTGCATTGCTGCCATAGCAACAACTAGCAATAGAAATGGTAACAGACATCAGACATGTTATTAATTATTAACGTCCATTCAATGGCTATGGAGAGAAGAAAAAAAAAAGAAAGGGAATTCAGCTGATGCATTGAAATTAACCCAGTGGATTTGATGCTGGAATAAATATCTAATAATTTTAATATATATCACCCGAGTTCACATCTCACAGCTTCACAAGCACTCGACCTAATGTTGTTGTTTCCCTGTAAAGTGTGTACTATATTAAACATTTACTATTCCTTCATTTCTATCTTTTGACTGTATATAGAGTAAGTGCATCATTTTTAATGGTACAAGGTATCCAAAGGAAATAATCTGCCATGTCCTGCAATAATCAAAAAAGATCAAGACCTGCACTTTTTTGGGGGGGAAAAAAAAAGTTTAAAGCTAGACGGCCTTTCAGTTTCATAAAATCGGTGAAATTTAGTTCTCTCGGAAATTTGGTTGTTGTGATACATGTTTATTTCTGTAATATCTCACAATATATCAGACAATTCTGTGGCTGGGAAGTTATTTAATTTCAGGAGATTCCCGAGCAAATAATGTGTATGAAATCACCTGCTTCGTGCAGTCAAGCAGACAGAGGAAGTCCATGTGTGTGCGCATGTGCAGGTTTACCTTTTTCCGTGCGCTGACAGTTCCATCATTCTGTCGCTAAACAAACAGCTGATCACACCGAGGTGCTCACTGGCTGCCGATATATATTAGCTTGGGCCTGCGTTTCCTTTCCTTTGTATATAACATAATGTCTTTTCTTCTCATTTTCCGTTACTGTAGTCGGTCTTTCACGTTTCATTCACACACTCGCATCCTCCATTTTTCTCTCCTGTTTCAGATTTGTATCCCACAATGCCTTCCGTGAACGGGGAAAGCCCACCACGTGATGCATGACGTAGTATCTTGTATTGCGTCATGGTGAAGCAGGAAAAAATAGTGGAGAATTTAGGGCCACATGGCGCTAAATTCATTAATTGATCTATTTGAAAAAAAACTAATAAAATTGGAAGTCTGATTCGAATTCAGTAGTTTCCGTCCACTAAACAAAAGTAACTGGGTGTCGGGTAAAATTCTTTTTATGACCTACATTTGAAAAATCTGAAAGGCAGTATAGCTTTAAATCTAGCAATTTCTATGGGAAAGACCCATAAGGTTTTCTATATAATCCTAAAATAAAGCATTTCTCTTTCAAAAAGCTTTCAAACAGAACTCCTTGAGAAAGCTAGGCTCTCTAAGAACCCTCGGAGAACCCTTTTTTGGGTTCTCCGAGGAATTCATATGGAATTTCATATCCTATACCTTGATTGGTTGCATGAAACAGTACTACCAACTCTCCTAAAGTTCTTAGGGTTCTTTGGATAGGTAAGGTTCTCACGATTTAAGGATTCCCCAAAGGGATAAACTGAAACACATCAATATTTCACCATTCTTTTCCTGCCCAGCCCGCTCAAGACTGCTGTCTGTCCTGGTTCCCTGTTGGTGGAATGACCTTCCCATTGAGGTCAGAACTGCTGACTCTCTGACCACCTTCAAGCGCAGACTGAAGACTCGCCTCTTCAGGCTGCACCTCTCCTCTTCTTCCCTGCCCACTGTGTAACTGTGTATCAGTCTTGACCAACCCAGGCTGTGTATGGTCTCACCTGGGGTTAGCCATTTTGACTTCTCTATTTAGTTGTACTTTGTATAGTTGGCTTGTTTCCTTGGCTGTTTGAGTATTGATACTTGAACAGAATATTTCACGAGTTGGCACTAGAACTTTCTTGTTGAGACATTCAGCACTTCATGTACCTGACTTTTGCGCTCGTTGTGTGTCACTCTGGGTAACAGCGTCTTCTAAATGCCATGTAATGTAATGAGATTGTAGAGTTCTTTGTCCTTATTTACATGCATGGGTTTTATTTTTTCTTGTATGCATCGCTAGAAAAAAAAGGTAAAATTTAGTTCCTGGGTTTTTCCTCCAGTTTTGTAGAACTCTAAAAACAGCAGGTTCCCGTTTCAGAAAAGGTTTCAAATAGAACACTTCAAGAAAGCAAGAACCACTAACCATCCAAATGACCTATTAGTAGGCAGATCAGACGCTCGTTGGCCGTGCTGTGAAAATTGTCCATGCAGACGCTCATTTAAGTTTCCAAGCCCATCATTGCTTAACTCTTGAATATTTTCTATCATGAATACTATCATTAAAAAGCTTATAATCTCTGTTTTCTAAAGAAATGTATCTCATTAAGATCTGTTCAGTACTTTGGGAGTAACAGCAGGTTGAAGTTGGTACAACAGAGTTCACTCTCTGCTCGCATGATGTTAGGAAACTGCTGGTGCTTTTTGAGTCACAGGAAAGCACTAGGCTCTCTCTCTCTTCTGATCAGTTTCCGACTGGATTACTCATGAATATCAATCAGATAACTTTTATAGGGATGTTCTCTCGCTCTCACTGTTTCTGATTAAGTATTCAGCAAAATTTTCCATCTGCTAGTTTTGATGTTATGATTCATGTGAGACTTTGAAGTTAGTTTTCATAGCTTTACCTACTTATTTTTTTTTCAAATCAAACTGATTCATCTCATCTCATTATCTCTAGCCGCTTTATCCTTCTACAGGGTTGCAGGCAAGCTGGAGCCTATCCCAGCTGACTACGGGTGAAAGGCGGGGTACACCCTGGACAAGTCGCCAGGTCATCACAGGGCTGACACATAGACACAGACAACCATTCACATTCACGGTCAATTTAGAGTCACCAGTTAACCTAACCTGCATGTCTTTGGACTGTGGGGGAAACCGGAGCACCCGGAGGAAACCCACGCGAACACGGGGAGAACATGCAAACTCCGCACAGAAAGGCCCTCACTGGCCACGGGGCTCGAACCCGGACCTTCTTGCTGTGAGGCAACAGCACTAACCACTACACCACTGTGCCGTCCCAAACTGATTCATATAAATAAATAATTGTTTTAGAATATAACTGGAGTTGTTTTGATGAAAAATATTGAGATCTTAGTGGTCAGAATGATATTTTAAAAAACCAGAAGTCAGAAATGTGTCAATTTCAATTCAATTAATGTGAATTGTTTATTGAATGTGGCTCAGGCAGTTTTTTCGAGGTTTGCCTGGAAAACTGTGAACATTAATTGAAATAAAAATTTAAATTTTTTTCGCGGTCCAGTTTCCATCAAATCCTGTGCTCTGATTGGCTGACGAGCGGGTCCGTATCCTATGATACAGACCCCAGTTACGGACCTCGGTTATGGACCTCTGGCGACTCGCTCATTCACAATAACAACAAACATTAGCAGTAGCATTTTTTGTCAACATTTATCTTTATTTTTAGAAGATTTATTGATAAGATTATCAAAAATCTTGTAAATTTTTGCCAGCATTTCTGAGAATAGCATTAATTTTACATCATGGACAGCGATAATGACAGTCTTCACAGTGAAAGCAAGTTTTACTACCCTGAGGAAGAAGAAATAAAAGAAAACATTTCAGGAGAAAGCTAAAAACCTCTAACTTGCTAATGCCGAGCAAAAACATGGCTGAATCCTGAATGACTAAATTTTGTATAAATAGGGGACTAGATAGGCAGCAAAATGTTTTTTTTCCCTGCCATGGAAGTGCACTTGTATACTAAGGAGGAAGCCATTTGCATTACAGCCGTGAATGAGGATTCAAAATGGTGGCTCGGCTTGGTTTTCCTTTTTGGGTGCTCCCGTTTTCTGTTAGAATTTGGTAAAGAAAAAATAAATATATTATTTACCAGCTTAAGGTCGGTCCGTATGGTGAAATACCGTGACCTCGGCCTTGAATACTGACCTCGGCCCAGAGGACCTCGGTCAGTACTTTCAAGACCTTGGTCACGGTATTTCACGATATGGACCTCCCAGCTGGTAAATAACATATATATATATATATATATATATATATATATATATATATATATATATATATATATATATTCTTTCATATAAACACTAGCAGGCCCTACTTTTGAGAAATATAAAGTCCTACAGAGCACAAAGAGTGTATTAGAAATAATATTTAATTACTTTTTTATTAAGTGTACCAATTTAATGGTTTTACCTAATTAGCATAATTAATGCTAATTAAATGCTAATTTGCGTAATTTGTTTTTACTAATTTTTCAAACTTTGTATTCAGTATACACCCATCTATGTACCTGCCAATTTCCATGTAAATATCTTGAAAAATAGAGGAGTTATTAAGAAAAAACATTTGATCTCATTCGTTAATGAGGCCCATTTTGGACCATGTGATCTGAATACATAATATTACAGCAGTTTTTTCAATCTTTGATTTGTAATATCTGAAGAATGGAGAAACACGTTTTAATTCTGTAAAAAGTATGTTGTTCTGTCTTCAATTCTGAATTCAACGAGAGCCATTTCAAGCAATTTGGACTGAATTTGAATTTTCACCTGATATACCTACCATTACTGTCAAGACATTTTTATGTATCATATCTGATCATGAACCTCCTATGAATTTCATGAGTTATACATAGAACATTTAAGGGTTGCCCCAGAAAGACAAACAGAAAAATCTTTACTTTTCGGACCATTTACCTCACCTCTAACAATCACAGATTATTAAATCTAGCACCCTAAAGAGATCTTTAGGTTGGCCCTTTGGAGAAACTTCTGAGATTCGATATAGAAACCTACAACAAGGATTTCCCTCAGAAAAAGGTTCCAAGAAGAGCACTTTTCAAAGGAAGAACCATGAACCATTCCAAGAATCACTGAGGAACCCCTTCTGTAAGTGTGTCAGAGAACGGAGATATTGGTTTTCTGAAATTTCCCAGGATTACATTGGAGAATGTGGTGTATTTTTATTTTGGAAATTAGGTACATTTTTAGTAAAAATTGTTAAATCTAGAACCAAAAACCTTCTTTGGTGTGTTCTTTGGAATAAACATTCTATGTAGATTAGAGCGTTTTCCCACACAAAGGTTGCAAGTCAATACCAAAACATTTTCATGTACAGTACCATGTGTAGAGTTGAACCTTCTGTGAAACTGAAACACATGTTCTAGAGGTCCATATAGAGCATTTTCAAAGAACCTTTTGTTTATTTCCAGATTATTGCACGTAACAAATCAATCTTCTTCTTTCGGCTGTTGCTGTTATGGGTCGCAACAGCAGATCTTTTTTCCGCATATTTGATTTGGTATATGTTTTACACCAGATGCCTTTCTTGACCCAACCCTCCCCAGTCTATCCAGGCTTGGAACCAGCACTAAGTATGCACTGTATTGTATGTATTTTACCGAACCTGCATGTCTTTGAACTGTGGAGGAAACCAGAGCACTTGAAGGAAACCCACACAGACACGAAAAGAACATGCAAACTCCACATAGAAAGGGCCCCATCGCCGTGAGGTTCAAACCCAGAACCTTCTTACTGTGAGACGACAGTGCTAACCACTACGCCACCACTTACAACAATCAATGATTTTATTAAAACTAGCTGGGGTTATTCAGGTTATTCCCCTGGAGGAACATTTGAGGTTCTATGATGTATAATCCTACAACGAAGGATTTCCTTTCTCAAGATGATTTCAAAGAGAACCCTTTTCAAAGCTAGAAACATTAGCCAACCCAACAAATTTTGAGTGTAAGAGATTAGTGGAAGTTTTCTTTAAAAAATAAAATAAATCAGGATTCACAGGATTTGTAAAGTAGGATTTTGGCCAACAAAAAGTTTATTTATTTGTTGAATTGTAACTGCTAATTAAGGGCTTACATTAAGACGTAGGAAGTGAAGGGCCATTAATTATAATTTTTTTAAAAATCAAAGAGTGTACTGAGTTTCAAGATCTGTAGAACCACAAAAAAAAACAAACAATTATTCATCACACTCACTCTCAATAGTCGTCATGCAATTTTCAGGACACCTGCAGGCTTTTCGTTCTCTGCCTATTGTTCCTTCCCCCATGGAGGAGGCTGACTCATTGGGTCGAGCTGTGCCTCACTCCACACAGTGCATTTATTGAGACAGGCACCACAAGGTATCATCCAGCTCCCTGTGGGAAACCACATCTTTATAACCAGTAGCATATTTCAAGAACATGTCTTGCTATGAGAGAAAGTGCAAAGGGAGCTCTTAATGCTGCTCCTTTTCTGATGAGTCAGAACATATGATGAACAGCAGCTCTCAAGGGGATGGATGAACAGGCAAGTAGAAATATGGACAGACCTCAAAATATCAACTAATGGACTCCCGAGTGGCACGACAGAAAAGTGCTCCTTTGATTGCAAGTTTGAATCCTGATGATACCAGAGCACTTTAGGCAAGATCTGGAGACGGCTTTGTTCTCTGGGTGGGAGAGCGAGACTAGCCAGTCATGGGCTTCTGTGAGCTGATGCATGCAGAAGAGGGCTGACAGCGCTTTTCTTCCTGTGACATAGCATGAGCAATAGTTTAAAAAACATTAAGATAGCTGGAATGTTAATTTCACTCTTTCCGGCTAATAGCTGTCATATGACAAAGGCCCCATCCACACGAGTACGTTTTTGTCGAATCCGCATAAATACGTTATCGTTTCGGCCTCGCGTCCAGACGGATCTGGCTTTTTCGAGGTATGAAACCGGTATTTTTTGAAAACGGGTCCCAGAGTGGGAAAATCCTAAAACGCCGGATAGCCCGGAGTCGTCTGGACGGCGAAGCGGATTTTTTCAGAAACGATGACGTATAAGCCCCGCCTCTCTAACCTTTAACCTCAGCCGCCGCCGCTAGACGCGTCATAACAACAACAATGGCGGACTACAGGCTTGTGCTCGTATTGCAGAAACAACTCAGTCTATTACGGCTGCTACAACAAAACCTTCTGCTTTTATATTACTGCAAGGAGCAACAAAACTTCTCGTGTTATGAGCTTGTTTTGTAAACAGCGCGTGACCTTTATACGCATGCTCCATAGCTTCTCTTCCGGTTTTAGTGTATTGGTGTGGCGGCGTCACAGCGCCACATACAGGCCTGGCATATGTACTACAGTGTTTTGGGTCGTTTCCAGTGAATCGAAACGACGCCGTGTTTACGGAGATTTTTTTCAAAACAACAGCGTATTGGGTGAGGCCGCATACTCATCTGGACGGGGCCAAAGAAGAGCTGGCTGGTGGACAAGAATTGGCAGGTGACCAAATTGGGGAGAAAATGGAGGGAAAAAACTAATTAAGAGTGCATATAGCGTAAGATGTCCACTTAAGCAAGACCAACACAAAAGTAACTGATAGGTAAGTCATTACAGGTAACTCAGGATCATTCTGGTGGCCAGTTTAATATCACATTAACAAATGAGCTGATTATGACTCCTTTCTTATATTCCACTAATCCTTCCAAAAACTCATCTCATTATCTCTAGCCACTTTATCCTTCTGCAGGGTCGCAGGCAAGCTGGAGCCTATCCCAGCTGACTACGGGCGAAAGGCGGGGTACACCCTGGACAAGTCGCCAGGTCATCACAGGGCTGACACATAGACACAGACAACCATTCACACTCACAGTCAATTTAGAGTCACCAGTTAGCCTAACCTGCATGTCTTTGGACTGTGGGGGAAAACGGAGCACCCAGAGGAAACCCACGGGGAGAACATGCAAACTCCACACAGAAAGGCCCTCGCCGGCCCCAGGGCTCGAACCCAGGACCTTCTTGCTGTGAGGCGACAGCGCTAACCACTACACCACCGTGCCGCCCCTTCCAAAAACATCCAGGTTAATGTATAACTTCCATTTCTGAGAGGTAAACAGAGCAATTCACTGGGGAACAATTTGAAAAAAAAATTCTGTTGAGTTAGATTTTTATGCTGATTAAAACTAAAATTGGCATGCTGATTCCAAAATTGCAGTCGGGTTTTTTTTTCTAGCACGTCAAGTTTTTTTCTCCACAGCTTATCCTCCAGATAAGCAAAATTCCACTGATTAGCTGTAGTAAGACTTGCCAGCTGATTACAATTGGACTCATCAACAGTTACGGTACGTGGCAACTTGTTTGTGCAGTCACAATTGAGACAGTGCGGTGAGAGGTGTGTGCAGCTCCCAGTAGGTCAGTACTATCAATATCTGCAAACAGAAAGCTAGCATAGTAGGAATTAAGAGGATTTGTGCTGGGTTTTCTCTTAACCTTGTAACCATGGGCATACTGTTGTAAGTTCTATTTCGTTTTATGCTGTTTTTTTAGTTTTCAAAGCTTGTAACTATTCCATCTTAGTGTCTTATTTACATAGGTATATATTTCCTTTGTTCCAGATCAGGTCTGCTCCTGCTACTTCTCGTCGTAAATGCCTAAACAACCCTGACTCCTTTTGCTATATTTGTGGTAGTTTCACCATTCCAAGTCAGAGGGCAAACATCAGTGCATTTGTCAAACAAGCATATTTTGCATATTTTAAAGTAAAACTCGGTGATCAAGACAAGCCATGGGCCCCTCACAAAGTGTGCAAGCAGTGTGTCGAGAGTTTACGGATGTGGACCAAAGGAACACGTGAAAAGTTGGCATTTGGTATCCCCATGATTTGGCGAGAGCAAAAAGATCATTGCACAGACTGTTACTTTTGTTTAGTGAAAACATCAGGATTTAACATGAAAAATAAAAGTAAAATAGAATATCCTAATCTACCGTCAACTATAAGACCAATGTTTCATTCAGCTGAAATTCCAGTGCCAGTTTTCGAATAACTACCTCCTCTAAAAGATCTGAGTGATGTTGAAGAACACAGAGACAGCACTGATGCAGATTTTGAAATTCACGAGGCTTCAGTTCGTAGGGGATTTGATCAGCACGAGTTGAATGATTTGGCACGTGATTTGGGCCTATCAAAAAAAGCTTCAGAAATCCTAGCATCAAGACTGAATGAGAAAAACTTACTTGAACAAGGAGTGAAGGTATCATACTTTCAAACCAGAGAAAGTACATTTCTTCAGTACTTTCGAAGTGACAGCGGCTTTGTGTTTTGCCATAACATTCCTGGTTTACTGAAGGAATTAGGGCTTTCAATCTACAATCTGAATGAATGGCGAATGTTTATTGATAGCTCAAAGCGGAGCTATCAAGTGTTTCCTTCTACACAATGGCAATTTATTTGGTGCAGTCCCTATTGGGCATTCTGTCTGTCTTTGTGAAGAACATGGAGATGTAAAGAGAGTCATTGAGTTATTGCAATATGACAAACACAATTGGATCATCCGTGTTGACCTTAAAATGGTGTGCTTCCTTCTTGGTCAGCAACGTGGGTACACAAAGTATCCCTGCTTTCTCTGTATGTGGGATAGCAGAGCTCGAGAGAAGCATTGGGTTGAGACGAATTGGCCTCCAAGATCTGATCTTAAACCTGGAGATCCCAACATTCTACATGAGCCACTTGTTGACAGGAAGAAAATAATATTCCCACCTCTGCACATAAAACTAGGTTTCATGAAGCAATTTGTAAAAGCATTGCCAACTGATGGCGACTGTTTCAAGTACATCATCTTGCAATTTCCTGGACTGTCAATCAAAAAAATCAAGGCTGGTGTGTTTGAAGGTCCACAAACTCGGCAGCTCATCAAAGATGAAGAGTTCACCGGGACTATGTCAGACCTTGAGAAGAATGCTTGGTTATCATTCAAAGACGTCGTCAAGAACTTTCTTGGAAATACACGTGCAAGTAATTACACAGAAATTGTTCAGAAACTATTGGAGAACTACAAAGTGCTTGGTTGCAACATGAGTATTAAACTACATTTTCTGCATTGCAATCTTGCCAGCTTTCTGGAAAATCTTGGTGCTGTTAGCGATGAGCAAGGTGAACGATTTCACCAAGATTTGAAGGTTATGGAAGAACGTTATCAGGGTAGATGGGATGTACATATGATGGCTGACAATTGTTGGAGCATCAAACGCGATAGTCCTCAAGTTGAACACTCCAGAAAGAGCTATAAACGTAAATTTTTACCTTAACTACTTGCACACAATTATAATTACAGTAGCCATATCCTTTGTAAAAACATAATAGTGTTAAATAAACATTGCAGTCATGCCTGTTTCTTTCATATTTCATTGTATGTCAATATTTGTAAATTTTTATAAAACAAGCACATATCTGTTAAGTACAGTATTTTTCATATTTTTTAAGAAAATGGGGATCCTATAGTTCAAAAACTTGACGTGATAGAGAAAAACTGAGATCAGTTTTGGATTCCACACCCAAAAATTAGTTAAAAACAGCTGTCAGACCTAACTCAACAAAAATTGTGTTCCCCAGTATAACCCCTGATTTCTGATTTCACAGACATTAGAAAATATAATTATCATTATTCTATCCACATTCACTAGATATGAGCAATCGCACGCTCTGATTGGCTACTCTACTACTAGGATATCCACTCATATACCATGAGTAGAAAAAAAAACCAAAATGGCAGAACATGTTGCTGAACTAACTGAGGACGAAATAAAAACTCTACCCAAAAACAAAACCCCAAAAATGATCAAGTATTTAAAAGAAACAGAAAGAGCTAAAAGCATATAGTATGTTGCCCCCCCCAATATTTCCTGTTCCACACTCCAGCCCAGTCGGTGGCAGTAATGCACATTTAAGTTGGTTTGCCAGCTGCCAAAAAAAAACAAAAGAAGAAACCCCCCCCCCCAAAAAAAAAACCACCAACAGAGCAACAGAATATGCCCCATGTCCGAAATCCCTCCCTATTCACTATATAGGGCACTATATAGTGAGGACGCCATTTTGTAGTGCTGTCCAGGATTTTTTGCACCCTATATAGTGCACTCAAAGTATCGCACAATGCATCACAAAAAGTAATGTACAACCAATGGTCATTAAACAAAGCAATATATCTCATCATGCATTGCGGTCGCGCTGAAAGAAATCAAATTGAAAGTCTCAAATTTGATTTAATAAAAGGCAGCGGCAAAAAAGAAAGTATTCAGCCTTAACTTAAAAAGAACTGAAAGATGCAGGTACTTTGTATTTATTAATGTGGGAAATACACTCAGTACAATATGTATTTATCACAAAAACACATGCATGTATTTATTATTTTGAAAACCCACCAGCCGACTGATCTGGCACGTTTTAATTGTGCGACAGTAATGACGTAAATACCAGCGCAACAGACTAGTGTCCGAAAGCGTTTTTTTTTTTAATTTTACCAATGAGCTCACTATATAGTCCTCTATATAGTAATTCCCGATATAGGGAGTAGGGAGTAGTGAATGAGTGAGCAATTTCAGACACAGGGATGGAATAAAAGTATTTGATGGTAAGAATGTTTCTTTTTTTTTATTTTTCAAGAATAATTTTTCGAGCATTTTTCGCAAATTGCTCCTGTCATTTCACCAGTTTGTTTACATTCTAAGCGGAAATTATTTTGTCCAACGTTTTGTATAACGTTTTTATTTATCAAATTTGCAAAGAATAAAAAAGCTCTGTTTCTCAAAATCCAGTGAATGTGGATAGAATAAAACAGTTATTCCACTCAATCTCGTCATACATGGCTTATAGCCGACTCGGTGCTATGCGCCTCGTCAGCTATCAGCTCATGTACGACTCGATTTCACGGAATAACTGTTGCTGTTGTTGTTGGTAAAGTCACTCTGGGTCACCCAGAGTCTGCCTGCTTGCATATAAAGAGGTTTAGGAGGCTTCTCCAGACTTTTCTATCCGTTGCCAACTGGCACACTGTAAGATGATCTTGGTCCTTGCCAAGAAGGGATTTAACATCATCTTCTAACAAGCGGATTATGGATCCACGAGGACGACCCACAGAGCGTGTCCCATGGGATGGTCTCCAGCTGAGCAGGTACCTGGGTATTCTTGCACTGTCCATGCGTGCTGCGTGTCCCAGGTAACGCAGGCGAAGTAAGGTGATCCTCAGGCTTAGCTGTAGACAACCAGTCTTTACTCTCAGCTCACTGTTAGGCGTGAAGTCATACCAGCGGAGTCATAAAATTCGTCGGAGACATGAATTCTGGAAAGCCTCTAGACGGTCCTGTTGCCGCTGTTTCAGAGCCCAAGTCTGACAGCCATACAAAAGGATAGGCAGGATACCACCTTCGAAGATCTTAACCTTGGTGTTGATAGAGATCCTGGAATGATGCCAGATGTTGTTCAAAGAATTAAAGACACCAGAGGCTTGCCCGATCCTTGTGTTGAGTTCTCTATCTAAGGAGTCATCACTCAAAATTATAGAACCAAGATATCTAAAATGGTTCACTTGTTCCAGAGGTTCGCCATTTATCGTGAGTTCTAGCATCTCGTCTTCAGGAAAGGAGCGTTGATTGTGAAACTTCCTGATGGTCATAGTTTGGGTCTTCTTGGCATTCATTCGGAGACCTGCTTCTCTTCCAAAGTCGGAGATCTTGATGGTGGCCTCTTGCAGCCCACCTTTAGAACTGTCAAGAACAGCAATATCATCTGCATAGTTGAGGTCAGAGATATGCACTGCTAGGTGACACAAACTACGGCGCTTTTGGAGTAGGAAGCCTTTGGAAACAGATCTTTCCATCGTAGAATGCTCCATTACCCAGTTTAACACGATATTAAATATAGGAGGGGCTTGAATGTCACCTTGACCAGTTCCAGATTTTACGTCAAACCAGTCCGTTAGGGTGTCACCTATGCGGACAGCACTGGTGGTATCGGAATAGAAGACTTGGAAGATGCTGATATACTTCTTAGGGAATCCGTAATGTTGGAGGGCAGACCAGATGTACTGGCGATCAGCAGAGTCAAAAGCTGCCTTGAAGTCAATGAAGTTGATGTATAATGAGAGATTGTATTCCAAGGCTTGCTCTATTAAGATCCGGAGCGTGAACAGCTGATCTGTACAGGATCTACCTTTTCTGAAGCCACACTGATTCTCTCGCAGCAGGGACTCAATACCGTCTGACAGTCTCGTTATTATGATCATCTGAAACAGCTTAGAAGCAGTACAACGTAGTGTGATACCGCGGTTGTTCTCACAGTACGACGCATCGCCCTTTTTTCCAATCTTAGCGATAATGCCATTGAGCCAGTCGGAATGCACTTTCTCGAGATTCCAGACTTTCTCAAAAAGTGGAGTTAGTAGGTCTAAAGATGCCTCACCACTAGAGCGCAACTCTTCGTTGCTGATCTGGTCAATACCGCTCGCTTTGTGATTGCAGAGTTGTGCAAGAGCTTTCCGAATCTCCTCGCGTGTTGGGGGGTACATAGGGAGGTCAAGGAAGAAGTCATCTAGGACAGGATCGGCAGGGGGAACTGATGATTGTGCAACGGCAGGGGGGGTTTAACAGGTCTTCAAAGTACTCTTTCCACCTAGCAAGTTTTCCATGCTGAGACATGATGAGGTTCCCGTTTTTGTCCCTTACGGCAGTAGAGGGGTTCTTTTTCTTCTTGCCGCTGAGAATTTTAATATTCTGCCAGACCTCTCATTGGTTACCTGAGTCTGCCGCGTCCTGAAGCTTCTTAGCTATGCCAGCTGCCCATTTCTCGTCATCGTTCTTAACGCTCTTCTTGATGAGTTTATTAACCCTTGAGTACTGTAGGCGTGTAGCATTTGATGATCTCAACTTCTTCAGTTCATTGCGCTGTTCGATTAAGCGCAGAGTATCTACAGACAGGTGTTGATCACAATATTTTTTGGGCCTTTTCCCGAGAGTTTCGCGAGAGGCTGCATGGAAGGCATTCACGGTCCCAGACCAGACGTCTTCTATGGATGCATCACAAGAAGAACTTACAGAGTGTTGACGAAGGGACTGATGGAAATCATCCACATTTTCTCCTGACCAGAGGAGTTCAAGATTGGGTAAGGAGGGTCGTTTCTGTCGCCTGTTACTTGAAAGCTTCAGACGAAGTAGACAGCGCACAAGAAAGTGGGTGGTGTTGATGTCTGCTCCACAAAAGCTTCTAACATCTAGCAGAGAACGCTTCCAATGCTTGTTGATGCAGATATGATCTATTTAGGTGTACAGGTTACCTTTTGGAGACAACCAGGTTGCTTTATGAATATTCTTGTGCTCAAAGAGGGTCCCATCGATGACATATTGCTGTAGGACACAGAAGTCAAGAAAGTGGATGCCGTTATCATTGTTCTCCTGATGGAAAGAGTGCTTGCCGATAGCATTTGGCCATGCGTCAGAGTCGATACCGACACGGGTGTTGAAGTCTCCCAATAAGATGCGGATGTCATTGCACGGCAGGGCATGGTGTATTCTTTCTAGGTCGATGTAGAACTTCTCTTTCTCCCTGTCCTCTGCAACCTCGGTCGGGGCATAAGCAACCACAACTGTGATGTTGACCTGACGACTGAAGAATCTGGCTGTTAATATTCTGTCTGAGAATGGTGTGTATGAGATGAGAGAGCTCCGAAGGTCTTTTGATATGAGCAGTCCTACGCCGTGTTCCTTTCTGCCAGAGGTGCCGGAGTATATGAGAAGTGATTCGTTCCCAAGATGATGTTCTCCACAGTGTGGCATGTGGGTCTCTGTAATAGCTAGGATATAGAGATCATAATCTTCAAAGGTGCACTGCAGTTGGTAGAGCTTGCTGGAATTGCTGACCAAAGATGTAACATTCCAAGTTGCTATGGAAAGGGCCTTTTTAGACAGGCAGATTCCTGGATGTCTTTTATTAAGCTCAATGGCAGAGTGAGAGGTGGAAGTGGGTGATCTTTTCTGGGTTCTTGTGACAGGTCTTGCGGGATGGATGGTTGGATTGTTGATACTACCAGGATTGGTAGCGTGTTGGTGGTGTTGGCTCTGAGACATCGTGCTGACAACATCCCGAAGGCTTTGGCTGTGAGCAGTCATAAGAGATGGTGTCCCCCTCAAAGCAACACTACCATTTCGTAGGTTGGATGTCATGCAAGTTTCGGTAGCTAGATGAGTTTTTACAGGGCAGAGTAGCTAACCCTGCGCCAAACCCCCAACCTGGGGGACCAGGGAATCAGTCTTTGTCTGGCCTCTACCCTTCGACCAATCCGGCATGGGAGGCCCTACCAGGAGTCAAAGACTCCAGCCGGTGCAGCTCTAAGGGTCACAGAGGCACACAAGCAGCCTCACCACAACAAGGTGCCGATTCCACCAAATAACTGTTAATTACATTAAAAGCTATTATGTTATATAGTTGAGCAGTATGTCATTTATATACAGTATATAGTATATATATGTGTGTGTGTGTGTGTGTGTGTGTGTGTGTGTGTGTGTGTGTGTGTGTGTGTGTGTGTGCCTGCATATATACACTGTGTAAATGTATACTTGCGTATATTCCACTAAAATATATGTTTCTTTTGTGGAGAACAGTTACAACCTATAAAATCCAGTGGCTTTTTTTGGCTGCTTGCCATTCCTTACTACTCATCATTTCATTATCAGAGCAAACTGTGGCAGCAGGATAAGTGCTAAAGGATTTCCTTCAGTGTCGGAGTGTCTGGGGTTCTTAAAATGGCTGCACTTTCTTTCTAAAAAGTAAGCTTTCAGTGTTGCAATTCCCCTCTCTCACTACAAAACATCACACCCCCATCATTTTTCTCTATATTGAAGAGGTAGTGTTTATTCCACATGTGCCCACTGAAATAAACACACACACACACACACACACACACACACACACACACACACACACACACACACACACATATATGCAAGTGCATCACTGACTAAAAGATTTCAGCATCTGGAATCATACAGTCCAAAAACAATATGGACTATCCTCTTTCACCACCATAACAAAGTGATTACACTCTTCTGGGAGATGGTATGCCAAAAGCAGGATCATTGCAGGCCTATACAGCATCTCAAAAAAGCGAGATTGTAGGCAATTGGCCAAATATTTAGCATTGATGGAATGAATATCATTATCAAACTCAATAAGCCAGCTCAATGCAAGAAGCACAATTTCACATATCTGCGATCTGTAATACTTATATACAGTATGTACATTTTTATATCAAAGTCCAGTTTTTCAAAACACTTCCGCTCTCAGAGTCAACTATTCTTGAAAAAATATTTATAAATAAATAATGAAGAGTAGACAGCAGAGAAGGAATGACTTCTCAAGCTCTGAAGATTGAGACAAATCCAAGTCAATACAGAAAATGTCTCGAGACCAGGACTGGATTCGAGTTTCACCATCAGCCACCAGATAACACAGGGATTTGAACCACAAAGGTGTGAGACACATACCAACTGGTTATACTGACTGTAGAGGTATTCCAAAAAAAAAAACAGGCAACAGATACTGGAATCAAAGTCAAAAGTCAAAGCTCTTCCCATGCCAGAACTTGGTCTTCCCAGGCAGTCTCCTGTCCCAATACTAACCAGGCCCTTCGTCGTCAGCTGTCCATCGCTAGTGATGATGACTGCTTCGTTAGGATGTGCAGAAACACAGATGGGCTGCGAGGCCCGCACCAGAGTGACACAGTCGCCCACAGCGGCGGCATGAATGGCCTGGCTGAGCCGCCATGGAATGTCTAGCCTTGTGAGCTCTTGCATACTACTCTCCTCTCCTAATGAAGCACCTTGCATAGTAAGGTAAGATAAACAATGTCATTGTGTTGTCTCTCTGGACCTCCAGACCTGATGCCAAGTGGTGCACAAAAGTGCCACAGACCTGACGAGTATGGAAGTTGCCCTGCAGTGACAAATGACTTGCCAACTGATGCCATCCGTTAGCCATTTGAGTGGCTTTTCTGCATGCCATCTGGTGGTGCGCCATTGACCCTGTTGGGTTCATCTACCACACTGCACCGAAAAGCGCCCTGCTGCCAGCACCTTATTGGTGATGTACTATTTAACCCCTAGCTGGAACCCAGGAAGGTGCTGCCATTCCGGGTCAGAGCGGACCTGGGAGCATTGGTAATTAAGGGGTAACTCCACTTTCCCCAATACTCAAGTCCTCCTGGACCTGAGACTTACCACCGGTTGCAGTTTAAAGTCATACCCAGAACATAACCAGGCCTTTAAAGCACATTGGGTGGTTCAGATCTCCATTTCCATAGCCCTCGGGCTCTCACCTCTACAGCTAGGGTTACAGTGGGGGGCTGGTCTTCTGGTAACTGTGAGAGTTTGGCTCTTCACTCGCATCTGTATTGCAGCATGCCTTGCCAGATGGCAGTAGATACCATTTTTATGATGGTCTTTGGTATGACCCGACCGCGAGTAGAACTCGCAATCTCCCGATCGAGAGGCGGACACGCTAACCACTAAGCCAGCTCACTGTAGAGACTGGAATACTGGATATAAAAATTTACACACCACCATCCCAATTTGGGTGGCATGGTGGTGTAGTGGTTAGCACTGTTGCCTCACAGCAAGAAGGTTCTGGGTTCAAGCCCAGTGGCTGACGGGGGTCTTTCTGTGTAGAGTTTGCATGTTCTCCTTGTGTCTGCGTGGGCTTCCTCTGGATGCTCCGGTTTCCCCCACAGTCCGAAGACATGCAGGTTAGGCTAATTGGTGGCTCTAAATTGACCGTGAGTGTGAATGGTTGTGTCTCTCTATGCGTCAGCTCTGCGATGATCTGGTGACTTGTCCAGGGTGTACCTCGCCTCTCGCCCATAGTCAGCTGAGATAGGATCCAGCTTGCCCGCAACCCTGCACAGGACAAGCGGTTACAGACAATGGATGGATGGATGTTCCAGTTTGTTTTTCACTTCCATTTTGTTGAATCTCACATTAAGGATGGAAAAACATATGACATGATTTATTATGATTTCAGTTTTGTACATCACAAAAACCTGCAATTTTAACAAGAGGCGTGTAGACCTTTTAGAACATGGGCCAGAAAAGTTGTCTTGTTTCATTTAAAGATATTTTTCAGAAAAGGATCTCAGAAACCAGAGTCTAAATCATCCTAAAACAACCACATTCAAAGACAAATATTTTCGCTTTCCAATCAGCACGGAAGAAAGGCAGTTCCTCCATTTTCAGATCAGTGGAGTGACATACCACCAGTCCAGGATCCCTTCTCTTTTACTTAGCTCTAGTACCCAGGCTGTTCAAGCTGCTTTATAATGTCTTGTAGTACCAGGGTCTGTGTGTAGTCACCTATCTGGTTGATTGGCTGCTGTGTGGACAGTCCTGACAGCAGGGGACGATCCAGACAAAGCTCCTGGTCTCACATGTGGAAGCTAGAAGTCAACCGACTCGTTTCCAGATTGTTCAGTTCATTGTCATGAGGCTTGATTAGCATACCATGTGGGCCTTGGAATGAAAACAAAGCTATTTCAATTATAGACGTGGTCTTTTCATGTAGCCACATATTGCCTGTATACAAACTTCCACTGCCTGTGTAATTAGTGGTGAAAGGAGCACACGTGTACTATGTTGAAATGGGAAAGAAGGCTCTGGAAGAAAGCAGAAAATCACCTTCAGTCGGAGAGAAGATACAAAACCTTTCGAATTCTCCATTGTAATCTCCCAGTTGTAATCTCTATATTAACTCACAGCATGTTGCTATGCAGATAGACGTCTATTTCCATCAGAGCTATCTCAGCACATTAGATATCACAGATGCAATTATCCCATTAACTCGTGTTAGATCTAAAATACAGCACAGAGGACAAAACGATCATGAAGCTGGCCATCATCACAGCACAACTGTGTAACAATACAAATACCACAGCAAGACGAAATTGTCAGACAATCATGCACTCGCTTCTCACCCAATTAGAGAACAAATAAATGCCTTATTACTACTCCTGAACCCATTTTCCCTATATAGTATTTTATTCTATCCACATTCACTGGATATGAACAATCGCGCACTCCGATTGGCTACTACTATCAGCTCATATACCGTGAGTAGAGAAAAACAAAATGGCAGAGCGTGTTGCTGAACCAACCGAGGATGAAATAAAAACTCTACTCGAAAACAAAACCCCAAAAATTGCTATAAAGTATTTAAAAGAAACAGAAATAGCTAAAATAATATAGTTTTTACCCCCCTACTATCTCCTGTTCCACACTCCGGCCCAGTCAGTTGCAGTAATGCACCTTTAAGTTGGTTTGTCAACCGCCAAAAAAACCCTAAAGAAGAAGACACCTCCCCCCCCAAAAAAAAAGCAGCAAAATATGGAATAAAAGTATTTGATGGGAAGAATGTATCTTTTTTAAATAATTTTTCAAGAATTATTATTATTATCGCATTTTTCACAAATTGCTACTGTCATTTCGCCGGTTTGTTTACATTCTAAGCGGAAATGATTTTGTCGGATGTTTATCAAGTTTTTATTTATCAAATTTGCAAAAAATAAAAATACCCGTTTCTCAAAATCCAGTGAATGTGGATCGAATAAAACAGTTATTCCACTCAATCTCGTCGTACATGGCTTACAGCCAACTCAGCACTATGCATCTCAGTGCTATGCATCTCAGTGCTACAGTATGCATCTCGTTGGCTATCAGCTCATGTACAAATCGATTTCGTGGAATTACCCATAATGCTTTGCATCTTGGGGGTAACCAAAATATAAACAAACTACTGACAGTAACCTTTTGAATCCAAAATCTCCCTAAAACCTTCAAAGAAGTGTCAAAACTAACTAAACCAAAGCTTACAGAAATCTTCAAAGCCTTTTCTGTGGACTTTGAGAAATCAATCAGTAAAAAAGCACTTGTAAATATCGTATCAAACGCTTTGAACATCTCTAATTCGGGTGACCGTCAACAGCTTTCTTCGTCTCTCAACACGGGTGTTCCAAGAATTTTTTTAACACAGAAGTTAAAAGATTGGCAGAAGAGCTTTGAAAGAGGGACACTGATCATAGAAGAATCCACAGTGAAATGGTTTTTGCTGGTTATGACGAGAAAGCCGTGAGAAAATACAAAACGCTTCGAACACAAGCAAGGAATTCACTCAGTCGAGTAAACACACTGTAAACACGGCAGAACTGTCACATTTCCTTAAGTTGAAGTTGATTTTTGATTTCCTTCACTCTGATTTTCCTCGAGCTCGTATGCTACCAGATTACGACAATCTTTGGGCTGTTAGAGGAAGCTATTAGGGCCACAGGGTCAAACACTACATTCGATCTCCCTACATAAACACTGAAGGACATGTCCGCTTCCTTACACTGCATCGTTTGCGCTTTGTTTTGGGAGTCGATCCTTCAATAAAGTCGTCCTTTTCAGTACTTTGACTTGTCCTTGTTTTCAGTTTTGACGCTTTTTATGACTAAAGACAGAGAGGTTGTAGGATTCATGACTCAGATCATCAGACTGAAGTGTGTAGAACACCGTCGCGTGTTGTCTGTCGGTGTCACATTTTGACGGCGAATTCTGTCCAACCCACGCGTTCGACGCTTAGCTTATTTAGGTATTCTATAAAACTTTAAATCAGGAAAATTCGTTTTTCCCCGTGTGAATTCAAAGAAATGACTGAGGTTCATCTCATCTCATTATCTCTAGCCGCTTTATCCTGTTCTACAGGATCGCAGGCAAGCTGGAGCCTATCCCAGCTGACTACAGGCGAAAGGCGGGGTACACCCTGGACAAGTCGCCAGGTCATCACAGGGCTGACACATAGACACAGACAACCATTCACACTCGCATTCACACCTACGGTCAATTTAGAGTCACCAGTTAACCTAACCTGCATGTCTTTGGACTGTGGGGGAAACCGGAGCACCCAGAGGAAACCCACGTGGACAACATGCAAACTCCGCACAGAAAGGCCCTCGCCGGCCACGGGGCTCAAACCCGGACCTTCTTGCTGTGAGGCGACAGCGCTAACCACTACACCACCGTGCCGCCCATGACTGAGGTTATCTGACTTAATAAATAAAAAATAGCGCCTGGTTACCTCCCAAGGCGCAAAGCATTATGGGTAATGTGAAAGTAGTCAATAATGTTAAAGTGTTGTCATACTGTATATGTCATATACAAATTTCCTGCTAATTCTGACTCAGCACACCTGACACAGCACTGACTATACACTATTTCAGTACTTCAAACGGTTCTTTATGAACTCCTTTAGCTTTTACAATATTGTTATTGTGATTCCAGAAAATTACTGAAATAATGAATTCAGTTGTGAGATTACATAGAAGAAGAAACCTTTATTTGTCACATGCACACTTCAAATACAGTGAAATTCATCCTCTGCATTTAACCCATCTGAAGCAGTGAACACACTCAGAGCAGTGGGCAGCCACACCAGAGCACCCGGGGAGCAGTCAGGGGTTCGGTACCTTGCTCAAGGGCACCTCAGCCCAAGGCCACCCCACATCAACCTAACTGCATGTCTTTGGATTGTGGGGGAAACCAGAGCAAACCCACGCAGACATGGGGAGAACATGCAAACTCCACACAGAGAGGCCCTCGCCGGCCGCTGGGTTCAAACCCAGAACCTTCTTGCTGTGAGGCGACCGTGCTAACCACTACACCACTGTGCCACCAACATTTGCCTCATCTTTGCCTTGAATGCAGCTTGCAGTGCCAGACAGAGCTGCGATTTGCAAGAGCGAGTCTATCGTGGAAATCGTGTTGAAAATACCCAGCTTTCCCTTAAAGTGAACTGAATGCTATCGAAGCTGTTATGTGATTCATGGTGCTAATAAAGCACTGCATGGAGCCATGAAAGTAATTTTGGTCATGTGGTCATGTTCTACCCATCTCACGTTACCGAAGACAAGAATGCTATATGAATTATTTTTGAGTTTTGAAACTGAACCAAAGACAATAACGAGTTGAAATATCTCATTTTATTTCTCTTGAAGTCTAGACAGCTAAAATATAGTTCAGTACCAAGCAGATTTTAGGATGTTTGCTGAATTTAAAATTACTAGGTCGATTGGGAGCATGAGGAGCTGGTGATATGGAGTTAAATACTAATGAGGATCCCAGTCCCGATGCAGATCTTCTGAACAAAGAAGAAATTGCACATTGTGCAGATTGAACTTTGAATGATGGTGGCAATAAGACAGCGATCAAAGAAGGCAACACATAAAATGTCCGAACTGTGGGAGTTTTCACTCTGAAAACTTACAAACACGAGGAAACACTATGCGAAGATGAGACGGCTTTCATGGAGCACATTAGGATGTAAATTTAAACCAAAAAGCACCTGAAAACTTCGGCTTTGTAATGAAATAGAGTAACTGGTTTGAGGTTTGCCTTATATTATGTATTTAAATAATACTGACTGGCTGTGAGTGGTATATCAGATATATTCCATTCAGCTAGCATGATATTGAACTTACCAATATTGAATGCTGATTCTGATCAAATGCAATTCAATGTTCTGTCAATCCAGCATGCACAAAGTCAGAGTTCTAACAATAAAAATGGTACAAGTGCAAAAAGCCTGAACAACAACCCAACTTACATACAAGTTATATACAGGTTGACAGTTCAAGTTCAAAGTTACTTTTGGTCGTAATTAATTGTTACACTGCACTTGTTCAAAACAAATGGGCTTTGCTGAGTGAAGTCCACGAGTGAAGTCCTCTTGTAAAAGTCTCCATCACGTTTCCTTACCTCCAAGTAGAACTTTGACAATATTTCCGCTATTGCTCTCTTTTCCAGTTTTTCAATGTCCGTTGGTATGTTTTTCTCTTGTAAATATGCGTGAAGAATATCTAATGAAGTTTTGATAGCCTTCCGGGTGTCCAGCGCGTCTTTCTCTTTAAATCTTCCGCTTTTAATGAAGCAAACCTCGCCGCCATTTTTGTTTACAAACTGTCACAGTCATTCGCTAGCATGGAAGTTTTACATCTCCGATGTGTCTCTTTTCCAGTTTTTCTATGTCCATTGGTATGTTTTTCTCTTGTAAATATGCGTGAAGAATATATAATGAAGTTTTGGTAGCCTTTCGGGTGTTCAACGTGTCTTTGGTTTCAGTTTATTTACTGCTTAATCCAGGCACTGAATTAACCCCGTCTTCTCTCTCTCCCGGCCGACAAAGAAATTATTGTGCATATGCGCAACAGAAAAGTTTTGTCATTGGATCTTCACATGTGATGTCATGTTGTCTTGATAACGTGCAATATTATAACAATATTGCATGCTCATTCTCCATTGGGGAGAGTGGCGTAATACATGGAGGATAAGCGATATGATAACAATATTGCATGCCATCAATAAACCCGCTAGAAGGGAATAGAACACGTTTTTATTCCATGGAAAAAGTGGGAAAAGTATAATAATTAAATAATATTGGCTGGCATTGAGTGGTATATCAGATATATTCCATTCAGCTAGCACGATACTGAACGAGTCGAAGACGAGTCGCTGAATGGAATATATCTGATGTACATGTTACAAAAAGTAAAGAAAAAATCCGAGTCCTCGTCTCCAATTTATGAGTCTGAATGCAGTTAATGCACGAGTCCTAGTCCAAGTCTGAGTCATCGGTGCTCACGTCCGAGTCAAGTCACAAGTCCTTAAAATTAGGGCACAAGTCGGACTTGAGTCCGAGTCCTGGACTCGAGTACAACAAGCCTGGGTTATAGCAGGGTTTAGCATTTTTGCCTGTTCTTTCATTTATTTCATTATATTGATTAAATCCATGTCACCATTGTTTGTTCAAATTCATAATAATCCCTCATGAGACGAGGATCATAATAGCTGTTATATGTTTGCACATGTAGCACAGATGCACTGCACGATCTGTCAGCATTATCATGCGAAGCCATCCGCACCAGGGAGAAGACCGACACATTTATTTTCTAGTCGAGACTGAAAGAAGGAACAGAACGCCACGAGGTCCTGACCTTCAGTGCTCTCTCTGTTCATGATTGAACTCTCATACTGACCTTGCTTAAATTCTCTGCTGTTCCGCCACATGCCAGTCACATTTCCCCCTTCACCTTGGCTGACTTAAAGGCTGCATCCAAAAAGGCTTTAAATAATCATCAAAATCTTTCACACGAGTCTACCTAGATGAATCTGGTTGGACTGAAAGCCCTTGGAGGCTGAGGAAAGCTGATCGATTGAGGTCAGTAGGCACTCAGGCTGTCGACGGAGAGAAAAAGAGGGGTAAACTGGAGGAGGGGATAAACTCATGAGAGATGAGAATGATTAAATGAAGGGTGAGCGGTGTCTCTTGTTCTGTACTGTCACCTTCTTGTCAGGTTTGATTGTGAGCAGACACTCAATTCCACTAATGAGTGGAGTGACCTGTTTATGAGCATGTAAAGCGGACAGCAAAAAGGTTATAGTGGTATTTTGGAAGTATTATTAAAACTGTTAATGGAGGCTAATAACTGATGATTTATTCATAAGCTCATGAAAGCCTTTATATTCTTATATAAATACAGCTTTTGTCATTTGATCCAAGACTGTCGGCTCAATTTCCAAGTTCGTACATCACCAGCACTGGCGCGTTCAAAGCAGATTGAAGTTTTGTGGCCTTATTATCCTAAAGGGTCTAGCTGACATTTTGGTTGAAAATGAGTTCAGGTTGTACTTCACACTCCGTTTTCATTTTGTTTGGATTAATTGGTCTAAAGTTTAAAATAAGCAGATCCTCAATGAACAGAAAACAGAGACAACAGCAGCCAATCAAAGACCATGCAAAGATGAAAAACTTTTCTTGAATCAGTAGACGATGCTATGATCGTGGCTCTTGGTAGAGAAGTCTCTGATTGTGGTAAATGGAAAATGTAAAGTTTGTTCACAAATATCCATCCATCCATTATCTGTAGCCACTTATCCTGTCCTACAGGGTCACAGGCAAGCTGGAGCCTATCCCAGCTGACTATGGGCAAGAGGTGGGGTACACCCTGGACAAGTCGCCAGGTCATCGCAGGGCTGACACAGAGACAACCATTCACACTCACGGTCAATTTAGAGCCACCATGCCTTTGGACTGTGGGGGAAACCGGAGCACCCGGAGGAAACCCACGTGGACAGCATACAAACTCCACACAGAAAGGCCCTCGCCGGCCACTGGGCTCAAACCCAGGACCTTCTTGCTGTGAGGCGACAGTGCTAACCACTACACCACCGTGTCGCCTGTGTTCACAAATATGCCTGTAAAAATCTTTAATAACCAGAACATAGTAGCTCATCTGACCTGCCATCAGAACCACCATGACTACCAAAACATCAAACAGAACTGAAATGTGACAATGTGAGAGAGGACCAACCTCCACGACAAATTGTTTACAACAGGAAAATCAACAAAAGGACTAAATTTTGTTCCCCGAGGGAAGGTCGACCCAAAACATCAATCAGAACTGAATTTGCATGATAAATGAGAGAAATTCTAGTCAGAAGAAAATGCATTAAGTTGACCTAACTGCTAATTTGTTAGCAAAAAATTGACAATACAATGACCAAGTTTTTTACTCTAGTTCTAGTAAAATAAAACAATCAGAACTGAAACCCATTGAGAACTGAGGGAGGAGACAGACACGATTTAACTGAAAATAAACAAAGTTGTAAACAAATTGCTTACAACAAGAAAATCAACAAAGAAACAGCCAAGTTTTGTTCCACAAGGGAAGCTCTACCCAAAACATCGATCAGAACTGAAATCGGGTGAGAACTGCAAGAGGAGATACAATTCTAATGAGAAATCCAAAAAATCGTTAAGATGACCTAATTAGTGGTTCGTTAGCAAATAATTTGACAATACAATGACCAAGTGTTGTGCAGAATGACAAGTTCTTTCAAACAAAAAATCAGAACTGAAATCCATTGCGAAATGATGGAGGAGATACAATTAAGTGAAAATAAAGTTGTAAACAAATTGTTTACAACAGGAAAATCAACAAGCAAAGAACCAAATTTTGTTCCTCATGGAAAGGTCTACCCAAAACATCGATCAGAACTGGAATTGGATGAGAAATGAGAGGAGAGATCTCATAATTCTAGTGAGAGGCCTGGAAAATTCGTTAATTTGGCCTCATTATGAACTCGTTTGCAAAAGATTTGACAAAACAACAACCAAGTTTTGTGCGGCGTGATGAGTTCTTTCAAACAAAATAATCAGAACGGAAATCTGTGGCGAATTGACAGAGGAGGTACGATTTAATGGAATTGTGGATGACGGACAGACGATGGACGCCACGCCATGGCGACAGCTCATCGGCCTTATGAATAGATGAGCTAAAAACTGACATTTGTCTTAATTTTGAGGCTCATGAGTAAAGATTTATCTTTTAATTTAAAAAGCTATCACCTTGATTTGTAAGAACAGTGACTGTGGACTTAAAGATCTTTTGGCAATGAAATATCCGCAGGTCCTAGAGAGTATCCTGGATGTCTGTATCAGTATTATGGACTTCACTGTATTACAATGAAGTTTTATACTGTTTGACTTGGACTGAGCCAATCAACTTTTTACAATAAAGCTGTCTCTTTGAGTTGTACTTTGGAACTCAGGAATATCTAATTGGAATGCAGATAAAATACAAAGGATCTATCTTCAGAGAAGTAGAAGAGCGTAAACAAAATAATACGGTCTTGCCACATAAAATCTGATTAGCGGACTGTCTATGAATCTCATTTTCCTCATAACATTACATAGTCAAGTGCAGAAAATGCAAAGGATGCTTTGTTTCTCCAATGAGTACAAAGCACTAAATACAGTCTGTTTGGTAAGTCATTGTTCATTAAGTGCTAACTAAAGCATACAATGTTCCAGCATGTCCACAAGTCAATAATATGCATGAATGTACAACACAGCAGTAAAGAATCATTATTCTTCAAATACAGCAGTAAGAGTACCAGATGTACCCAAAATATTTTTAGATAATTTATGTGCAAGGAAAATAACTTCTCTGTGATGGCAAGGCCCAATTAACAGAATAACCAAAGAGTGCAACAGTGTCTCAGTCCCAATAATGAACCATTACATCATGGTCTATGCAATGTTATTGTGGAAGTTTGTAGATTTTGCATTTACATTTTTATATTTCACCTGGAAGTGTTTTAGGCTGTGAATTCCTGGTGTGAAAAAAAGGAATGCCTCCCCACCATGCCAGGCACTGTATATATGCATTTGCTAATGTCACTTATACTTCCAACAGTCACTAGCAGACCGAAGCTCCATACTTAAGAGAATGTGGTAATGCATCAACCTGATTTTGGATGGCTTTTGCGACTGGACGATGTATGTACGGCATACGTATGTGTACCACCACAGGGAACCCAATCACAAGTGCAAGGCAACTTACCTCTTGGCCACTGGACAACGAAATTTGTATCTTTAATTACATAAGAGAGATGAGTTTTTATCCAAAGCTTATTTTTTATTTACTTTTAAAAAAATAACGTGGAATTATTTACTAACACATTTTACGCTCATCCAGAGCTCCGCTCTCAGGCAGTGCCTATATAATATTCTATCCACATTCACTGGATATGAGCAATCGTGCACTCTGATTGGCTACTCTACTACTAGGATATCAACTCATATACCGTGAGTAGAGAAAAACAAAATGGCGGTGCGTGTTGCTGAACCAACCGAGAAAGAAATAAAAACTCTACTCAACAAGATCAACTGTGAGCTACTGCTCACTGACGTATCCACCCACTCTCGCTTATATCAGAACGCAAGCAATCGAAGGAACAGGACACTTATTATTAACGTTGACTTCAACAAATAATTAACCCTGAAACAAGTAGGTAAAGAGCAGTGTCTCTCCCCAGGGATTTCAAATAACATCCTGGTAAACTGTCATTTTGAAATGGCATTTTGCTTCTTGAAATAGCGTCAAAATCCACCCTATATATTTTGTAAATACATTCAGTCGGTAAACAGGAAGTCGATGTGCGACAGACCTCAAAACGGCATACAGGGGAAAGAACCCCAAGCTGAACCTCAGTACCAAATATCAAGCAGTTGCGATTTGTAGTTGCTGAGAAAAATGTTATGAAAATTTTATAAATCTACGCTATATGTTTCGTAAATATATTAAGTCGGTAAACAGGAAGTCGATGTAATAAATAATCCGTTTCGGATGGATGGACAGAGGTAAACCAGTAAAACCCCTCCTTTAGAGTGGGGGTATAATAAAAAACAAAACCCCAAAAAATACAACAAAAAGGCAACAAAATATGGAATAAAAGTATTTGATGGTAAGAATGTATCTTTTTTTATTTTTCAAGAATTATTATTATTATCACAGTTTTCACAAATTGCTACTGTCATTTTGCTGGTTTGTTTACATTCTAAGCAGAAATTATTTGATCGAATGTTTTGTATAAAGTTTTTATTTATCGAATTTGCAAAAAAAATGCTCTGTTTCTCAAAATCCACTGAATGTATAATTTTATATACATATAGCATATACAGTATATCTCAAAGTGAGTTGGTTATTTTCAATTTGCATTATAGAGCAAGGCAATTCAAGAACTAGATTTAGGCTTGGTCACATGTGGCAGTAGTTTATGGTGGTTGACAGATAAACAGGCCAACATGAATGATGGATAAATTAAAAAAAGGAACAAGGTATTTCAATATTTCAAATATACCAGCAGAACTAATCTATGGATTTCAGGAATTCGAAACATTTGAAAAAATAAAAGACTTAGTGTTTACATCTGGCTGCCACTGGCTAGTTCTACAGTGGTGCTTGAAAGTTTGTGAACCCTTTAGAATTTTCTATATTTCTGCATAAATATGACCTAAAACATCATCAGATTTTCACACAAGTCCGAAAAGTAGATAAAGAGACCTCAGTTAAACAAATGAGACAAAAATATTATACTTGGTCATTTATTTATTGAGGAAAATGATCCAGTATTACATATCTGTGAGTGGCAAAAGTATGTGAACCTTTGCTTTCAGTATCTGGTGTGACCCCCTTGTGCAGCAATAACTGCAACTAAACATTTCCGGTAACCGTTGATCAGTCCTGCACACCGGCTTGGAGGAATTTTAGCTCATTCCTCCATACAGAACAGCTTCAACTCTGGGATGTTGGTGGGTTTCCTCACACGAACTGCTCGCCACAGCATTTCAATTGGATTAAGGTCAGGACTTTGACTTGGCCATTCCAAAACATTAACATTATTCTTCTTTAACCATTCTTTGGTAGAACGACTTGTGTGCTTAGGGTCGTTGTCTTGCTGCATGACCCACCTTCTCTTGAGATTCAGTTCAAGGACAGATGTCCTGACATTTTCCTTTAGAATTCGTTGGTATAATTCAGAATTCATTATTCCATCAATGATGGCAAGCTGTCCTGGCCCAGATACAGCAAAACAGGCCCAAACCATGATACTACCACCACCATGTTTCACAGATGGGATAAGGTTCTTATGCTGGAATGCAGTGTTTTCCTTTCTCCAAACATAACGCTTCTCATTTAAACCAAAACGTTCTATTTTGGTCTCATCCGTCCACAAAACATTTTTCCAATAGCCTTCTGGCTTGCCCATGTGATCTTTAACAAACTGTAGATGAGCAGCAATGTTCTTTTTGGAGAGCAGTGGCTTTCTCCTTGCAACCCTGCCATGCACACCATTGTTGTTCAGTGTTCTCCTGATGGTGGACTCATGAACATTAACATTAGCCAATGTGAGAGAGGCCTTCAGTTGCTTAGAAGTTACCCTGGGGTCCTTTGTGACCTTGCTGACTATTACATGCCTTGCTCTTGGAGTGATCTTTGTTGTCGACCACTCCTGGGGAGGGTAACAATGGTCTTGAATTTCTTCCATTTGTACACAATCTGTCTGACTGTGGATTGGTGGAGTCCAAACTCTTTAGAGATGGTTTTGTAACCTTTTCCAGCCTGATGAGCATCAACAACACTTTTTCTGAGGTCCTCAGAAATCTCCTTTGTTCGTGCCATGATACACTTCCACAAACATGTGTTGTGAAGATCAGACTTTGATATATTCCTGTTCTTGAAATAAAACAGGGTGCCCACTCACACCTGATTGTCATCCCATTGATTGAAAACACCTGACTCTAATTTCACCTTCAAATTAACTGCTCATCCTAGAGGTTCACATACTTTTGCCACTCACAGATATGTAATATTGGATCGTTTTCCTCAATAAATAAATGAGCAAGTATAATATTTTTGTCTCATTTGTTTAACTGGGTTCTCTTTCTCTACGTTTAGGACTTGTGTGAAAATCTGATGATGTTTTAGGTCATATTTATGCAGAAATATAGAAAATTCTAAAGGGTTCACAAACTTTCAAGCACCACTGTATGTGAGAAGCTCTACTTCTATTATTACTTCCACTTGTCACATTCACCGAGTACATTACCTTCCTCCATGCCAGAAGAGATCGACCTTCTTCATTACCCAACAAGCACTTCCTGTTTACAGACTGCATAAAATCAATTCAAACATTCAATCAGTGCAAAGTATCGCCAACTTCAATATTCTAAGCCTTATATTCAATGATTTCTGTGTTAGTGTGTTTTGACTTTTGCTTTGTTGATTCATTATTGTTTAGATTCGCTGTCTGTTCAGTACCTCTGCCAACTTTGTTGTGAAGAAGTTATGTTTTTTGCCTCCATTTGTTTCCCCAATGCAACTCAAAAAGTAGTGAACTGATTTTGATGAAAGTTTGAGGAAAGGTAAGCCATGGGCCAAGGAACGACTGAATAGATTTGGATGCAAATCTGGAGATGTATATGAATCCAGGATTATTTTGTCTGTTCCCAACGTAACTCAAAAAGTAATTAATGGATTTTGCTGAAATTTGGTGGACATCTTTAGTATTATCCTAGGTTCAAGTGACTTGATTTTGATGTTGATCATATTTGGCTTGGTGGAGGTAGCTGCCTTTGGTGTGTCTCCAATTTGGTATTTTGTCTTGGATTTTATAAATAAACCTCCTGCACATGGATTCCCCTGACCATTACATCCTCATCTTTGCCTAGTCTGTGTTCAAACCTCTAAATTCAACCGATGACTTTAGTCCTAGTTCAGCTGTTTATGCCTTGACCTCTAATTCTGTTCCTCTTCCTGCTTTGTCCCTGCATCTATCTTAATTCCTGAGTCAGAGCCAATTGCCCTTGGTCATGAGTTCAGCTCAGCTACTCTCACAAAACTTTCCCAAAACTCAAGCTCAGCCCATTTGTCAGGCTTGGGACCGTGAGCGCTTCTCTATCCAATTCTCAGCCTCTTCTTCTTTCCTGAGCCTCAGAATCACACGCAACCCTTGAGCATTCTTCAGCATCAATCACTATCTTCCCTCCTTCCTGTCAGACACTGTCAACGATCCTTCCTCTGCATCAAAATCTGGTGCTTACATCCAACTACTTCAGCTTCCCACTGTGTGTAGAAAAGTAAAATAAAAAGAAAATCAGAAGAAACTTGGTGAAAAAATTGTGAAATGAGTGCCATTTCAAATAACAGGCTCCTCCATTCTAATTCAACACACCCCACTTGTCTGAATGTGAATTTACCAATAACAACTACTTGTAACTTCTACAAAACTGGGTTATCAGATTCCTGAGCAGAAAGGGTTCACAAAATGTTCTTTTAAAACAGGATTAAAAAAAAAAAACCTGTGCATTGAGGGACGTTCTTACTACAAATGATTAATCAAATGCTTTATGAAAATGTAGACCAGCACAGTTTTAACGCCATCACTACTCGTATTCAGGTTGTGATTCATTACTGCGTGTTTATGGCTGCAGTGGCATACTTCAAATTCTGACATTAAATGAACAGCCAATGTTTAATTAAAGCACCTCTTAAAACGTGCTCTTTCCTCACACACCCATATGATGGCTTTTGGCAGCTAATGTGCATAATATTAAATCCAGTCATTAGTGGTGGTTTTAATTGAAACTCTGGACATGACAGGACAGGGTTTTTGGGCCCACAGTGGACCTTTGTTACCACCTGAGTACATATTCTCCTGAGTCCAGGTCTGTAGGTGGGCATTTTTCTGCTGAACTTCCAACCGTGCTGTTTGATTTTTTCCAGCAGTGGTTTTTAGTCTGCTAGGTCATGATACTGAAGTGAATAAAATCAATCGAGCAAGTCACTGCAGTTTTCCATTATAGACATCAAGGCTTATTCTCATCTTCATCTTTCTGTATCAGAATCACTGGCTTTGGGGGGAAAACACACTGTTCACACAAATGCACCGTTTGATATTCGTGTATCGCAGTAATCCGAGAGAGAGAAGCTCTGCACAGTATATTGACTGTCATTTCAACATGACTTTCTTCTAATGCTTTAATAATGCATTCTTTTTACACAGATTGCATCAAAACCTGACATTCCTACTTTTATTAATTTTACACAGCAAATGGTTACTTCGATATGGTCCTGAGATATGATTTTGTCCATATTATGAAACCTAGAAAGATAAGCTGTTTTATACCACAGTGTTGCTGATTGGTTGGTTGACTGATTTTCCTATAGCAGCAGTTCTGACAACAGTTCCTGGCTGCAAGGCAAATAACATGTGCATACAAGTAGACAGAGTCATCTATATCCCCCGCCCTATATACCAACTATATACCAAGTTTCAAGATATTATTTGTCACATTTTTCAAGTTCTGCTGCACAAAACCATCCCTACCTCTTTACACTGACCTCAGCAGCCCATGGCATAAACCCACCGGACCTTTGGTCCAGATGAGCTAAAAATAAAAATTTCTTACATTTCTTAGTCTCAAAAGGCACATATACATTACTTAATCAATACATATACCAACTTTCAAGACCATACCACTCATAGTTTTCAAGTTCTGCTCCAGAAACAAAACCTACCCCTAAGACTAACCTGAGGGACTAAGTCTGAAATTGTTTCCATGGAAACATGAAAAATGAAAATTTCTCAAATTCCTTAGTATGAAAAGGCACATCTACATCACCTTGTTCACATGTATACCAAGCTTCAAATCCGTATCATGAATAGTTTTGGATATATGCTCCGGAAACGAACATTGCTCTTAGAAACTACAGTGGTGCTTGAAAGTTTGTGAACCCTTTAGAATTTTCTAAATTTCTGCATAAATATGACCTAAAACATCATCAGATTTTCACAGAAGTCCTACAAGTAGATAAAGAAAACCCAGTTAAACAAATGAGACAAAAATATTATACTTGGTCATTTATTTATTGAGGAAAATTATCCAATATTACATATCTGTGAGTGGCAAAAGTATGTGAACCTTTGCTTTCAGTATCTGGTGTGACCCCCCTTCTGCAGCAATAACTGCAATTATACATTTCCGGTAACTGTTGATCAGTCCTGCACACCGGCTTGGAGGAATTTTAGCCCATTCCTCCGTACAGAACAGCTTCAACTCTGGGATGTTGGTGGGTTTCCTCACATGAACTGCTCGCTTCAGGTCCTTCCACAGCATTTCGACTGGATTAAGGTCAGGACTTTGACTTGGCCATTCCAAAACATTAACTTTATTCTTCTTTAACCATTCTTTGGTAGAACGACTTGTGTGCTTAGGGTCGTTGTCTTGCTGCATGACCCACCTTCTCTTGAGATTCAGTTCATGAACAGATGTCCTGACATTTTCCTTTCAAATTCGCTGGTATATTTCAGAATTCATTGTTCCATCAATGATGGCAAGCCGTCCTGGCCCAGATGCAACAAAACAGGCCCAAACCATGATACTACCACCACCATGTTTCACAGATGGGATAAGGTTCTTATGCTGGAATGCAGTGTTTTCCTTTCTGCAAACATAACGCTTCTCATTTAAACCAAAAAGTTCTACTTTGGTCTCATCCGTCCACAAAACATTTCTTCAATAGCCTTCTGGCTTGTCCACGTGATCTTTAGCAAACTGCAGACAAGCAGCAATGTTCTTTTTGGAGAGCAGTGGCTTTCTCCTTGCAACCCTGCCATGCACACCATTGTTGTTCAGTGTTCTCCTGATGGTGGACTCATGAACATTAACATTAGCCAATGTGAGAGAGGCCTTCAGTTGCTTGGAAGTTGCCCTGGGGTCCTTTGTGACCTCACCGACTATTACATGCCTTGCTCTCGGAGTGATCTTTGTTGGTCGACCACTCCTGGGGAGGGTAACAATGGTCTTGAATTTCCTCCATTTGTACACAATCTGTCTGACTGTGGATTGGTGGAGTCCAAATTCTTTAGAGATGGTTTTGTCATCTTTTCCAGCCTGATGAGCATCAACAACACTTTTTCTGAGGTCCTCAGAAATCTCCTTTGTTCGTGCCATGATACACTTCCACAAACATGTGTTGTGAAGATCAGACTTTGATAGATCCCTGTTCTTTAAATAAAATAGGGTGCCCACTCACACCTGATTGTCATCCCATTGATTGAAAACACCTGACTCTATTTTCACCTTGAAATCACTGGTTCATGACTAGAGGTTCACATACTTTTGCCACTCACAGATATGTAATACTGGATCATTTTCCTCAATGAATAAATGACCAAGCATAAAATTTTTGTCTAATTTGTTTAACTGGGTTCTCTTTCTCTACTTTTAGGATTTGTGTGAAAATTTGATGATGTTTTAGGTCAAATTTATGCAGAGATATAGAAAATTATAAAGGGTTCACAAACTTTCAAGCACCACTGTAAGTCAAAATCTGTTTTTTATATATGTAAACATTTGGCAAATACTTTTTTTTTTAATTCAGTAGCTTTCAGTCCTCCAAACCATGGATAGGTTTCATTAAACAAGGAGCAGAAACAGGAAACCTCAGCCAGAGGGAGTGGTCCATCTTGAAATCCGGATGTGAGTAGTAGATGAAGGTTGACTTTGACCATCAGCTCAAGTTCCCTCTAGAAATAGTCATTACTTCCCTATGGCCAGATATCGTTCTGTTGTCCACCTCTGCTAAGACGGTAATCTTGGCAGAACTCACAATACCGTGGGAAGAAATGATGGAGGCAACCTTCGAAAAAAAAAAGAAGTACAGCAAGCTCGCTGCAGCTTGCACAGAAGCAGGGTGGAAGGTATGTACCTACCCTGTTGAAGTCGGATGCAGAAGCTTCGTTAGAAAATCCACTCAGCAGCTACTGAAGACCCTTGGAGTCACCAGGTCCAAGCAGAAGAAGGCCCTCAGGGAACTGGCTGAGGAGGCAGAGAAAGGGAGCTTCTGGCTCTGGCTCAGAAGAAGAGACCCAAAGTGGGGGAACCAAAGATCTTAGGGCCAGCCACAGGGAGCGGTAGGGAGACGTCCCTATCGCTGCCCCACCACTTAGAGATGTTCGGGGTTCAAAGGGGCTAAACATCTGTGAAGGGCGGCTCCCAGCTGACGACCCTGTGGCTGGCCCACTGGCACCGGTGGAGGTGCAACAGGCAGAAATGCCCTGCGGGTAACACCCATGCTTCCAACTAAGTTTCAAAAATCCAAAATAGCAAAACGCACCAGTTCATATGTTGCTTGATATGTATACAAAGTTTCATGAAGATGTCTTCAGTAGTTTTAAAGATATGGCCCAGAAACGAAAACGTGACCAGATGGACAGCTGGACAGACGGAAGGATGGACAGACTTAACTAATTTCTATATCCTCCACCAAACTTCGTTTGGGTGGGGGATAATTAACCCCCAGGACAGCACAGTGGTGCAGTGGATAGCACTGTCACTTTACAGCAAGTAGGTTCTGGGTTTGAAGCTGCTGGTCGACTGGGGTCTTTCTCTGTAGAGTTTGCAGGTTCTCCCTGTGCCTGAGTGGGCTTCCTCTGGGTGCTCCGGTTTCTTCCCACAGTCCAAAGACAAGGGATTCAGTCAACTGACTACTCTAAATTGCCCGTGAGTGTGAATGGTTGTCTTGCATTAGATTAGCAACCTGTCCAGATTGTGCCCCGCCTCTCGCTCAGTGTCAGCCAGTTCCCCCCGACCCACAGTGGGTAAGCGATAGAGAAAATGAATGAATTAATATTAATGCAGTCTTTTTATGATGTTATCATTTACACAGTGACTAAGTATACAGGGATTTGTGCCAACAGTCAGCGCTAAAGCTTTAAGTTTTGTGACGTGGGAAAGTCTTCAGGATAGAAAGCTTTCCAGTTTCACAGTTGCATATGACAAGCTGGATGTTTTGTTTTTTTTATTATTAGTATCAGAAGAGAGAAAAAAACAGGCTGGTGAGGTAACAACTGTGTACAGCTGCTATAACGTAGGTCATAACAGGAACTACCTTGTTTCATGGATATTCCCCAGCAACAACTACAAATAGATAATTTTGGGGGAAATTTTTGTTTTTTAAAACCCATGACATTTCTTCAATAACTAAAATTGTTAGAGTTTGCAAAATGCTGTTGTACAAGGGGAAATAAAACACTTCTGGATGTGCCATTATTGTAAAACAATCAATTTTGCATTATACCACGCTGTTGCTGATTATTTTTTGAAAACAGCATGCCCCGTCATGTTTCATTTCTTATATGGGTAACAGCGGAGCTCCTTGCATGAAGTGAAGCTCCATACTTAAAGGTAGACTGCCTTTCAGATTTTTCAAGTGTAGGTCATAAAAATAATTTTCCCCGACACCCAGTTATTTTTGTTTAGTGGACCAAAAGCTACTGAATTCGAATGACAGACTTCCAATTTTATTAGTTTTTTTTTTTTTTAATCAAACAATTAATGAATTTGGGGCCATGTGGCCCTAAATTCTCCGCTATTTTTTCCTACTTCACCATGACCCAATTCAAGAACTACGTCATGCATCACGTGGTGGGCTTTCCCCGTTCACACAAGGCATTGTGGGATACAAATTTGAAACAGGAAAGGGAAATGGAGGATGCGAATGAAACTGGAAAGACTGACTACAGTAACGGAAAGCGAGAAGAAAAGACGTTATGTTGTGAAGGAAAGGAAACGCAGAACCAAACTAATAAATATCGGTGGTCAGCGAGCACCTCGGTGTGATCAGCTGTTCGTTTAGTGACAGAATGATGGAACTGTCAGTGCACGGTCAAGGTAAACCTGCGCATGCGGACACAGACTTCCTCTGTCTGTTTGACTGCGCGAAGCGAGCGATTTCATGCACATTTTTTGCTCGGGAATCCCCTCAAATGAAATAACTTCCCAGCCACAGAATGGCCTGGTTTTTTGGGTTGTTTTTTTTAGATATTGCAGAAATAAACATCACAATGACCAAATTTCAGACGGAACTAAATTTCATCGAGTTTATGAAATCGAAAGGCCGTCTAGTTTTAAGAGAATATGATAATGCATTGACCTGATTTCTGATGGCTTTTGCAACCGTACGACGTACATGTACCACCACAGAGAACCCAATCGTAAGTGCAAGGCAACGTATCACAAACACTTGACCACTGGACAATGACATTTGTATCTTTATTTACATAAGTTAGATGGGGTTTTTTCCAGCGGTTATTTTTAATTTGCTTTTAAAAAAAAAAAAGTGGGATTATTTACTAGCACATTTTCTGGAAAATATTCACAGTTTCATTTAAAACTAGTTAAAACAGTTTCATTTTTCCATTAACTTGTTGGGCGATTGACAGATGGAACCAGACAACTTTTTGGCATCAAGTTTGATATTCAGTGGTAACTATATAGAGGATGTGCAGTCATGTGACCCGCACGTGTGTACTCCGCCCACTCCGCCACATTAGACGGCATCAGGATAGTTTACCTTGCACGAGCGTAATGGATCCAGGGAGTAATTCCCAAGAAAATTCGGAAAATACCCCATCTACATCGCGCGATTACTTGTCTAAGTTTGTTCAGCATCTTGAAGGTGATGTGAGGCAGCGTTACATGGAAAAGTGTTCCAGGTTGGGGATTGCAGATCCGTACAACTTGCCGCAATCCTTGTTCAGGGAAATTTGGAGCTGCGGTGCCAGCGATTTGCCCGATCTGGCCTACCACGACATTTACAATTTTCTCGTTAATCGTGAATCGTGTTACACAGGCAAAGCCCTCAAAGCTTACAAGAGCCTGGAAGCTTATAAATATTTTGTTGCGGGATGGGTATCTCAACTATACCTCTGGAAGGTTCCGAAGAAGGAAGTCTACTTGATAACCTCACGGGTAAGTGGCATTAAGACGTTTATCATAAAGAGACTATGCAGGACGTTTTATCTTAAGAATGTTCGTAATCTAAACTCAGTTCCAGATAATGACAGGGTTGTAAATATGTATGTTTTTGTCTGAAAAACAGCCGCGCACGCCTGCGCGGAAGCTGTGCAAATGTGCGCAGCTTTCTAACCAACTGCCTTCTTCTCATACTAATATTTCCTATGTTTCATGGACTGTAACAGCATTTGCTCATTTAGTAATTTTAATAAATAATTTACTTTGATGAAATTATTCAGACACTCCAACGCCCCCCCCCCCCCCCCCCCAAAAAAAAAAATCGGATCTGCGCGATTCAGCCGTGAAAAAGGCGCATCCGCCGTTTGCATCCCTGTTTAAACTCATAGGTTAACCGACTTTAACCGGCTAATGAGGCTCAGTGGTCGGTCAAGATTTTTTTTAGTTTTCGCCATCCCTACTATGGATTGGCCTTTCAAAGGCATATATGAGCCAAAAAGATAAAACATTGTCATAGACTAGGCCAGGGTAGTAGGGCTAGGCATAGCCATTTTAAACGTTAGACACTGTCTAGTTTCTAAGTATGCAGTTATCATTCAATCCGAAAATCAACTTAACAGATGTACTAGGAGTATTGAATTAGAAGATTACACCTACCTGATATGAAGTGTTCACTACAAATTCGGCTGGTAGAACTGGGGTACCAGTTTTCTCTTCGCACAGCGGACACCCATTTTGCGCGTCTCTCCTCGTCTGCGGGGAATCTATAAAATGACAGGCCCTCCTTTTGGCCCTGTCTATTGGTACAACCAAATGCTGAACAAGATATAACCATTCTCGAAAGATCTACTCCCACACACTTGATAATTAGAACGGGTTCGTCTAAGTTCTATGCGCGACCTTGCCGTCCAAAATGGCAGATAAACAAATATCACGTGACCTCGTGACGTCACATGCACGCTCTCTATAGTACTGATATAAAGTGAAAGCGCTGGTTTACTGCTGTCCACCAGGCACCCAGCAGGAGTCACACCATAATAAACATTGTGTTTTTTCTGGCACATAACATGCGGTGTCAAAGAAAAGAATAAAGATGTATTCATAACTGTTACCAAATGTAATCCAAACAGGAAAAGCAAAGTACATTATTGCAATAGGTTATACTGACATTACATCAGTAAAGCTCAGAGTTTGAAAGCTCTTTAGTGTTTTCACTTTGTATGATTACTTGAGCGTCTAAGAAACACATCAATGGATTTGGAATCAATTCGAGTTCAGCTGAGTGCCTTTTTCTGCCTCTCCAACTTCACCAACACACCCCGTTCGTCTTCAACGTTCATAAAACACACCCTTGGTGCTAATAGCCTTCTCAGTGAAGGGAAAACATTTTGCAGGCTAATACAGGCACATGCTTTTCAATCAGCTGCTGAGCAAAATGTGCTGAGTTACAGCAAGTCTTTCGAAACTAAAAACAACAATCCTAAGATAGACAGATAGAGTACAGGTTTCTTCAGAAAATCTGAAGTAGCCAGCAAAAAAAAAGTAGCAGGAGGCTCTGGAATTTGCAGCAGCAGTGGTACGCTAATGTTAGCAGCGTCTGGGGGCATTCCACCCCCCAGAAAATTTTGAAATTCACACCTTCTGGTGTCTTCTGGTGCATTCTCAGCTAATAAATTACTAATCATTTCCCTGTAAAATACTTGTAAAATATGTATGAAATTTCCCTCCAGATGTGCGTGTGCTTGGCCTTCTCAGTTCCCCTCTGTAGTACGCTGCCTGACTCTGTAACATAACTACATGCTGAGCTTATTTGGTGCATGTGTAATGTACTTGATGTGCTTCTGGTGTAGTATTGTGTGTCGTATAGTTTTCATTTCAGCATAAATATTAGCACACAATTAGTTATTCGCACTAGCACTTTATAAGTATGAAGCCTTAGCTAAGGGACCAGACATCTCTATGGGAACTCGGGCACGCCGGGTAGCTTCTGGATATGAAAATAATAATTCTTAGATATGAACATATTAATTACAATTTACATGTACAAACCTGCAGAAAACATGGACTTTATATTCATTTGGCCCACGGAAGGTTTGAGTTTCTTCTTTGGTAGCATTTTACGAAAAACGAGCGAAATCGCCTGCAGCAACCACCAACTGTGTCTTTGCCATCGTCTGCTGTGGCGTGGTCACGTGGTCCGGTTCAGCCAATCAGTGCACAAGAATCGATCAACAAATATGGCGTCGCTTCCGGTCATGTTGGACCCGAATTGAAGACAATTTCATGGTGAAATAATTGGATTTGAAGCTAATTATGGGCAGCGGAGATTATATAAATCACTTGAACTTTGAAAAGGCACATTTTTATTTTTTCTGGGATCGAGTAGCCGGTGCAGACTGTCTGTATAGGCAGAGAAAAACGCCGGTCGCCAGCGCTTGTGGACATCTCTGTAGAGTATATCCAAAAAAAAAAAAAGTTTGGAAATATTGTCATTGCTGAAATACAATTAAAAGATTTTTGACGACTCATCCTACAACTAGTCTTGTGTTCATCCAATTAAATGCTCGCTAGTAGTTGTATGTCCTGCCCCCAAGTATGTCCCACCCACTCCCAAGGGTAAGCCTTGCTCTACAGTTGCAGCTCTTTAGCAGTCAAAATGTTTCAACAGTGTGTTTTTTTCTATGAGGCTTCCCACACATTTTTTCCATTTCCAACCATTCCTTGGTGGAGAAAAATGGTTGGAGAATTTCGAAGAAGGTGGAATTTGTGCAAGTTGGTGTTTATATGACAAGCCCTTGTCCTTCAGTGCAGGAGTCTCTTCCTACCTTAGACTCAATGAGATCACAATTTCTGTTTTCATTCGTCATCGCAGCTTCTGCATTAGTAACCATATGCAATATCACTTTATCTACCATTCAGGCATGATCGATGCCTCCTGGTGATGACCCTGTGGCCTCCTCAGGGTCACCATCGGCACCACTGACAGTCGAACTTGTTTCAAACATCTATGGCACAAAACCAAAAACACATGGCATCTTGTCGTCTGGAATACAGTCCTCGTTAAAATCGACAGGCATGGATGAAGTAGGCGGTGAGAAATCCTCCACAGCTGAAAAACCAGGCTCTTGTTAAACTCTTCGTTGTTCTCTGCATTTAGCTAGTTTGCTAAGATACTGTCAAGTTTGTTTAGATTCAGCGGGGGTTTGGTGCATCTAAAATGTGACTGGCTGTTGTGTAAATCAGTGAAGCGCTTCAACACGGCGTCACTCAGTGTACATCGAATCAAGGCTCTCAATCCAATCAAGAAGGCTTTAAATATATATATCGAACGGTCTGGAAGATAATGTCAGTGCTCCATTCTTTGAGGACTTTAAGCCTGTAGTATTACTCAGATCTAGAATAGTGTGTGTGTGTGTGTGTGTGTGGCACATTACAATTACAGACTTTGTCTAATAACAAAACAATGCACAGGTGTGGGTCCCTACAGGCCAGCTGGAGCCTACAGAGTGAGTGATGAATTGCTTACATAAACATGAGCTGAATGGGGTAGACTGTTTCACACCACTGTCTCATGGCACTAAGCTACAGGAAACACTTCCTTTGCCAATCCGTGGTGTTTGAAAACTTATAAAACATCATATTAAAAAAAAAAAAAACTTCCAATAGCATTGAGCAAATAAGATCTTTATTTTTTGTACTCCTTATCCAGACTAAAGAACATGGCTGATCCTCCTTCCCTCATCTGTTGTTTGTGTTTAATGAAATTACCCTTGAGCTGCCCACTACCCACCGCTAATGCTTTCTGACATGATGGGCTCCGACGTACCCCTCAATGAGCTGTCACTCATGTTCAAGCATGCCATCACTCTGGCCACCTCAAATCAGCATATAAGACACGGCCACAACATGAGAGTCAAATATAAAAGATATAAGACTATTAGAAAAGGTCATGCTGAATGCTGACAATATAGAGCACCAGGTCTCAGATACTCCTTTGCTACCAATGCAAAAAATCAGGTGCTAGTTTTGGGCTGGTGCTAGTGTGGGTTTGGAACTGGTTCAATCTGGTTTTCCATGGGCTAGTCAGTCATGTCATTGTGTCAAAGTATATGTCTCGGTTTTCTGGATTTTTTAAAAATGATGCTACCCACCCCGCTAGCGCCACTAGCTACCCCCGCTAGCACCATTAGCCCTCCTGCTCGAGCTGCTAGTTCCAAGCACAGCAACAGCAGACTACATAATCAGCATGGCACCTTTTCATTTTCCGTTTCCGGTTGAAAGTATGCCGTGCGCATTCTGGATGCCACTTCTCACTGAAGCTTTTTATTTTTCTTTTAAAATAAAAATGCTATTATAATAATAATCCATCCATCTATCATCATCTGTAGCCACTTATCCTGTACAGCAGGGGTCACCAAACTACGGCCCGCGGGCCAGATCCGGCCCGCCACCCCCCTTTGACCGGCCCCCCAGCCCCTCTGCTCCCCATCACTTGAACCGGCCCTATGAGGCAATCCCCAAAAGTGGTCATGGCCTATTTTTTTAAATTGCTTTTTGGCAAATAATAACATGTCTGCATCTTGTATTTTGTTGATTTTATCAATTAAAATTGATATTTAGTTATAAAATGAACTATTCATATTTTCCGAATTTTCGTCATATGCTCGCGATCAAGCAGTGACAGGCAGCGCACGCGCAGAGAACTGTCAGTGTTCAGGACAGCAAAATGGCTAGCGGTAAGCGAAAAGCTGACAGAGAGTGCAGAGTTTTTAAAGAACAGTGGACCACCGATTATTTTTTCGTTCAGTGTAAGGACCGTGCAGTTTGTCTTGTATGTAAAGAAAGTGTGCCGGTTTTCAAAGAATATAATCTGCGTCGTCACTATGAAACCCGCCACAAAGAGTATGCTAGTTTGCGAGGACAAACAAGAGAAGACAGGATTCGGAGGATGAAATGCGGACTGGCTGCACAACAGAATGTATTCCTTCACCAAACCCAGATCAACCAGGCTGCTGTCCGAGCTAGCTATAAGGTAGCTCACCTACTAGCTACCCATGGAAAGCCGTTTACTGATGGGGACTTTGTTAAAGTATGCATGCTTGCTGTGGCCGAGGAGGTGTGTCCCGACAAGAAGGATGCGCTCAGTGCGGTGAGTCTCTCCGCACCTACTATGACCAGGCGAACCGAAGATTTGGGGGACAATGTGTATGACCAGCTGAATGAGAGAGCGTCAGAATTCGAGTTTTTTGCTTTGGCCATGGATGAGAGCAATGACGTGCAGGACACAGCACAACTGCTGTGATCTATTGATCTATTGCTCATATTATTATAATTTCACTGTTTTTTAAAATGTATTTATTTTATAGGCCTATTTATTTGACCTTTATTAAGTGCTGCATACAATTATTATTTATATTATTAATAATATCAACAGGCCTACCTACAATTTATAATTTTCCACTCACTTTTGCCAGTGTCAATCACCTCAAATAGGCAGATGTTTCTTACCTTGACAGCTTTGATATTATTTTTATTAGAAAATAAATAAATGGAATATCAGTGGTATTTCAAATTAAAACAAAGTGTGAAGACTCGATTACTACTTTTGCAAACCACTAGTAAAGATAAACAAATATGTGCCAGGAATCAAGTGTTGATATAGTAGTGGGGATATAGTAGTGGGGATGGCCGTGCCAGGCTAGTAATCTCTACTACACAATGAGGCCTGCTGGTGGTCATATTTGTCTGGGTCATACAATTCTATGTGATATAGCTGACCCGACCCCGGCCCCCCATCACAGTCAGGAACGACAATGTGGCCCCCAGAGAAAAAAGTTTGGTGACCCCTGCTGTACAGGGTCGCAGGCAAGCTGGAGCCTATCCCAGCTGACTAGGGGCGAGAGGCGGGGTACACCCTGGACAAGTCGCCTGATCAGACAACCATTCACACTCACATTCACACCTACGGTCAATTTAGAGCCACCAATTAGCCTAACCCAGCCTTTCTCAACCGGGGTGCCGTCTGGCTTCGTTAGGGGTGGTGTCAAAAAATTATATATTCTAACATTGAAATAAATAAAATGAATTAAAATTCCAAAAAACGATAGTTACACTAATGCAGATCATCGCTGCCTCATGCATCATCAAAATTTGTCTCACGGCCCCCCTTCCCATGTCACAATGTCACTGCCGGGATCAGCGTGACTGCGTATATTTTATATGGGGGTGCCTTGAGAATTTGCATACTTCTGAAGGGTGCCGTGACTGAAAAAAGGTTGAGAAACGCTGGCCTAACCTGCGTGTCTTTGGACTGTGGGGGAAACCGGAGCACCCGGAGGAAACCCACGCAGGCATGAGGAGAACATGCAAACTCCACACAGAAAGGCCCTTGTTGGCCACTGGGCTCGAACAGGACCTTCTTGCTATGATGCGACAGTGCTAACTACTATAACACCATGCTGCCCTATAATAATAATAATAATAATAATAATAATAATAATAATATATAATAATAATAATAATAATAATAATAATAATATATATAATAATAATAAAAAACAATTCTTGAAAACTTAAGATACATTCTTACCATCAAATACTTTTATTCAATATTTTGTTGCTATTTTTTGTATTTTTTTTGGGGGGGGGGTTGTTTTCAAGTAGAGTTTTTATTTCGTCCTCTGTTGGTTCAGCAACACGTGCCGCCATTTTGTTTTTCTCTACTCACAGTATATGAGCTGATATCCTAGTAATAGAGTAGCCAATCAGAGCATGTGATTGCTCATATCCAGTGAATGTGGATAGAATAAGTTCTGTTAAGGGAAAGTTCAGGAATAACAAGCTCTATGGATCCAGGAAGTAGCCACAATATTATTGTACATATTTAAATAATGAGTCTAATATTTAAAGAGTTCATAACATAAACCTGTACTGATGAGATTCTTTTTTTTTTAGTCTAAAGGGGTCTCTGGCTTTTTGCGGATGATGTGGTCCTGTTGGCTTCATCAATCCGTGACTTACAGCATGCGCTGGGATGGTTTGCAGCCGAGTGCGAAGCGGCTGGGATGAGGATCAGCACCTCCAAGTCCGTGGCCATGGCGCTCAGCCGGAAACGGGTGGAGTGCCCACTTCGGGTCAGGGGGAGTTGCTACCTAAAGTGGAGGAGTTTAAGTATCTTGGGATTTTGTTCACGAGTGAGGGTAAGGGGGAGCGGGAGTTGGACAGACAGATCGGGGCAGCAACAGCAGTGATGCGGACGCTAAACCGGTCTGCTGTGGTAAAGAAAGAGCTGACCCAAAAGGCAAAGCTCTCAATTTACTGGTCCATCTATGTTCCCACTCTCACCTTTGGTCACGAGCCGTGGGTAGTGACCGAAAGAATGAGATCGCGGATACAAGCGGTAGAAATGAATTTTCTCCATAGGGTGGCTGGGCTCTCCCTTAGAGACAGGGTGAGAAGCTTGGTCATTCAGGAGAGACTCAGAGTAGAACCGCTGCTCCTCCATATCGAAACAGAGTCAGTTGAGGTGGTTCGGGCACCTTGTTAGGATGCCCCCTGGACGCCTCCCAAGGGAGGTTTTCTGGGCATGCCACACCGGGAGGAAACCCCGGGGCAGACCCAGGACACAATGGACAGATTACACCTCTCGGTTGGCCTGGGAACGCCTCGGTATTCCCCTCGAAGAGCTGGTGGAGGTGGTCAGGGAGAGGGAAGTCTGGGCTGCTCTGCTTAGGCTGCTACCCCCGCGACCCAGATCCAGATAAGTGGTAAAAAATGGATGGATGGATGGATGGATGGATGGATGGTCGGTCTCTGGCTGTGAAAAGTTTGAGAACCCCTGACCTACTCTATGATGATGTCAATCTCAGCATGTGGGCTATTAGTCATAGACTGACAATCTGTCATCGTGTCTTGTTTCTCCCCTTGTTTTGGGCCTGCCTTATGGTTCAAACAGGCTTCCAGCCATGATTGAGAGGCGTTTAAATATATCATTACCTCAGTTATTATGCTGTGCAGTAATGATTTATGTGATATTTGCTTTTACTGGTCTGTATTTGTTTAATTAAGGCTGAGGCTCTAGTACCTTGGGTTAGATCCTTATTCTGGAAGTGTCAGGATGTCTTATATCATGCTGAGTAAGCTGCCAGGTGCAATAAAACTCTTCAACAGAAAAAAGTTTACATACATTTCAGCAAAAAAAACCTTAACCTTTACTCAGTACAACATAATATCAGTATCAAAACAGAAAAAGGCAATAAAGTCTGTTTGTCACATTGAAAGTACCTCGGGTAAGCATTTTTACCCAGAAAGCGGGCTATAATTTACCTTTAAAGTTAATTCGAGGTACAGCAGTGTTGCTTAAGGTCTAATTATGTACCTTAAATAATTTTAAAGTTGCGCTACTTTCTCAGCTCCAGATAAAAAAAGAAAAACTGATAGTAAATGTATATAAAATGTACCCTTGAGCATACAAGCCTTGAGCGTACCAGTGCATCAACAAGGAAAGGTACAGTTCACTCGCCTTTTTGTTCAGATATTACAGATGGTGCCTTTTATCTTCAAAGCCACTTACATTTCAGCTACTGAGTTCATGAATAATAATCTTGTCCCAGCTCTTAAAAAAAAAATCTCATTTATTTGTCCCCATTACACAAATCAGTTTTCAATAGTCAAGGTAAAATATTCAAAATATATAGCCATGTGCAGGGCTGCAATGACATTATTTTAATAACTTTTTTTTTATTAATTGATTACAACCCCAATTCCAAAAAAGTTGGGATGCAGAGACAATGTGGACAAATGGATCACGGAATCCAGGGACACATGTCTGCCCGGGAGCATTTTGAGTTAATGACAGATTCAGAAAGTACAGTTTCTAAGCTTTCCAATGATGCCTTCCATGTGGAGATCTGACAATATTTGAAGAATGTGTGGCCTTTTGAAAGTGCATACCTCTTAAAACAGGAAAGGGAGAAAATCGCCCTCAAAGTTTTCCTTCTCAGTTACTCTGGGTGCAGGGCGGGCACATAATGGTGCTCATTTGCATGACATTAAGGAAAGCCCTACCCCCTACTAGCTAGCACGATGCTACTTTCATGTAAACAAAGATCACCACGTCAATTTTCCTTCCATGCAAAGTATGCCCAACACAATTATGAAGTACAAAAATAAGTCCTAAAGTATACTTTAACGTTTTGTGGTTGAAAAATTACTCACACCGTAAGAAAGAAAGATAGCACGATGATAACAACTAACACAATGCTAGTTTCATGTAACCAAACCACAACACTCTCCGTTACATGCAAAAATAACCACACAACCTTAGATTAAAAAACTTACCAGATCAGAAATTGAAATGTCGCCTTGCACACATCAATGCCTCCGATGGAATATGTAGTCCTAGAACACTTCCTTTTGGTTGGGTTTTTTTTGCTAGAAATGGTCATCTCCGATGTAACTACCGTGCGTCTGTTTGCTTCGCGGTGTTTCAGCTCCTTTGCGATCTGTTTAGCTTGCTCCATATTCATTCCATAGTGAAATTACATGCCTGTATGCAGCTTAAGTAGCCACGAGCTCAGCTCGTATCATACAGCTGATTGGCAAAAAAAACCCCAAAAGACTTAAATCGTCATGTGAATGGCCCATATGGTAATTTACCCACACCCCCCAGCAGGCTACAGTCCTGACAAAAACGAGACAATTTGCAACAAAAAATGTATGCTTTTCCAACAAAACAATCTATTATCTGAAATACTGATTGCATTCTTCAAGATCTCAACTTGCACATTATGGAAAAAAACGAAAATCACAAATTTCGAAAAAAAAATGCTTCTTTTGCGATTTTCTCAGATTCGTTTCGGCCGACATGTGTCCCTGGATTCCGTGAGGTGACAACGGAGCATGTCAAGTCAGATATATCACACTGCGTGATATATCTGACTTGACATGCTCCGCCATTTTGTTTTTCCTTTACTCACAGTATATGAGCTGATATCCTAGTAATAGAGTAGCCAATCAGAGCGTGCGATTGCTCATATCCAGTTGAAAACCCAGAAAGGTCAGAAAATCAATGCCAAACTGTTAGTATGGACGGTTCAAGCTGTTAGTATCGTGCTTCTACGGTTCCTCATATTCCCACAAATAAATGAAAATTTTCCTCATATTAAAACACAAGTTATGTCATGAGCTCAGCACAGTAGTGTACTGTAAAGAGTTTCCATACAGTCGAGAAAGTCATACTTTTTTTTCCTGCGCTTCTATTTCATTGTTTTTATGAAGTGACATACCGCACACCACGTAATAAGTTCAACTAATCGTAATGAAATTGCCAACTGCTTTTATCAATTTTGTTGATTAGTTGTTGCAGCCCTAATCATGTGCAATGCATCATGAGCAATACTTGATACTGCTGGTGACAATCTGCTTTGCTAATGTCTAACAGTATCAAATTTGACCTACCTAATTTTTTATGCTCAAAAAGAAATGTCTGTCTGTCTGTCTCTCTCTCTCTCACACACACACACACACACACACACACACACACACACACACACACACACACACACAACCTTCAAAATTCAGAAGCATAGTCCATTATTCAGTCAGTAATTGTTTTGACATTTTCAAGCTTGGCATTAAGAGTTTTGACCTTCAACTACTGAAATTTTTACCACAAAAGTCATGGCCAGTGACTGGCTGTAATATGGCAATGAGCATCTGTAATGACCTTGGGATAGTACTAATTTTACTCAATTTTAATTCCAATTAGAGAAATATAGAAAAAGACATTTCATCCTGATTTATCATGAGATGCGACTCTACAACTAGTAATTATTTTGTGCTAAGTTTCATCACATAATTTATCAGCTTGGGCAATTAAACTTCTATTGAAAAAATAATTACAGGCTTAACTCGACCATACTAAATTTACCAAGTCTAATTAAACCCACTATGGCTAATTATCTCCATACATTTTCTTATTCTGTCTCTACTAATATTTCACCCATTTTAATCCAAGTCTGACTGACTGCTTGAGCTTTTGAAGTCCACCAACAGTTAGGTTAACTGTTTGAATTCCTCGGACTCGGTACCGTACTTTGTTCAATAAATCCTGCATAAGACCATGAAGGAGCTCTAACAGGACATATAACAGTGCCACTGTGGTCCCGTGATATCAAAATGGCCCTTCAAAAGTACCCCATCAAAAAGATTTGGTGTCATCCAAGGGGCGCTAAGCCTTGTATATTGTTTCTTTACAGAACATTTCTGCACCTCGGCTTTGCCCACACTGCTCTCAGCTTCTCATAAAGCGCAGAGATTAGAGCAGCTCTCTGAGCCGCTGTTGCAGCTTCCCACAGGACAAAATTTCAGCAGCTGAGCTGACAGAAAGAGACAGGCACCCAGCACACCTCTCTGAGAGCAGCTTTGCTTTGGAGAGTCTGGATGTGGTGCAGCAAAAGGACCTGGTCCATCCAAGAGCAGACCTGAGATCTATCCGAACCCTCGCTTCAAGCAGAAGAAAGATGGAGAAAGAAATGTTCGATGGTTGGGCTGAGATGTTACAAAAATTACATGACGAAAATATTTTGAATCATCTGTTGTACAAACGTTGAATAAGAGATATTCTGCTGACAATTAGCATTGATGGTCTTACAGCTAACATGGTTGCAGTGACACTTGGGTGGCACGGTGGTGCAGTGGTTAGCACTGTCGCCTCACAGCAAGAAGGTTCTGGGTTTGAGCCCAGTGGCCAATAGGAGTCTTTCTGTGTGGAGTCTGCGTAGGTTTCCTCCAGGTGCTCTGGTTTCCCCCACAGTTCAAAGACATGCAGTTATGTTAACATGGGGCTGAAGTGCCCTTGAGCAAGATACCTAACCCCTAACTGCTCCCCGGGCACTGTAGTATGGCTGCCCACTGCTCTGGGTGTGTGTGTGTGTGTGTGTTCACTGCTTCAGATGGGTTAAATGCAGAGGATGAATCTCACTGTGCTTGAGTGTGCATGTGATAAATAAAGGTTTCTTTTCTTTACTTACTGGCATGTTTATAATCAGGATGGAAAAATGTTCTCAGAAAACCGGACTGAACGTTCTCGGAAGCTTCTAGAACATTTTAACATAACGCTGATAAAATGTTCCAACAATGGGGCTGCAACTATTTACAGTTTTTGGAACATTATATAAAACGCTCTCTGAACGCGCTGTAAATGAAATGGTCTTGGACTGAAAGAAAGAAAATGTCCTGCTAAACTTGATACTGTCTGCTGAGACGATTTAACTAGATTTTAATTCCAATTATGGAAGGACGGAAAAACATACTTCATCCTGATTCATCCTGAGATGAGACACGACAACTAGTAATTATTTTGTGCCATGATTAATAACAGAATTTGTCAGCTTGGGCAATTAAACTTCTATTGAAAAAATAATTACAGCTACAGTGGCAGAGGTAGATCAGTGGTTAAGGCTTTGGGCAGTTGATTGGACAGTCGTGAGTTAAAAATCCCAGCACTGTCAAGCTTTCACTGCTGAGTCCTTGAACAAGGACCATAACCCTCAATTGTTCACTTTTATAAATGTTAGCTTGGTTCAATCGTGACAGACTAATGTTGTAACACACATTAGTTCTTGGAACAGCTCCTTTGGTGACTGAACATGTCATGAACTGACTGTTATTCTTTGGTTGGTCATTTGTTCTAGTTGCCTCCTCTTTTTGGCTTGGCGTTCATAGTGGCATTCCTTTCTTGAGGTTGCGGCTTTGCACATTTCTGTGTGCCAGTTGATTTTGGCTGACGCAAACTCTTAGGTGGTTAATATCAATTCCGGCAGACTTAAGGTCACGCTTGCATGCATTGCAGGCAAGCTGGAGCCTATCCCAGCTGACTATGGAAGAGAGGCGGGGCACACCCTGGACGAGTCACCAGATCATCACAGGGCTGACACATAGAGACAAATAACCATTCACACTCACATTCACACCTACGGTCACTTTACGGTCAAACACCTGGCTCGAACCCAGAACCTTCTTGCTGTGAGGTGACAGTGCTAACCAATACACTACCGTGCCACCCTCTGAGAATTGTGCATCCTTTAATTTGTTTTCCGGTGGTAAGTTCCCCGTGCAATAATTGCTTTGGTATCCTCTTCTCATGGGCGACATGGTGGTGCAGTGGTTACCACTGTCGCCTCACAGCAAGAAGGTCCTGGGTTCAAGTGGTGTAGAGTTTGTATGCTCTCCCCGTGTTTGTGTGGGTTTTCCCCAAAGTCCAAAAGGTTAACCGGGTACTCTAAAGTGTCCATTGATCAAGCTTGGAGAGGGATGAGCTCCACTAGGGGCGCCACTGGGGGGGCGGGGTTTGGACGATTCTAAGAGCCCAGCATTGACAGGGGCCCTCAGGGGACTATATTAATATTATTACCACATGTAAGCTCTCCCCATCTCATCTCATTATCTCTAGCCGCTTTATCCTTCTACAGGGTCGCAGGCAAGCTGGAGCCTATCCCAGCTGACTACGGGCGAAAGGCGGGGTACACCCTGGACAAGTCGCCAGGTCATCACAGGGCCGACACATAGACACAGACAACCATTCACACTCACATTCACACCTACGGTCAATTTAGAGTCACCAGTTAACCTAACCTGCATGTCTTTGGACTGTGGGGGAAACCGGAGCACCCGGAGGAAACCCACGCGGACACGGGGAGAACATGCAAACTCTGCACAGAAAAGCCCTCGCCGGCCACGGGGCTCGAACCCGGACCTTCTTGCTGTGAGGCGACAGCGCTAACCACTACACCACCGTGCCGCCCCACGTGTAAGCTAATTTAATAAAAAAAAATCTTTCATAATTTTGTCTCTTAAAACGAGCAAATACAACAACCTTCTGGTTTGGTTTTCCATTTTCCGCAAAATTATTAGTATAGATAGTCTTCATATTTCACCCCTCTCCCTGTTCATGACATGGTACCATCTTGTGTAGGTGGAGCCAGAGCGCGACACCACGTTAGGTTTGTTGCTTTCCAATCCAGCACTAATGTTAACTGTGCATGGGAGAAGCAGAAGTGATGGTGAACCAGCAGTAGATTGACACCATCATGAAGAAGTCGGGTTACCAGAAACGTAAACAGTGGGGGGACAATATTATATTCTTTCATAGGCCCCAAAACTTCTAGCAGCGCCCCTGGGTTCCGCCAAGTTTAAAATGCTGTAGTCCAATGATGTACTGTTAAATGTCATCAGTGGTGCCCCTACAGCCCTTACTGGCTATGGGAAGAAGATCCTCTCCATCTAATCACATGTCCAAGCCACCTCAATCTTCTTTGGGTTTGAATTTTACATTTATAAATGTAATAATTGTACTTTTCCTAACTGTAAGTTGCTCTGGAGGAGAACATCTCCAAATGCCATGTGTGTAAATGTACAATGTCATATTCTACATTTTTACTAAAAGTTGCTTTTTTAAGCAAAAAGTTGTTACTTTTTTCAATGTGGCACTTTGGTCAATTTCTGTGATTAACAACAACAACAAAAATTATCAATGTAAAATGTATATCAGATTTGAGTCGTAGTTTGGGAAACCAGTCACTGTGGTTGAATCCAGGCAAACAAAAATGACAAAAAAAATTTTTTCTGCCTATAATATACCGAATTTAAAAATCAGAAATCTATTTCACCACAATAATGTGGGAAGGTTTTTCTTTACTTTTTAAGAATCTTACCTCGGAAAATATCGTGTTGGGTAAGAACAAATGTTTAGACAGACGTCTAAAAGGTTAAAGTGAAGGTGAAATTAAGTATTAAAATAACTGGCTTTTCTGAACCAACGGTGTGTGAGATGATTCTGAAATAAGGGTCATTCTAATACCTTAAATGTGAAATATTACGCTACGACATATGAAGCACAATGTCTTCCAGCCTCGTGCGTCCAGATGATCAAGCTACTGTGCCCTAGACACCGAAAGATCCAGTCATTGTGAATGATGTACGGAGTATACCATGTCACACCTTACAGCAGGGGCGCAGATAGGAATTTTGAACTGGGGGGGACTGAGCTGTCAGCAAATGATTCCATTTTGTGTATATATATGTATGTGTGTGTGTGTGTGTGTGTGTGTATATATATATATACACACTACCGTTCAAAAGTTTGGGGTCACTTTGAAATGTCCTTATTTTTGAAAGAAAAGCACTGTTCTTTTCAATGAAGATCACTTTAAACTAATCAGAAATACACTCTATACATTGCTAATGTGCTAAATGACTATTCTAGCTGCAAATGTCTGGTTTTTGGTGCAATATTTCCATAGGTATATAGAGGCCCATTTCCAGCAACTATCACTCCAGTGTTCTAATGGTACAATGTGTTTGCCCATTGCCTCAGAAGGCTAATGGATGATTAGAAAACCCTTGTACAATCATGTTAGCACAGCTGAAAACAGTTTAGCTCTTTAGAGAAGCTATAAAACTGACCTTCCTTTGAGCAGATTGAGTTTCTGGAGCATCACATTTGTGGGGTCGATTAAATGCTCAAAATGGCCAGAAAAATGTCTTGACTATATTTTCTATTCATTTTACAACTTATGGGGGTAAATAAAAGTGTGACTTTTCATGGAAAACACAAAATTGTCTGGGTGACCCCAAACTTTTGAACGGTAGTGTGTATCCATGTTATTTCACCTCCCTCACTGCCATCACCAGGAACTACCTGCAGGCCAGGACAATGATAACATTTTAACATAGCCTATGGAAATCCAAAGTTTACACATTATCATCACGTACAGAAATTGCAAAACTGCAAAACTAGTTTTAAAACCGCTAAGTTCCAACTGTTAAACATAGCGAGAGGCTGGGCTACGTGTGTGTGTGTAAAGTGTAAACCAGTACATCCTGACTTTCTAACTATGCCTGTGTGTTGCGTGAGCGGCAGTCAGTCAACAACTCTTCGCAAAGTTTCCTTATGAAACAATATGCTCGCTGAAATTATGGCAGGGAACGCCAGATTAAACATTAAAACTGCCTTCTGAGCACTGTATCTACAGGCTACCACCGAAAGAAGGAGGCTACCAGAAAGGCTTCTCTACTCCGTACGATTTTACTTTCACTACGACATTACTTTGAACAGACTATCAAAAAATTGCAAGGTGATATGATAAAGTAAGGCACAGTTTACTTACAGTCGGGTTTTTTTTTTTAAACGATGCAATCGTTTTCTGCCTTTTGGCACCCTTCATCATGCCGTGTTGGGGTCCTGAACTAGGAGGAGCTGTCCCCGATATGCCTGTCAAACTTGTTGTGGGTAACCATAGCAACCAAGCTCGAGCTCGCAACCTGTGCAGTCTGCGCAGTTGCAGCTACGTCTGTACTGCTGTGCACCTCAATAAACCGAATGGTAATTAGTCTTTTGATTTTTCCGTGAGGTTTGCCTTATGCAAAGAAAGACAGCATAGACGTTTTTTCCTCCCTATAAGTGGGGGGGACCGAACGAGGTGAATTTAAATCTGGGTGGGACAAATCCCCCCCGCCCCCCATCTGCGCCCGTGCCTTACACACTGCTATCAGAGAGGAGGTGGGAGCTGGAAGACCTGGTGGAGGCACCTCTAGACTGTGCTATAATTCGCACCGATGGGCAATAATGCTGTGGTGTCCCAGGAGATTATCAGAGCCACTAAGCTTTTCGAGGAAAGGCTGCATTTTTGTGACAGGTGGAAAGACGGCTCAGCCTATATTGGACTTAATCGAGGTGCTCTTGCAGCAAAACTTGTGCTCCCCATCTGTCCAAGATTATTGATCTGCTAGCAGTCTCCTGGGTTTGCGCCGTGTCTGAATTCTTTCCATATTCACCATATAGTGCACTATTTTGGATTCGGCCATTTTGTAGCGTTGTCCAATGTCTTCCTGGACAAATAGTCCTTGGATTCACCATAGTGCATCAAAATCCTCACAAAATAAAACAGCACTGTCCAAGTAAAATTTTCCATCCATCCATCAATTATCTGTAACCGCTTATCCTGGAGCCTATCCCAGCTGACTATGAGCAAGAGGCAGGGTACACCCTGGACAAGTCGCCAGATCATCACAGGGCTGACACATTGAGACAAATAACCATTCACACCTACGGTCAATTTCATCTCATCTCATCTCATTATCTGTAGCCGCTTTATCCTTCTACAGGGTCGCAGGCAAGCTGGAGCCTATCCCAGCTGACTACGGGCGAAAGGCGGGGTACACCCTGGACAAGTCGCCAGGTCATCACAGGGCTGACACATAGACACAGACAACCATTCACACTCACATTCACACCTACGGTCAATTTAGAGTCACCAGTTAACCTAACCTGCATGTCTTTGGACTGTGGGGGAAACCGGAGCACCCGGAGGAAACCCACGCGGACACGGGGAGAACATGCAAACTCCACACAGAAAGGCCCTCGCTGGCCCTGGGGCTCGAACCCAGGACCTTCTTGCTGTGAGGCGACAGCGCTAACCACTACACCACCGTGCCGCCCTACGGTCAATTTAGAGCCACCAATTAACCTAACCTGCATGTCTTTGGACTGTACGGGAAACCGGAGCACCCAGAGGAAACCCACACAGACACGGGGAGAACATGCAAACTCCACACAGAAAGACCCCCATCGGCCACAGGGCTCGAACCCAGAACCTTCTTGTTGTGAGGCGACAACGCTAACCACTACACCACCGTGCCACCTCAAGTAAAATTTTACCTGAAATAAATAAAAAACAATTTAGTTAACCCTTTTTTTTTTTACCAGAAGTCAAAAAATGGAATTGGGCTTGGGGGTGCCTGTGTTCAGCATTAGTGGTTACTGGCTCATTTGAAAGTAGATACTTTAAGGATTTGTAGTTTTTCATATACAGTGGTATGCAAAAGTTTGGGCACCCCTGGTCAAAATTGCTGTTACTGTGAACAGTTACGCTAGTTGAAGATGAAATGATCTCCAAAAGGCATAAAGTTAAAGATGACTCATTCCCTTAATATTTTAAGCAAATGCAATTTTTTATTTTCATCTTTTACATTTTCTAAATGACAAAAAAGGAAAAAGGCCCGAAGCGAAAGTTTGGGCACCCCACATGGTTAGTACCCAGTAACACCCCCTTTGGCAAGTATCACAGCTTGTAAACACTTTTTGTAGCCAGCTAATAATCTTTCAGTTCTTACCTGGGGATTTTCGCACATTAGTCCTTGCAAAAGGCTTCCAGTTCTACAAGTTTCTTGGGCTGTCTTGCATGCACTGCTCTTTTGTGATCTATCTACAGATTTTCAATGCTGTTTAGGTCAGGGGACTGTGAGGGCCAGGGCAAAACCTTCAGCTTGTGCCTCTTGAGGTATTCCACTGTAGATTTTGAGGTGTGTTTTGGATCATCGTCTTATTGCAGGACCCATCCTCTTTTTAACTTCAACTTTTTATGCCTCCACCACCGTAAGGTGCAGGAGGCATTATGTTTTCGGGTTGTCCGTCTGTCCGTGTGTCCGTCCGTGCGTCCGTCCGTCCGTGCGTGCGTCTGTGTGTCCATCCTGAAACCTTGTGAACGCAATATCTCAAAGGCTAATGAAAGGAATTTCACCAAATTTTCACCATTTGTGCGCTTTGGGACAAACATGAACTGATTAGATTTTGAGATCAAAAGGTCTAAGGTCAAGGTCACTGTGAGGTCAAATGTCTGTCCGCACCCCTTGTGAACACAATATCTCCAAGGCAGATGAAAGGAATTTCACCAAACTTTCACCATTTGTGCATTTGGGGACACAGATAAACTGATTAGATTTTGAGATCATAAGGTCAAGGTCACCGTGAGGTCAAATGTCTGTCCGCGTGTGTCCATCCCGAAACCTTGTGAATGCGATATCTCAAAGGCTAATGAAAGGAATTTCACCAAACTTTCACCATTTGTGGATTTGGGGACAAAGATAAACTGATTAGATTTTGAGATCAAAAGGTCTAAGGTCAAGCTCACTGTGAGGTCAAATGTCTGTCTGAAAACCTTGTGAACACAATGTCTCCACGGCTAATACAAGTAATTTCACCAGGTCACGATTACTGTGAGGTCAAATGTCCATCCCCAAATCACAACTTAATAAGGCGTGTAATCTACCGTGTAATCTGCCGTTGGCGTCGAGTTCTATCTAGTTTACAGATGGTGTGATGTTTGCTTCCAGAATTTGCTGGTATTTATTCGAATCCATGCTTCCCTCAACCAATGAAATGTGCCCTGCGCCACTGGCTGCAACACAACTCCAAAGCATGATCGATCCACACCCATGCTTCAGAGTTGGAGAGGTGTTCTTTTCCTGGAATTTGGCACCCTTTTTTCTCCAAACATACCTTTGCACATTGTGGCCAAAAAGTTCTATTTTGATTTCATCAGTCCACAGGACTTGTTTCCAAAATGCATCAGGCTTATTTAAATGTTCATCTGCAAACTTCAGACGCTGAATTTTGTGGCTAGGACGCAGGAAAGGTTTTCTTCAGATGACTGTCCCATGAAGGTCATATTTGTTCAGGTGTCGCTGCATAGTAGAACAGTGCACCACCACTCCAGGGTCTGCTAAATCTTTCTGAAGGTCTTTTGCAGTCAAACAGCGGTTTTTATTTGCCTTTCTAGCAATCCAACGAGCAGTTCTTTCAGAACGTTTTCTTCATCTTCCAGACCTCACCTTGATCTCCACTGTTTCTGTTAACTGCCATTTCTTAATAACATTACAATCTGAGGAAACAGCTACCTGAAAACACTTTGCTACATTCTTGTAGCCTTCTCCTGCTTTGTGAGCATTAATTATTTTATTATTCAGAATGCTAGGGAGTTAGTTAGAGGAGCCCATGGCTGTTGATTTTAGGGACAAGTCTGAGGAGTCAGAGAATTTATACAACTTTGAAATCTGCATCATCTGACCTTTCCTAATGAAGAATTTGAACAAGCCACAGCTCAATAAGCTAATTAAGGTCTGGAACCTTGGTAAAAGTTACCTGGGAACTCAAATGTATTGGGGCACCCAAACTTTCGCATGGTGTTCCTTTTCTTTTTCACTCTCAAGTTGTACAAAACAAAAATAATACACAAATCTTGCAGAAGACGCTGAAAACAAATGTGTCGTCTTTACCTTTATGCCTTTTGGTGATCAGTTCATCTTCTGCTCACTTAACTATTCACAGTAACAGACATTTTCAGCAAGGGTGCCCAAACTTTTGCATGCCACTGTATATGTCTTTGTGAACTTGTCTACTGAGTTTAAATGCTATAATTGTATTATAGCAGGGGGATACGGTTTTTAACTTCAAAAAAGCTTTAGTTGTGCTGTCCATTTTATCTCTGGATCAACGTTATTGCGTAGAGATGTGAATTGTTTGCCCAGCACAGGACTCACACCGCCCTTTCCCCTTTCCCATCACCCTGCTCAGCAGCAGCTAAACACACAGTCATGATACTCTCCACACAGAAATCCTAACTAATCTACTTACAAACTTGCAGCAATAAAATTAGTTTGTTTATACTGATTAAAAATGTCCAATAAGTTGATTTCCATTCCGCTGGCAGACTGTGAAAAAAGTCATTAATATCCATTGAAGCAAACAGATATTTATCAGTGGTGCATTCAGTAGAAAAAAATCACTTAATATTTCTCTGACTTGTTTGCTAGGGAATTTGTAACTTTTTTTCAGTTGTTTCTGTAATGATGATGTGTTTCCAGAACACCTCACTCATAATAAATGTTGCCTGAATTTTGGTCTGATGTTTCCATGATTACAACCTATGATGTGCTCTAGATAGAAAAGTCTCTATAGGCATATCAGGTGAAAATTCAAATTCAATCCAAATTGCTTGAAACTGCTCTCATTGAATTGAGAACTGAATACAGAACAACATGTTTCTTACATAATTAAAATTTGTTTATCTGTTCTTGAGATATCACAAATCAAAGATTGAAAAAGAGGCTTAATTTTTAGAAAACTACCGTAATATTCTGTATTAGGATCACATGGTCCAAAATGGGCCTCGTGAACGAACGAGATAAAAAGTTTTTTCTTAATAACTTTTCTATTTTTCAAGATATTTACATGGAAATTGGCAGGTACATAAATGGTTGGATACTGAATACAAAGTTTGAAAAATTAGTAAAAACCAATTCTGCAAGTTAGTGTTTAATTCGTATTAATTATGCTAATTACATCTCATCTCATTATCTCTAGCCGCTTTATCCTTCTACAGGGTCGCAGGCAAGCTGGAGCCTATCCCAGCTGATTACAGGCGAAAGGCGGGGTACACCCTGGACAAGCCGCCAGGTCATCACAGGGCTGACACATAGACACAGACAACCATTCACACTCACACCTACGGTCAATTTAGAGTCACCAGTTAACCTAACCTGCATGTCTTTGGACTGTGGGGGAAACCGGAGCACCCGGAGGAAACCCACGCGGACACGGGGAGAACATGCAAACTCCACATAGAAAGGCCCTCGCCGGCCCTGGGGCTCGAACCCAGGACCTTCTTGCTGTGAGGCGACAGCGCTAACCACTACACCACCGTGCCGCCCCTGCTAATTACATAAAAACATTAAATCGGTGCACTCTCTTCTTCAAAGTTTCACCAAATGGCTTTATTTGTGTAATATAAAGCTGATCTTAACCCTCATTTCTACATCACAAAGAAGGAGAAATCAATGTTAATGATAAAATATGCATAAATAAGCATTGAATGTCATTCACATCTACCGTAATAAAAGATTATTTCTAATACCTTCGTTGTGCTCTGAAGGCCTTTGAATTTCGAAGTAGGGCCTATTAGTGTTTATATGAAAGAGTATAAATGATTATTTTGATTAATACTCACAGCTTTCAAGACGAACCTCGAAAAAACTGTGTGATCCACATCCAATAAACAATTCACATTAACTGAATTGAAATTGACACTCGCATTTCTGACTTCTGGTTTTTTAAAATCTCATTCTGAGCACTAAGATCTCAATATTTTTTCATCAAAACAACTCCGGTTATATTCTAAAATAGTTATTTATTTACATTAATCAGTTCGATTGGAAAAAATAAGTAGGTAAAGCTATGAAAACTCACTTCAAATTCTCCTGTGAATCATAACATCAAAACTAGCAGACGGAAAACTTTGCCAAATACTTCATTCGATTGCCGTGAGAGCGAGAGCACATCCCTATAAAAGTTATCTGATTGATATTGATGAGTAATCCAGTCGGAAACCGATCAGAAGAGAGAAAGAGAGCCTGAGTGCTTTCCTGTAATTCAAAAAGAAAATCACTGGCAGTTTCCTGATGTCACGCGAGCAGAGAGTGAACTCTGTTGTACCGACTTCAACCTGCTGTTACTCCCAAAGTACTGAACAGGTCTTAACGAGTTATAATTTCTGCTTTCCAAAGAAATGTAAGCTTTTTAATGATCATATTCACGATAGAAAATATTCAAGAGTTAAGCAGTGACAGACTTGGAAACTCAGATGAGCATCTACATGCACAGTTTTCACACTACGGCCAGCAAGCATCTGATCTGCCTAATATAATACACTTAGTAATAAGGTTTATTTACAACTAGAAGTCACTTTTTTGTACATTGAGAAGAAAACCAGGTAGAAGCCAGAATGGCTGTGTTTGCTAATAACACGATCAAGCTAAGCAAAGCTAAACATCTCTGAATTCAGAAATTGTTCACTAGCATAGCTAGCTATTGGACTACTGAAAAATCAGCTGTTAATTGTGCAGCACTGTACTGCAGCCTTTCAAAATGATTGAAAGATTTAGTATTGGGATGTGTTCTAATATTAATGAGCCCAGTTTGCCTCTTATGCTACAACAGACAAAGCAAAACATTAGCAATACAGCTGAATTCTAGTTTTCATTCAGAAGACAAGAAATAAAGGATTGAGAATGGGTTTTCTCTCAAGGGTAACAATGTTAGGAGCAGAGGTGGACAAAGTACCCAACTTCATTACTTAAGTCAAAGTACAGATCCCACTGGTCAAATGTTACTCCGATACAAGTGAAAGTTGTCCAGTCAAATTTTTACTTAAGTTAAAGTACTGAAATACTTGCTTTTAAAAATACTTAAGTATTAAAAGTACATTTTCTGTCAACGCATCGTTGTATTATTGCCACAACGCTTACAAAACTTAATGCCGTTACCAAAGACAGAACTGTGAATTCACAAAATGAACGCATGCTGTGCCATCATGGTGGTTTAACGTTAAGCTAGCTAGTCAGTGAAACTCCACCTGACATGCTAGCAAACTCTTTTCAAACTTGAAATCATATTGGGTAGCTAACGCTACTAGAAAAGAAAGATTTCTACATTTGACAAGATTATGCTAAAACATTTCTGAAAGGACTTCAGATAAGTTAATGTTGTTCATGCTAGCGTAACTCCGTTTTTACATGCTAACTAACGGTGTCCAAGTCAACTAGCTATGTGTTATCGTTAGCCGTGGACAAGGCGATGGTAACTTGGCAGGCAAATCCATAGAAAGTCATTTGACTAACCAGACTGCATAGCTACTGCAGCGTTATCGCTAGCTCTAAAAGCACAGACAACTTCGTTGCAAGCTTTCTCTTGGAATAAAACGTTTATATCCCTCAATATGCTTCCGCAGGTTGGACGGCGAGTTTTTGTAGGCCATGATGTGGTTCGTTTTCAGCAAACAAAGCAAACATTTAAAACAAAATGAATCTTTAATCCTTTCAGAAAACTGAAACATGGGTTCATGGGCCATGAGTGCGTGCATTCTCCAGAAGAACCACCTCCTTCCATTCTGCCATCAGCTGATTGTGTTCAAATAATGCTGCGGAGAAATCACTGAACTTGATTTTACACAGTCTATGGACGTGACGTGACCCTAGTGATTACTGATCGGCTGTCTCAGTGTCAGCTGTGGAAAAATCAATCATGTTTTAGAAAAGAAAAGGAAAAAACATCCACTTTCAAAGCTGCTTCATAGTAATGAGTAACGAGGACCTTGATAGAAATGTAGTGGAGTGAAAAGTATGATATTTGCCTTTCAAATGTAGTGAAGTTAAAGTCATAAGTTTCCAAAAAAAAAAACTTAAGTAAAGTACAGATACTCAAAAAGTGTACTTAAGTACAGTACTCAAGTACAGTGGTGCTTGAAAGTTTGTGAACCCTTTAGCATTTTCTATATTTCTGCATAAATATGACCTAAAACATCATCAGGTTTTCACACAAGTCCTAAAAGTAGATAAAGAGAACCCAGTTAAACAAATGAGACAAAAATATTATACTCGGTCATTTATTTACTGAGGAAAAGGATCCAATATTACATATCTGTGAGTGGCAAAAGTATGTGAACCTTTGCTTTCAGTATCTGGTGTGACCCCCTTGTGCAGCAATAACTGCAACTAAACGTTTGTGTTAACTGTTGATCAGTCCTACACACCGGCTTGGAGGAATTTTAGCCCGTTCCTCCGTACAGAACAGCTTCAACTCTGGGATGTTGGTGGGTTTCCTCACATGAACTGCTCGCTTCAGGTCCTTCCACAACATTTCCATTGGATTAAGGTCAGGACTTTGACTTGGCCATTCCAAAACATTAAATTTATTCTTCTTTAACCATTCTTTGGTAGAATGACTTGCGTGCTTAGGGTCGTTGTCTTGCTGCATGACCCACCTTCTCTTGAGATTCAGCTCATGGACAGATGTCCTGATATTTTCCTTTAGAATTCGCTGGTATAATTTAGAATTCATTGTTTCATCAATGATAGCAAGCCGTCCTGGCCCAGATGCAGTAAAACAGGCCCAAACCATGATACTACCACCACCATGTTTCACAGATGGGATAAGGTTCTTATCCTGGAAAGCAGTGTTTTCCTTTCTCCAAACATAACGCTTCACATTTAAACCAAACATTTCTATTTTGGTCTCATCCGTCCACAAAACATTTTTCCAATAGCCTTCTGGCTTGTCCACATGATCTTTAGCAAACTGCAGATGAGCAGCAATTTTCTTTTTGGAGAGCAGTGGTTTTCTCCTTGCAACCCTGCCATGCACACCATTGTTGTTCAATGTTCTCCTGATGGTGGACTCATGAACATTAACATTAGCCAATGTGAGAGAGGCCTTCAGTTGCTTAGAAGTTACCCTGGGGTCCTTTGTGACCTCACCGACTATTACACGCCTTACTCTTGGAGTGATCTTTGTTGGTTGACCACTCCTGGGGAGGGTAACAATGGTCTTGAATTTCCTCCATTTGTACACAATCTGTCTGACTGTGGATTGGTGGAGTCCAAACTCTTTAGAGATGGTTTTGTAACCTTTTCCAGCTTGATGAGCATCAACAATGCTTTTTCTGAGGTCCTCAGAAATCTCCTTTGTTCGTGCCATGATACACTTCCACAAACATGTGTTGTGAAGATCAGACTTTGATAGAGCCCTGTTCTTTAAATAAAACAGGGTGCCCACTCACACCTGATTGTCATCCCATTGATTGAAAACACCTGACTTTAATTTCACCTTCAAATTAACTGCTAATCCAAGAGGTTCACATACTTTTGCCACTCACAGATATGTAATATTGGATCATTTCCCTCAATAAATAAATGACCAAGTATAATATTTTGTCTCATTTGTTTAACTGGGTTCTCTTTATCTACTTTTAGGACTTGTGTGAAAATCTGATGATGTTTTAGATCATATTTATGCAGAAATATAGAACATTCTAAAGGGTTCACAAACTTTCAAGCACCACTGTAAATGTACTTCGTTACTGTCCACCTCTGGTTAGGAGTTTTAATCCGAGGTTAATGTTTAATTGTAAACAATGCTTTCTGAAACCATACACAAAATTAAGTATTGCAACACAACAAAATTTCAATCCTAATTTGATTCCTGAGTCTGTTTCCTGTGCATTGTATTCGGGCTCAAATGTCACAAGAAGGAAAGAAAGAGGGCCTGTTTGTCACTCATATATATATCACACTTGACTGCTTTGGACCAGAGAGAGACTGCGATAACCCCATCAGTCGTCACATCCCATCCTCTATGAACAAGTCCCTTTTTACTGTAAAGATCAAGATGATGCCTGGGTTCAGGAAATAAACCCTGAGGCTGGAATTCAACTCAAATACAGGATGTTGCTCCATGGGGTCAAGGGCAGAACTCATACAACTGTAGCAAACATGTTATTCTATCACGTCATTTGATTATTTTATTATATATTCAATATAATATAGAGCATAAATGCAACAGTGACAATATAGGCTGTACTATATAGGATGTACTATATAGGATGTAAATAATCCTCACTAAGATTTCAGACAGCACTACAAAATGGCATCCTCACTATATAGTGCCCTATATAATGAGTAGGGAGCGATTTCGGACACAGGGTTAGTTTTAGGGTTCAGGTTAGAATTAGGTTTCGACGAGGGTTGGTCATTTAGTTGTGATGGTTAAGATTAGAGGAAGGGGCTAGGGAATGTACTATGTCAATGAGTGTACTGCAAATTGGCCTAGTGGTTCATGTGTCTGTCTCTCGACCAGAAGATCGTGAGTTCTGTTTGCGGTCGGGTCATACCAAAGTCCATCATAAAAATGGTATCTACTGCCATCTGGTGAGGCATGCCGCAATACAGATGTGAGTAGGGAGTCAAACTCTTCTGGTTACCAGAAGACCAGCCCTGCACTGTAATCCTAGCTATGTAATAGGCAAGAGGCTGAGGGCTATGGAAATGGAGATCAGTGCTACCTGATGTGCCTTGTGGCATGGAAGTGTCCCCGCAAAGATAGAAGTACAAGAACGTATGTGTGTGTAAATAATAGTTTTATGCCTATAGGATAATACTCTGTGCTATAAGGCTAAACCCTAATGGTGAGGTACCGATGGCGAGTTACAGCTGTGTGCACATCTTAAACTGTAATCTGAATATTCTATCATGAAGTGGTTTACCAGTGGTATATATTATGTGGTACGTATAATGAGCTCATGTTGGTTGGCGTATTTTTTTACCTTGGCCTTTCTTCTGAAGAGCTGTTCAAAAGTTTTATAGTCATCTTCTGCATGCCTTAAGTGCACTTCAGCTTTTTCATTTCTTTGCTACACTGTGATCTGACAAGTTATTGTCTCTTGCTGACATCACCAGAAGTTCTTGCTTCTTAACAATGAAAAGAAACAGCTGACTGAAGAAAATACAGCGTTCGATAGGTCTCAATCTGATATTTTAGTTTCATGGCTTGCTATAGTGGCACTGACACTTCACTGGGTCTTGTGTTCTCGTCTCCTCTCTCAGGGAGAACTTTTTACGAGCACATGGGAGAATTTTATTTAGTGTAATAAAAACGGACAACCCTCTTTACACTCCGTCTCTATTACAGCCAATGGGCGTCATAAGTAAACCTCAGGCAGGATTTAAGAGGCTAGCCTGGGGCATTGAGGCAATGAGATCGATCAACACCCCATGTGTGTGCTTATATAGTCTACTGCTTGTCTGGGAGAAAAAGGAAAAAAAGATAAGGCCAAACAATAGAAGGTGATGAAGAGATTGCAGAGGAAAAACAATTTCAAGAGTTTAAAAGTCTGACTGAAGGGGCTATTGTCAAAGAGCACTCTGGTAGAGTGGTATTGACTGTGGCGATCCTGCTGATCAATCTGCATGGAACAATCACAGCCTTTACGGAAGCTTTTTCCTCCTCCTTCAGCAAGTGAACACTTCGGAAGAAATGATGCCAAACGATTCTGAACATTTTTGGGAACAAGAGTGCTCTGAGAGCACAATATCCCCCGCTGGCAACTATATCTTTGCTATAAGTGCTTAATACACCCTGATGAAATTGTCAAAGTACAAATCTGGTAATCAAGGACCATGACTCTGATACAATGCGACTGAATTGAACGAAATTGCAATATGCATATTACCGACATATAACAACGAATCCTGTCAAGTTTCATGAAATTCCTCCAAAAATTGTGAGAAGAGTTGATTTCAGAAGTTGAGTACCCTTCCCAGGACGGATCGGAAGGATGGACGGATGGACATCGCCACGACATCCCCTTCAGGCCTTTCGGCCAGCAGGGGATAAAAAAAACCTTTTTGCCAAATTACATGAAATTCCTCCAAAAATTGTGAGGGAAGTTGATTTCAGAAAGCAAACACACCTTGATGAAATTGCCAAAGTACAAGTTTGTTAATAATCAAGGGCATAACTCTGGTAAAATTTCCTCAAATTAAACAAAATTTCAGTATGCGTATAACTGTCATATAACAAAGCCTTTTGCCAAGTTTGGTGAAATTCCTCCACAAATTGTGAGAGGAATTGATTGCAGAAGAACGTACGCCCTCATGAAATTGTCAAAGTACAAGTTATTTAATCAAGGGTCAAAACTCTGCTAAACTTTCGCAAATGAAATTAAATCGCAATATGCGTATTAGCGTCATATAACAAGGCCTTTTGCCAAGCTTCGAGAAATTCGTCCAAAAATTGTGAGAGGAGTTGATGTTAGAAGGCAAACACACCTTCATGAAATTGTGAAAGTACAAGCTTGTTAATCAAGGGCTGTAACTCTGGTAAAATGTGACTGAATTTAACGAAATTACAATATGCGTACTACTGACATATAACGATGCCTCTTGTCAAGTTTCATGAAATTCCTCCACAAATCGTGAGAGGAATTGATTTCAGATGGAAAAAAACACTCTCATGAAATTGTCAAAGTATAATTTTGTTAATCAAGGGCTGCAACTCTGGTAAAATGTGACTGAATTTAATGAAATTACAATATGCATAGTACCGACATACAGCAATGCCTTTTGCCAAGTTTCATGAAATTACTCCAAAAACTGTGAAAGGAGTTGATTTCAGAAGGTAAGTACCCTTTCCTGGGACGGACGGACATCACCACGACATAATCCCCCTTCGGGCCTTTCGGCCAGCGGGGGATAAAAAGTGGAAAAGCAATGATGCACAGAATTCCACAGAAATTAGCAACAATCACAGCTACCTTGCTGACTGTACAATAATACTCTAGTGTTTTCCAGAAAATTCCAGCAGAAACTACTTGGATCCAAACCTGATGTCACATCTCTTTGTCTTTATGATTACTTGTACATAACTCAATATTAGATCTAGAGATTAAAATATTGCACCACATTCACTTCATTCAGTAAGAAGCTCTGTAAATAGAGGTCGACATATATTCCGCCCTATCTGGAAAATATTACAGTCATCTTCTTGGTGGAGTTGTTAGTGTCTCGCTTTCAGAGTTAGTTATGGTGTATGATTGCGGGATCACAAGATTGCATGTGTGTTTCCTTTTCAAAGACATGACAGGAAATGATCTTTCGTTTTGTCTATTGCCAAAATCAAAACAAAAGCAATGTATTGAGTTCCCAGCAATGTTGTAGTCGAGTCACTAAACCTCGAGTCCGAGTCCAGTCTCAAGTCCCCAGTGTTCAAGTCCGAGTCAAGTCCAAGTCACAAAAGAAAATTTTGAGTCGAGTCCACTATTGATCCAAGTCAAATCCGAGAGCAAGACTCCACCCGCACCATTTGACGGTGGCTGTTGCTGCCTTTATGCGAAACCGTCTCTGCTACTGTGTTGGACTAACGTTACTGCTCGACTGCGCCATTTTAGTTAATAGGCTACAGATAAAAAGCTTGTTCATCGCTCAGTAAGCCACGCCCACTATCAACAGGGCAAATAACATGAGAGAGGGTTAACACTAGCTAGTTCATCGCTCAGCAAGCAAGTCTCACTATCAACAGGGCAATGAACATAGCGTGTCACTTCCTTCTCTGGGTGGAGTCTTGCCAAATGAAGACTGAAGTTCGAGGTTGTCCCCGTAGTCTCCTCGATAGTTCTTCTACTGTACATACGGAACACGTAGCAGTGCATTTTTTTCCCACTGTACAAGAAGTCTGTATAAGCAAAGCAGACAATCCTAGGGGCTTTCTCTCCAGGCATTTTAGCACCAATAGTGTTAGTTTGTCCCTGAACATGACGTATGAACGGGTGAATGTGCATTCTCTTGCACCAAATTAGTATAAAAATTAATGTAGATATAAATATCTTGTGCCAAATTATTATGGCATGTTACAAAAAAATAAAGAAGAAAATCCGAGTCCTCATCTCCAATTTACGAGTCTGAATGCAGTTAATGCATGAGTCCAAGTCCGAGTCATTAGTGCTCAAGTCCAAGTCAAGTCACAAGTCCTTAAAATTAGGGCACGAGTCGGACTCGAGCACTACAAGACTGGTTCCTAGTACAGGTAAAGCCAACAGTCATGTTACAATACAATACAATAATCTTTATTAGGTTCCGTAAATGGGGTCTTCATACCTAATTTACAAGGGCTGTAAAAAACATCAATAATTATAATTACAAATAAAATAAATAAAAATATTCTAAGGAAATTATATAGAAAGGAGTTATCAAAACCTAACAAGAGTACTATTTACAAATGCTATCATCAAACTTAACAGAACTGGGTCTGCAGCCGCCTCTCAAAATAATACAACCTTAAGTTACGTTTAAAAATGGATACTGATGGAGATGTGGAAATTGCCTCAGGGAGTGAGATCCAGACAGAGACCCCTCTATAAAGAAATGAATCATGTGCCTTGGCAGTACGACACTTAGAGATATTCAGATTGTTACTATTCCTAGTATTATGTTGATGTACTGTATACTGGAGTGTTTCCTGAACAAGCTAGTAAGATAATTAGGGGCAAGGATAATTATTCATGCATTTATGCATGGGTTATGTATGTTATGGGTATGGAGCCTACTAAGTATAAAGCACAGCCACAAGCCCTACTACTTGTACAAGTATTTATAATAAAGGTCAAATGGTGTAAAATGAGGTGTACGTAGCAGGCTTGGAATGTGTGTAGAATCTGTGATTTGTATAGCGATCTCTTATCCCTGATCTCCTAGTCTATTTTGTTTTTTTTTTCTTTACCGCATTCTATTTTCACTAAAATATATGAACCTGCAAGAAAAGAACAGTGTAACTAAAAGGGCACTTGGTTGAATGCATATCTCTGCCAAGCCACATATTATCAACATTAAAATCAAATCACTTGAACCTAGGATAATACTAAAGCTGTCCACCAAACTTTATCATAGTCTGTTCACGAGATTGAGAGTTATGCTGGGAACAGACAAAAAAAAAAAAGAAATCCTGGATCCATACACACGTATACACACAGTGGTGCTTGAAAATTTGTGAACCCTTTAGAATTTTCTATATTTCTGCATAAATGTGACCTAAAACATCATCAGATTTTCACACAAGTCCTAAAAGTAGACAAAGAGAACCGGGTTAAACAAATGAGACAAAAATATTATACTTGGTCATTTATTTATTAAGCAAAATCATCCAAAATTACATGTCTGTGAGTGGCAAAAGTATGTGAACCTCGAGGATTAGCAGTTAATTTGAAGGTGAAATTAGAGTCAGGTATTTTCAATCAATGGGATGACAATCAGGTGTGAGTGGGCACCCTGTTTTATTTAAAGAACAGGGATCTATCAAAGTCTGATCTTCACAACACATGTTTGTGGAAGTGTATCATGGAACGAACAAAGGAGATTTCTGAGGACCTCGGAAAAAGCGTTGTTGATGCTCATCAGGCTGGAAAAGCTTATAAAACCATCTCTAAAGAGTTTGGACTCCGCCAATCCACAGTCAAACAGATTGTGTACAAATGGAGGAAATTCAAGACCATTGTTACCCTCCCCAGGAGTAGTCGACCAACAAAGATCACTCCAAGAGCAAGGCGTGTAATAGTTGGTGAGATCACAAAAGGACCCCAGGGTAACTTCTAAGCAACTGAAGGCCTCTCTCACATTAGCCAATGTTCATGAGTGCACCATCAGGAGAACACTGAACAACAATGGTGTGCATAGCAGGGTTGCAAGGAGAAAGCCACCGCTCTCCAAAAAGAACATTGCTGCTCATCTGCAGTTTGCTAAAGATCACATGGGCAAGCCAGAAGGCTATTGGAAAAATGTTTTGTGGACAGATGAGACCAAAATAAAACTTTTTGGTTTAAATGAGAAGCGTTATGTTTGGAGGAAGGAAAACACTGCATTCCAGCGTAAGAACCTTATCCCATCTGTGAAACATGGTGGTGGTAGTATCATGGTTTGGGCCTGTTTTGCTGCATCTGGGCCAGGATGGCTTGCCATCAATGATGGAACAATGAATTCTGAATTATACCAGCAAATTCTAAAGGAAAATGTCAGGACATCTGTCCATGAACTGAATCTCAAGAGAAGGTGGGTTATGCAGCAAGACAACGACCCTAAGCACTCAAGTCGTTCTACCAAAAAATGGTTAAAGAAGAATAAAGTGAATGTTTTGGAATGGCCAAGTCAAAGTCCTGACCTTAATCCAATCAAAATGTTGTGGAAGGACCTGAAGTGAGCAGTTCATGTGAGGAAACCCACCAACATCCCAGAGTTGAAGCTGTTCTGTACGGAGGAACGGGCTAAAATTCCTCCAAGCCGGTGTGCAGGACTGATCAACAGTTACCGGAAATGTTTAGTTGCAGTTATTGCTGCACAAGGGGGTCACACCAGATACTGAAAGCAAAGGTTCACATACTTTTGCCACTCACAGATGTGTAATTTTGGATCATTTTCCACAATAAATAAATGACCAAGTATAATATTTTTGTCTCATTTGTTTAACTGGGTTCTCTTTATCTACTTTTAGGACTTGTGTGAAAATCTGATGATGTTTTAGGTCATATTTATGCAGAAATATAGAAAATTCTAAAGGATTCACAAACTTTCAAGTACCGCTGTGTATGTGTGTGTGTATATATACATCCATTTTATATATACACACACACACAATATATATATATATATATATATATATATATATATATATATATATATATATATATATATATATGCATCAAAATCTAAGCAATTGTTCCTTGGCTCATGCCCCACCTTTCCTCCAAATTTCATCAAAATCCGTTCAATACTTTTTGAGTTACGTTGGAAACAGACAAACAAACAAACAAACATACGGAAACGAAAACATAACTTCCTCCTACAAAGTGGGCAGAGATAATTGTCATTAATCCCAATAGTATGATTTAAAAAAAAAAAAAAAAAAAACTTATTTTCTGGGTTTGGGCTGCTAATTTCCAGGAGTCTCCTTCAACTCACACAGATAAAGGTTCACGTTTCACCTTGAAAAGCATAAATTCACCATGAGTGACCCCAGAATTCTGCTGATGCTATTCCTCAAGGTCAGCTGTGTGCTTTTTATTATTATTTTAGTGACTTAAAGAGAGATGGTCTTTCAAGTTCATAAAATCGATTAAATTTAGTTCCCTCTGAAATGTGTTCATTGTGATACATGTTTATTTCTGTAATATCTCACAAAAAAAACAGGTCATTCCGTGGCTGGGAAGTTATTTAATTTGAGGGGATTCCCGAGCAAATAATGTGCATGAAATCGCCCGCTTCGTGTAGTCAAGCAGACAGAGGAAGTCCATGTGTGTGCGCATGTGCAGGTTTAGCTTGACCGTGCACTGACAGTTCCATCATTCTGTCGCTAAACGAACACCTGATCACACCGAAGTGCTCACTGACCAGAGATATTTATCAGTTTGGTCCTGCATTTCCTTTCCTTCGTATATAACATAACGTCTTTTCTTCTCACTTTCCGTTACTGTAGTCGGTCTTTCACGTTTCATTCGCACACTCACGTCCTCCATTTTTCTCTCCTGTTTCAATTTTGTATCCCACAATGCCTTGCGCGAACGGGGAAAGCCCACCACGTGATGCATGACGTAGTATCTTGAATTGGGTCATGGTGAAGCAGGAAAAAATAGCGGAGAATTTAGGGTCACATTAATTGTTCTCTTAAAAAAAACTCATAAAACTGGAAGACTGTGATTCAAATTCAGTAGCTTTTGGTCCACTAAACAAAAATAATTGGATGTCGGGGAAAATTCTTTTTATGACCTACAGTACACTTGAAAAATCTGAAAGGCAGTGCAGCTTTAATTAGATGTAGCTACTAAATGACAGGCAAGCACAGAACATCTAATCACTACAATAATAATAATAATAATAATAATGCCCTGTGATGACCTGGCGACTTGTCCAGGGTGTACCCCGCCTTTCGCCCGTAGTCAGCTGGGATAGGCTCCAGCTTGCCTGCGACCCTGTAGAACAGGATAAAGCGGCTAGAGATAATGAGATGAGATGAGACATTAATTATACCCCAGCACTACTGTCTTCTTGATTCTGATTATCTGGTCACAAGATGTTCATTCATGTTCTAACAGCACAGCACAGCTTGGATAGTGCTTCCGGCTGCAAGCTTTATATTAATGCACTCATTTTAATACGTTATCATTCCTATAATACCAGCTTACAGAGGGAAATGTACACTGGACACGCCAGTGTTATTGAGATGAAGTGAGCTGAGCTGGGAAAGTTTTCAGGACATTTTCTCTGAAATATGTTTCAGAGAAAACTGCATTTTTTTAAGTTTATTAACTACTTATTTTTGGTTTAGTAAGTGAGAGAAAAAAAATAAAGGCCGGTGAGGGGATTATTATTTCTGGCATAAGTAACAAGAACGAACTTGTTTTACATCTGTTCTACAACATAAATGGGTAAAATGTACGATGTCATTCTCATCATCTCATGCCGCTTTATCCTTCTACAGGGTCGCAGGCAAGCTGGAGCCTATCCCAGCTGACTACGGGCAAAAGGCGGGGTACACCCTGGACAAGTCGCCAGGTCATCACAGGGCTGACACAGACACAGACAACCATTCACATCTACGGTCAATTTAGAGTCACCAGTTAACCTAACCTGCATGTCTTTGGACTGTGGGGGAAACCGGAGCACCCGTAGCAAACCCACGCAGACACGGGGAGAACATGCAAACTCCGCACAGAAAGGCCCTCACCGGCCCCGGGGCTCGAACCCAGGACCTTCTTGCTGTAAGGCGACAGCGCTAACCACTACACCACCGTGCCGCCACGACGTCATTCTTTTAATTAATATTTATTTAATCATTGCCAAATTGCTGTGGTATAGGAGGAATAAAACATATACTGTGTTTGGAAAACTTCAGGGTAGTAATTCAGGCTTTGATTATTTTCCATTAACAGCATGCCCTGTCATTTTTAAATCCTTACATAACGTCCCAAAGTATCAAAACAGCCATTTAAGACGATACAGTACACTATCTTTAAAACAAAATAAAACAGATTACCTGCAAGTGTAAAAAAAAAAAAAAAATCACACTCACCCACTGCAGAGTTTTGCAATAAATTATGAAACTTGTGCAGTCAGAGAAATCAGATAAATCAGGACTCACTCTAGGAAAAAAAAACCTCTCTCTGGAGTCCAGGGTAAGTAAAGTATCGGTTATATAACAGTGTTTGCCGAGTCAGTGGAGTCAGGAGTAATTCCTCTAAACTTGGGGAGGAATTGCATTTCTTCAGCAGTGGGCAGATGGAACTTTATGAATAAGTCATTAGTAAGTTTCTGGTTGCGGTTGCTTGGGTAAGGAACCACATTCTGGCCACAGCTGGGGGGGAGAAAGTGATGTCGTGGAGAACTACATTGCTGCAGTGTTTACACAGCTCAGCTGATGATCATCTGTGTAAAACCGGTTTGCTGTTGCCTTCAAGTGAATAAGGAAAAAACATCGCACACCAACGAAGGAAGGTTCACCATAGATGCAAATCACTGTCTGGAAACTTTAAAGCAAAATATGAAATGCAGCTTTTCAAGAAGGAGTATTCACTCTAAATATGCTTGATAAAAAAGTGTTTCTCTTTGAGGCTCAAATTTCAGTAGCTGTGAAGGTTCGTTTTCATTATGGACAAGATGATTGCCTCAAAGTGTCTAAATAGCACTTCGTCTCAGTGGTAGAGTCTTTCTGAACCGCAAAGCACTCTGTCAGTGTGTTGGCCACTAAAACACACCAGAGCTGTGTGAAGTAAGAAACTGAATAAAGGAAAGATTTTCAACATCAAATGTTGTAGTGAGCAGACAGACATTATCTCACCATAGTAATTCATGCTCTTTTTTTAAAATTTATTCAGTAGCAACACATTTGAATAATAATAATCATAATAATAATAATAATAATTATTATTATTATTATTATTATTATTATGATTATTATGATTATTATTATATAAAGACCTGGAAATCGAAATAGCGAAAATGTGGAATCTGAAAACTAAAACTTTCCCTGTTATTATTGGTGCTTTGGGCAGCAGCGTCATTAGGCCCTATCACTTGGGGCTATAGCCCCGGGTATTTTGAGCCTAGCCCCGGGTATTTTTGCCCTCTAAAAAATAAGATTAATAGAAAACAACTACCTGGAACAGATCGGGCAGTACAGTGGTGTAGTGGTTAGCACTGTCACCTCACAGCAAGAAGGTTCTGGGTTTGAGCCCAGCGGCTGATGGGGGTCTTATGGTTACAGTGCGGGTCTGGTCCTCTGGTAATGGTGAGAGTTTGACTCGCATCTGTACTGCAGTGCGCCATGGCAGTAGGTATGATTTTATGACCCAACTGCAAGTAGAACTGACAATCTCCCAATCAAGAGGCAGACATGCTAACCACTAGGCCAGCTCACGGTAGAGACTGGAATACTGGATATAAAAATTTACACACCATTGTTCCCAATTAGGGTGGCACAGTGGTGTAGTGGTTAGCACTGTTGCCTCACAGCAAGAAGGTTCTGGGTTCGAGCCCAGTGGCCGACGAGGGGCCTTTCTGTGTGGAGTTTGCATGTTCTTTCCGTGTCTGCGTGGGTTTCTTTCAGGTGCTCCAGTTTCCCTCACAGTCCAAAGACATCCAGGTTAGGCTAATTGGTGGCTCTAAATTGATTGTGAGTGTGAATGGTTATGTGTGTCAGTCCTGCAATGATCTGGGGTGTCCAGGGTGTCCCTGCCTCTCACCCATAGTCAGCTGGGACAGGCTCCAGTTTGCCAGTGACCCTGCACAGGATAAGTGGTTACGGATAATGGATGGATGAAACAGATGGGAACTTGACTTGCAGTGTCCAAAGATGGAGGGTAGGGGACATAATTGAGTGCTGCACAGTGCAAATTCAAAATGTTGGTAACCACCAACAGAAGCAGAACATTCAGAACTGTTTGGAAGATTAAAAAAATAAAAAATCACAATCCATTATTGTTGGATTTTTCCAAGATGAAAACAGATGGTAAGTCATCGACCGTGGGTGTGTATACAGAACATACCAACAGTGTAACCTACTGAATTACGTTGATGCGCAAAACCCACTCCGTGTAGCCTGGTGATGTTGAATTTACAGCGTAGGGTCTGTATGATCAGCGTGCTAGACGAGCTCTAAAGTTCGAACGGTTTAATGAATATCTACAGTGGGGGTCTATTTCCCCCGACTAAGTTTATTTAACAGGTCAACAACAGTTTGTGCTCACGTTGACACCAGTAGTTGCCCTGACATAATTAAATTATATGTTTTAATGCGACATGTAGCCTACGCAGAACCAGCCGGCCGACCATACTACAGCCGGCCTTTGGCATATTAGTCACATATAGGGATAAAATAGTGTTTTTGTTTTGCTACACAGTATTAATGTCAACATAAATTTATGTTGTCCAGATACTACAAATGAGCTGCTGCAGTCAACTGAGCCTGGATGCACTGGAGAAAATGGTGTGTGTGTGTGTGTGTGTGTGAATCTTGGAAGACATATTTATATGATTATAGTCTTGTAAGACGGGATGTTGTCTGGAATGATGTAATAATGTAGCTTAGAATGTGTCTTTGTGGTCCTAAAGGAAAGACATACGAGTAAGAAATGATATATTTATTAAACTGATGATAAATTTTATTAGTCATATTTAATAGTCAATTGACCATGCGTCAGTTTCCCGAGACATAATGGGTGTTGATGATAACTTACTGTAATAATAAGGAGACAGAAACTGAAGTGAATTACATACATTTAAAAAGAGCAGTGCCAAAAATCACTAATAAAGATGTCATAACCTTTGAATGTGTGTGGGTGATGATATTTCTTGTAAAGTTAGATATAACCTCCCCGACCTGTCAATGCCAAGCTTCCTTAAAAAATACAAGCCCCAGGAAAACTTGACTTAGCTCCCGGTCGGCACGATGGTGTTAGTAGTTAGCATGGCTGCCCCACAGCAAGAAGGTTCTGGGTTTGAACCCAGTGGCTGGTGAGGGCCTTTCTGTGTGGAGTTTGCATGTTCTCCCCATGTCTGTGTAGGTTTGCTCTGGT